>NC_080629.1:151929-502506 GCF_027887145.1 Ammospiza caudacuta | reverse complement strand
AAGGGATCCCCAAGCTCTAAATTCAAACTTTTTGGGGAAATTTGAGGGAGAAAGTGAGTTGGAGTTTTTTTTTGAGGAAAAAAAAGAGATTTTGGATTTTTTTTTTCTGAGGGGAAAAAGCTCCAAATCCAAGATTTTTGAGGAAATTTGAGGGGAAAAGGGGGTCCAGAGAATTTTAAGGTGAAAATTAAGAAAAAAAAAATGGGGGGAAATTCTGGAGACATTTGGGTTGAAAATTCAGGAAAAAAGTGAATTTCAAATCCTAAATTCTCTTTTTTTTTGGGGGGGGGGGGGGAGATTTAGGGTACAAGGGGTCACACAAAGAATTTTGGTGGATTTGGACACTCTTTGTAAATTTTGATCATTTTAATGCCATTTTTTACTCATTTAAAACACCTCAATGTCACTTTTGATCATTTTAATGTCACTTTTGGTAACTTTAATGCCATTTTAAATTCATTTAAGACGCTTTTCTGTAACTTTTGCTCACTTTAATGTCACTTTTCTTTATCTTAATGCCATTTTTGACCCTTTTAAGGCACTTCAATGTCACTTTTGGTCACTTTAATGCCATTTTTGATCACTTTAATGCCATTTTTTGTCACTTTTGGTCACTTTAATGCCATTTTTTCTCCATTTAAGACACTTTAATGTAACTTTTCCTCCATTTCCTGTAACTTTGCCTCCTTGTACCCCAATTTTGGGTGGATTTCAGTCACTTTTAGGTTGTTTCTCTCAGTTTTGGGCAGTTTCAGTTGGTTTCACACAATTTTGGGTCATTTTCAGTCGGTTTTGGGTCGGTTTCACTCAATATTGGGTGGTTTTCACTCTGTTTTGATCATTTTCACTCAATTTTGGGTTGTTTTTCCTCAGTTTTGGGTCATTTTCACTTGGGTCATTTTTCCTCAGTTTTGGGCAGTTTCAGGTGGATTTCACTCCATTTTGGGTGAATTTCTCTCCGTTTGGGGTGGTTTCAGGTCGGTTTCAGGCAATTTGTGGGTTGGTTCAGTCAGTTTTGGGTCATTTTCTCTCAGTTTTGGGTCATTTTCACTCCATTTTGGGTGGTTTCAGGTGGGTTTTAGGTCAGTTTCTCTCATTTTTTGATGGTTTCAGGTACGTTTCTCTCAGTTTTGGGTGGATTTCTCTCAGTTTTGGGCCAGTTTCTCTCAGTTTTCGTTCATTTTGGGTCACTTTGACTCCATTTTGGGTCACTTTCACTCCATTTTGTGTCATTTTCTCTCATTTTTGGGTGGCTTCAAATGGATTTCACTCCATTTGGGTGGGTTTCACTCCATTTTAGGTGGGTTTCTCTCAGTTTTGGGCCATTTTGGGTGGGTTTCACTCCATTTTCTGTCACTTTCACTCCATTTTGGGTGGGTTTCTCTCCATTTTGGATCATTTTGGGTCACTTTCCCTCCATTTTAGGTGGGTTCTCTCGGTTTTGGGTCACTTCCACACCATTTTAGGTGGTTTCAGGTCGGTTTCACTCCATTTTGCGACAGTTTCTCTCCATTTTGGGTGGTCTCAGGTGCATTTCTCTCAGTTTTGGGTGGATTTCTCTCAATTTTGGTTCATTTCTGTCACTTTCACTCCATTTTGGGTGGGTTTCACTCCATTTTGGGTGGGTTTCACTCCATTTTGGGTGGGTCTCTCTCCATTTTGGGTGGGTTTCTCTCAATTTTGGTTCATTTTCTGTCACTTTCACTCCATTTTGGGTGGGTTTCACTCCATTTTGGTGGGTTTCACTCCATTTTGGGTGGGTCTCTCTCCATTTTGGGTGGGTTTCTCTCAATTTTGGTTCATTTTCTGTCACTTTCACTCCATTTGGGTGGGTTTCACTCCATTTTGGGTGGGTTTCACTCCATTTTGGGTCACTTTCACTCCATTTTGGGTGGGTTTCACTCCATTTTGGGTGGGTTTCACTCCATTTTGGGTCACTTTCACTCCATTTTGGGTGGGTTTCTCTCCATTTTGGTGGGTTTCTCTCAATTTTGGTTCATTTTCTGTCACTTTCACTCCATTTTGTGCCACTTTCACTCCGTTTTGGGGCTGGTTTTGTGCCGTTTCCATCGCTGCAGGTTGAGCGCCAGCAGGGCCAGGTTAACCCCGTAGGTGCTGAGGCAGACCACGCACAGGTCCCTGAGGCCGAAGAGCAGCACGGCGCCGAGCCAGAGCGACGCCAGCGCCGAGGCCACCGAGGTGCCCACGAGCGCCAGCGCGGCCGCCCGGCCCCCGCCAGGTACCTGGGGAGGGAGGGGGCACCAAATGGCACCAAAACGGCGCCAAAATGGCACCAAAATGGCGCCAAAATGGCACCAAAGGGGTCACTAAAGGGGCCACTAAAGGGTCACCAAAATGGCACCGAAATGCACCGAAATGGCACCAAAGGGTCACCAGTGTCCCCAGTTTGTCCCATTGTGTCCCCAAAACATCCAAATTTGTCCCCAGTTCCCTCCAGTCCCTCCAGTATCCCCAGTTTGTCCCCAGTCCTCCCAGTCATTCCCAGTATAAACCAGTCCCTCCCAGTCCCTCCCAGTATAACCCAGTCCCTCCCAGTTTGTCCCAATCCCCTCCCAGTCCCTCCCAGTTTATCCCAGTCCCTCCCAGTCCCTCCCAGTTTGTCCCAGTCCCTGCTTACCCAGCATGCCCTGCAGCAGGTAGAAGAGCAGCCCGATGGCGCCGTTGGGGACGTTCAGGGCGCTGTCCCTGCCCACCAGCAGCTCCAGCAGCCCCAGGCCACGCCCCCACCTGAAAAAAGGGGCGGGGCAACGCTGAGACACGCCCGCCAACCAGGTAGGCACACCCCCCCGTGCCCATATATGGTGCGCATAAGTGGATAAACCACGCCCCTTATTGTTGTTAAGCCTCGCCCCAGGTTGCTTTGCTGCGCTAAGCCACGCCCCCTTAGCTAAGCCACACCCATTTCCACTTCTTCATGTCCATATATGGTCATAACTAGGCTAAACCACACCCCCATGCCCATTTATGGTGTGCACAGGTGGATAAGCCACGCCCCTTATCAGTCTTAAGCCACGCCCCCGATTGCACAGATGTTTTGCTTCTCTAAGCCACGCCCACTTAGTGAGGCCACACCCAATTCCCACTCCTCATGCACATATATGGTTATAAATTGTTAAACCACGCCCCCCATAGCCATATATGGGCATAGCTTGGCCACACCCCATGTGGCAAACAAGCAGAGGCCACGCCCTCATGCCCATATATGGAAACTCCCAAGCCACGCCCTCATGTCCATATATGGAAATTACTAACACAAACCACACCCTTATGACCATATATGGTCATAGGCATCCCCTTTATTCCCACATATATAGACATAAGTGATGCAAGCCCCTCCCCTTTATTAATATAAACATAAGCCACGCCCACATAGCTGTATATGGGTGTAACACAACCACAGCCTCGACCATACATGGCACCATCTGAAGCCACGCCTTCGCACCCATATATGGACATAACATGTAAGCCACGCCCCTGTGGCCATGTATGGACACAAGCCACACCTTTATCGACATACGTGGACGTACAGCACCCGTCATTATGCCATATATGGGTCTAATTACCATAAACCAAGCCACGCCCCCCACACCCACTCCTACCACTTTAAGCCCCGCCTCTTTCACAGCGCTCCCCAGCGGCCCGCCCTTCCCCTCACTCCCATTGGCCGGCGCCTCACGCAAGCCCCGCCCACTCCCATTCCGCGACCCCTAGCGGCCCGCCCTTCCCCTCACTCCCATTGGCCGCCGCCTCACGCAAGCCCCGCCCACTCCCGTTCCCTCCCTCCCCTTCCCGTTACTCCCGGGCCGTTCCCGGTCTTTTTACCGGGAGGAGAACACCCGGGTGCAGGACACGGAGGGCCCCAGGTCGCAGGCGGCTCGGTAGGACGGGTCCTTGGCCGCCTGGTGCTCCACATGCAGCGCGTACACCGACAGCGCCGCGCCCGCCGCGCACAGCACCGCCCGCAGCACCCCCGCCATCGTTCAACCCCGATTGGGCGGAGCCGCTGCCACTCCCACCTTCCCTCTCCGCTGATTGGTCGACAGCGATAAAGCCCCGTCTTTCCTCCTGTTTTGCTGCTGGGGATGATGGGAGGTGTAGTTCTGGCGCTTGCGCATGCGCGGTGGCGTGAGGGGGACGGAAGACCGCGACTAAAAAATGGCGGGAGCGCGGCCAAGATGGCGGTGGGGAGCTGAGTGAGGGCTCGGGCTCGGCCCCGCCGCTCCGGAGCCCCCCGGAGGCGCTGGGGGAAGGCCGGGGCTCGGTGAGTGAGGCCCGGAGGGGACCCGGGGGTCGCGGGGGTGGCGGGGACGGGAGGGAATTGATGGGGAGGGGTCGCGGTGACGTCACGGGGCAAGATGGCGGCGGCGGCGTGAGGGGGGTGAGGGAAGGGGAGGAGGGAAATGGTGGGAGATTCACTCAGGGGAGAAATAAAGAACTGGGAGCACTGGGAACCCCCCAGGAATCAAACTGGGAGCACTGGGAACCCTCAGGGATCAAACTGGGAGCACTGGGAACCCTCAGGGATCAAACTGGGAGCACTGGGAACCCTCAGGGATCAAACTGGGAGCACTGGGAACCCTCAGAGATCAAACTGGGAGCACTGGGAACTCTCAGGAGTCAAACTGGGAGCACTGGGAACGCTCAGGAATCAAACTGGGAGCACTGGGAACCCTCAGGGATCCAACTGGGAGCACTGGGAACCCTCAGAGATCAAACTGGGAGCACTGGGAGCCCTCAGAGATCAAACTGGGAGCACTGGGAACTCTCAGGAGTCAAACTGGGAGCACTGGGAACGCTCAGGAATCAAACTGGGAGCACTGGGAACCCTCAGGGATCCAACTGGGAGCACTGGGAACCCTCAGAGATCAAACTGGGAGCACTGGGAACTCTCAGGAGTCAAACTGGGAGCACTGGGAACCCCCCAGGAATCAAACTGGGAGCACTGGGAACCCCTCAGGAATCAAACTGGGAGCACTGGGAACGCTCAGGGATCAAACTGGGAGCACTGGGAACCCTCAGAGATCAAACTGGGAGCACTGGGAACCCACCAGGAATCAAACTGGGAGCACTGGGAACCCTCAGGAGTCAAACTGGGAGCACTGGGAACGCTCAGGGATCCAACTGGGAGCACTGGGAACTCTCAGGAATCAAACTGGGAGCACTGGGAACCCTCAGGGATCCAACTGGGAGCACTGGGAACGCTCAGGGATCAAACTGGGAGCACTGGGAACGCTCAGAGATCAAACTGGGAGCACTGGGAACCCCCCAGGAATCAAACTGGGAGCACTGGGAACCCTCAGAGATCAAACTGGGAGCACTGGGAACCCTCAGGGATCCAACTGGGAGCACTGGGAACCCTCAGAGATCAAACTGGGAGCACTGGGAGCCCTCAGGGATCCAACTGGGAGCACTGGGAACGCTCAGGGATCCAACTGGGAGCACTGGGAGCCCTCAGGGTTCCCAATTTTTCCCAATTTTTATCCCAAATTTTCCCCTTTTTTTCCCAATTTTTCCCCCTTTTTTTCCCCCAATTTTCCCGTTTTTTTCCCAATTTCCCCCGTTTTTTCCCCCAATTTTCCCAATTTTCCCCCAATTTCCCCCAATTTTCCCCCAATTTTCCCCCAATTTTCCCCCATTTCCCCCCAATTTTCCCGGTTTTTTTCCCCCCATTTTCCCCATTTTTTCCCCCAATTTTCCCCTTTATTTTCCCCATTTTCTCCCAATTTCCCCATTATTTCCCCCATTTTTCCCCAATTTTCCCCATTTTTTCCCCCATTTTTCCCCAATTTTCCCTGTTTTTTCCCCATTTTCCCCCAATTTTTCCCCATTTTCCCCCCATTTTTCCCCCAATTTTCCCCATTATTTCCCCCATTTTTCCCCATTTTCCCCCAATTTTTACCCCCAATTTTCCCGTTTTTCCCCCATTTTCCCCAATTTTTACCCCTTTTTTCCCCCAATTTTCCCCAATTCCCCCCATTTTTCCCCATTTTTCCCCCAATTTTCCCTGTTTTTCCCCCATTTCCCCCCAATTTTCCCGTTTTTTTTCCCCAATTTTCCCCCATTTTACCCCAATTTTCCCTGTTTTTCCCCCGTTTTTTCCCCAATTTTCCCTGTTTTTCCCCCCACTTTCCCCCATTTTTCCCCATTTTTCCCCCAATTTTCCCCAATTTTTACCCCGTTTTTCCCCCAATTTACCCTGTTTTTTCCCAATTTTCCCCCAATTTTCCCAATTTTTATCCCAAATTTTCCCCATTTTCTCCCAATTTTTACCCCTTTTTCCCCCCAATTTTCCCCGTTTTTTTCCCTCATTTTCCCCCAAATTTCCCAATTTTCCCCCAATTTTCCCCCAATTTTCCCCATTTCTCCCCATTTTCCCCCATTTTCCCCCAATTTTCCCCATTTTTCCCCCCATTTTTCCCATTTTTTCCCCCATTTTTCCCCCAATTTTCCCCGTTTTTTTCCCCCATTTTCCCCCCAATTTTTCCCCAATTTTTCCCCCAATTTCCCCCATTTTCCCCCAATTTTCCCCAATTTTTCCCCCATTTTCCCCCAATTTTCCCCATTTTTCCCCCCATTTTTCCCATTTTTTCCCCCATTTTTCCCCCAATTTTCCCCGTTTTTTTCCCCCATTTTCCCCCCAATTTTTCCCCAATTTTTCCCCCAATTTCCCCCATTTTCCCCCATTTTTCCTCAATTTTTCCCCCATTTTCCCCCAATTTTCCCCATTTTTTCCCCCATTTTCCCCCAATTTTCCCCATTTTTCCCCCCATTTTTCCCATTTTTTCCCCCATTTTTCCCCCAATTTTCCCCGTTTTTTTCCCCCATTTTCCCCCCAATTTTCCCCCAATTTTCCCCATTTTTTCCCCCAACTTTCCCGTTGTTTCCCCCATTTTCCCCCAATTTTCCCCAATTTTTCCCCCATTTTCCCCCAATTTTCCCCATTTTTCCCCCCATTTTTCCCATTTTTTCCCCCATTTTTCCCCCAATTTTCCCCGGTTTTTTCCCCCATTTTCTCCCCAATTTTCCCTAATTTTTCCCCCATTTTCCCCCAATTTTCCCCATTTTTTCCCCCAATTTTTCCCGTTTTTTTCCCTCATTTTCCCCCAAATTTCCCAATTTTCCCCCAATTTTCCCCATTTTTCCCCCAATTTCCCCCATTTCCCCCCCAATTTTTACCCCTTTTTTTCCCCCAATTTTTCCCCCAATTTTCCCTGTTTTTTCCCCCATTTTCCCCCATTTTTCCCCACCCCCCCCCATCCCCCCAGCCCCCCATGTCCACGCCCCGCCCCTCCCCCCCCTCGCTGCACTCCCTGTCCCTCACCCCTCCCCCCCCCATCCCCCCCGGGATCCCCCCCCCAATCCCCTCCCCCCCCCGGAGCGGCCCCAGGACCCCCCGGAAGCGCCGGAATCGGCCCCAAACGGCCCCGAGGGGGACGAGGAGGAGGAGGATGAGGAGGATGAGGATGAGGAGTGGGGCGTGCCCTGGAGCGAGGAGGAGGAGGAGGAAGGCGCCGAGGGCTGGACCCCCCGGCCCGAGGAGATCCGCGAGCTCTTCGAGGGCATCGCCCGCGCCGGGACCCTCCCGCTCCGGAACGTTCCCTTCCCGCGCAGAGACCCCACCCCGGAGCCCCCCAGCCTGCCCGACCCCGCCGGGGACAACCCCGGCAGCCCCGGCCGCGACAACGAGGAGGAAAAGTAAAAAAAAAATGGGATTTTGGGAAAAAAAAAATTGGGATTTTTTGGGAAAAAAATGGGATTTTGAGGTGATTTTAGTGGGATTTTATGGGGGGGTTTTGGGTGACTTTTAGCGGGATTTTGAGGGATTTTGGGGTCATTTCAGAGGGAAAATGGAGGGTTTGGGAAGGTTTGAGATCAATTGAGGAAGGTTTAGGGTGGGTTTTAGGGGATTTGCGATGGATTTAGGATCCATTTGGGGTGGATTTGGGGGGATTTTAGATGGATTTAGGAAGGTTTAGGATGGATTTAGGATGGATTTTGGGGGATTTAGGATGGATTTAGGAAGGTTTAGGATGGATTTAGGAAAGTTTGGGATGGATTTAGGAAGGTTTAGGGTGGATTTAGGAAAGTTTGGGATGGATTTAGGAAGGTTTAGGGTGGATTTAGGAAGGTTTAGGGTGGATTTAGGAAGGTTTAGGGTGGATTTAGGAAGGTTTAGGGTGGATTTAGGAAGGTTTAGCATGGATTTAGGAAAGTTTGGGATGGATTTAGGAAGGTTTAGGGTGGATTTAGGAAGGTTTAGGATGGATTTAGGAAGGTTTAGGATGGATTTAGGAAGGTTTAGGGTGGATTTAGGAAAGTTTGGGATGGATTTAGGAAGGTTTAGGGTGGATTTAGGAAGGTTTAGGGTGGATTTAGGAAGGTTTAGGGTGGATTTAGGAAGGTTTAGGGTGGATTTAGGAAGGTTTAGGGTGGATTTAGGAAGGTTTAGGGTGGATTTAGGAAGGTTTAGCATGGATTTAGGAAAGTTTGGGATGGATTTAGGAAGGTTTAGGGTGGATTTAGGAAGGTTTAGGATGGATTTAGGAAGGTTTAGGATGGATTTAGGAAGGTTTAGGGTGGATTTAGGAAAGTTTGGGATGGATTTAGGAAGGTTTAGGGTGGATTTAGGAAGGTTTAGGGTGGATTTAGGAAAGTTTGGGATGGATTTAGGAAGGTTTAGGGTGGATTTAGGAAGGTTTAGGGTGGATTTAGGAAGGTTTAGGGTGGATTTAGGAAGGTTTAGGGTGGATTTAGGAAGGTTTAGGGTGGATTTAGGAAGGTTTAGGATGGATTTAGGAAAGTTTGGGATGGATTTAGGAAGGTTTAGGGTGGATTTAGGAAGGTTTAGGATGGATTTAGGAAGGTTTAGGATGGATTTAGGAAGGTTTAGGATGGATTTAGGAAGGTTTAGGGTGGATTTAGGAAGGTTTAGGATGGATTTAGGAAGGTTTAGGGTGGATTTAGGAAGGTTTAGGATGGATTTAGGAAAGTTTGGGATGGATTTAGGAAGGTTTAGGGTGGATTTAGGAAGGTTTAGGATGGATTTAGGAAAGTTTGGGATGGATTTAGGAAGGTTTAGGGTGGATTTAGGAAGGTTTAGGATGGATTTAGGAAAGTTTGGGATGGATTTAGGGAAGGTTTAGGGTGGATTTAGGAAGGTTTAGGGTGGATTTAGGAAGGTTTAGGGTGGATTTAGGAAGGTTTAGGATGGATTTAGGAAAGTTTGGGATGGATTTAGGAAAGTTTGGGATGGATTTAGGAAGGTTTAGGATGGATTTAGGAAGGTTTAGGATGGATTTAGGAAAGTTTGGGATGGATTTAGGAAGGTTTAGGATGGATTTAGGAAGGTTTAGGGTGGATTTAGGAAGGTTTAGGATGGATTTTGGGGGATTTTGGGGGTTTTTAGGGGGTTTGGGGACCCCACCCCGGAGCCCCCCAGCCTGCCCGACCCCGCCGGGGACAACCCCGGCAGCCCCGGCCACGACAACGAGGAGGAAAAGTAAAAATTGGGGAAAAAAAATTTGGGATTTTTTGGGAAAAAAATGGGAATTTTGGGTGTTTTAGGGGTGCTTTTAGAGTGATTTTTGGGCCATTTCAGAGGGAAAATGGAGGACTTGGGAAGGTTTGGGATGGATTTAGGATGGATTTAGGATGGATTTTGGGGGATTTAGGATGGATTTAGGAAGGTTTAGGATGGATTTAGGAAAGTTTGGGATGGATTTAGGAAGGTTTAGGATGGATTTAGGAAAGTTTGGGATGGATTTAGGAAGGTTTAGGATGGATTTAGGAAGGTTTAGGGTGGATTTAGGAAGGTTTAGGGTGGATTTAGGAAGGTTTAGGGTGGATTTAGGAAGGTTTAGGATGGATTTAGGAAGGTTTAGGGTGGATTTAGGAAGGTTTAGGATGGATTTAGGAAAGTTTGGGATGGATTTAGGAAGGTTTAGGATGGATTTAGGAAAGTTTGGGATGGATTTAGGAAAGTTTGGGATGGATTTAGGAAGGTTTAGGGTGGATTTAGGAAGGTTTAGGATGGATTTTGGGGGATTTTGGGGGTTTTTAGGGGGTTTGGGACCCCACCCCGGAGCCCCCCAGCCTGCCCGACCCCGCCGGGGACAACCCCGGCAGCCCCGGCCACGACAACGAGGAGGAAAAGTAAAAATTGGAGAAAAAAAAATTGGGATTTTTTTGGGGAAAAAATGGGATTTTTTGGTGATTTAGGGGGTGATTTTAGGGAGATTTTGGGGCCATTTTAACCCCAAATTTCCCATTTTCAGGCCCCCTCCCCCCACGGAATTTGATTTTGACGACGAGCCCCTCCCCCCCAACCCCGCCCTCATCGACCGGCGCCGAACCCCAGGTACCCAAAAAATCCCCAAATTTGGGGCAAATTCCGGCGATTTTGGGGTTTGGGGACATTTGGGGTTTGAAAGGGATTTTTGGAGATTTTTGTGGAAATTTTGGGGGGATTTCTGTGGCAATTTTGGGGGTTTTTGGGGTGGTTTTAGAGGCGATTTTTGGGGTGGTTTTTGGTGGAATTTTGGGTTTTTGGGGGTTTTGGGGCAAATTTTGGGGAAATTTTGGGGGTTTGGAGTGATTTTGGGGGATTTTTCAGTGGTTTTGGGGTGAATTTTGGGTTTTTTTGGGGGTTTGGGGATTTTTTGGGGCAATTTTGGGGGTGATTTTTGGGTGATTTGATGGATTTTCATGGTCATTTTTAGGCGATTTCAGGGCAAATTTTGGGGCTGATTTTAGGCTGATTTTTGGGGTGATTTTGAGGTGATTTGGGGGGGATTTTGGGGATTCTTATGGTGATTTTTGGGGTGATTTTCGGGTGATTTTCGGGGCGATTTTGGAAATTTCCACAGCAATTCTCGTGGAGATTTTGGGCTGATTTGGGGCTGATTTGGGGCATTTCTACAGCGATTTTTGGGAGGATTTTTGGTGCATTCTAACCGTGATTTCAGGGTGATTTTGGGGGCAATTTTGAGGTAATTTTGGGGGCATTTTTGGGGCAATTTTAGGATGATTTTATAGATTTTTATGGTGATTTTTAGGCTATTTTAGGGCAAATTTTGGGGCCGATTTTGGGGTTTTTTGTGACGGTTTTTGGGCTGATTTTGGGGGTGATTTGGGGGGGATTTTGGGGATTCGTATGGTGATTTTTGGAGTGATTTTGAGGCAATTTTTGGAGTGATTTTGAGGCGATTTTTTGGTGATTTTTGGGGCGATTTTGGGGTGATTTTCGGGGCGATTTTGGGAATTTCCACAGCAATTCTCGTGGAGATTTTGGGCTGATTTGGGGCTGATTTGGGGCATTTCCACAGCGATTTCTGGGAGGATTTTTGGTGCATCCTCACCGCGATTTCAGGGTGGTTTTGGGGGTGGTTTGAGGCATCCCAAAAGTGCCCAAATTTGTGAATTTTGCCCCAAATTCCCCGCAGGGCCCCCGAGCCGCGGGCAGAAGCGCGAGGCGCGGCTGGACAAGGTCCTGTCGGACATGAAGCGCCACAAGAAACTCGAGGAGCAAATCCTGAGAACCGGCCGGGACCTCTTCCCCCCCGAGGGCCCCCAGAGCCCCAAGCGGCCCCCGGGGCTCTTCCTCAGGACCAGGAAATTCTGAAAATCACAAAAAACATTAAAAAATTAAAATTATCAGTGTTAGATGTGATTTTGGGTCGTTTTCGGGTGATTTTTGGTGATTTTTTGGTGATTTTACGTTGATTTTTGGGATTTTTATATTGATTTTTTTGGGCATTTTTAGGTGGTTTTTCAGTGATTTTGTGTTGATTTCTGGGTGAATTTTTTGGTGATTTTTGGGGTTTTTATGGTGATTTTTTGGTGATTTTTTGGTGTTTTTACATTAATTTTTGGTGATTTTTTGGAGGATTTTTGGCCGGGACCTCTTCTCCCCCGAGGGCCCCCAGAGCCCCAAGCGGCCCCCGGGGCTCTTCCTCAGGACCAGGAAATTCTGAAAATCACAAAAAACATTAAAAAATTAAAATTATCAGTGTTAGATGTGATTTTGGGTCGTTTTCGGGTGATTTTTGGTGATTTTTTGGTGATTTTACGTTGATTTTTGGGATTTTTATATTGATTTTTTTGGGCATTTTTAGGTGGTTTTTCAGTGATTTTGTGTTGATTTCTGGGTGAATTTTTTGGTGATTTTTGGGGTTTTTATGGTGATTTTTTGGTGATTTTTTGGTGTTTTTACATTAATTTTTGGTGATTTTTTGGAGGATTTTTGGCCGGGACCTCTTCCCCCCCGAGGGCCCCCAGAGCCCCAAGCGGCCCCCGGGGCTCTTCCTCAGGACCAGGAAATTCTGAAAATCACAAAAAAAAATCAAAAATATAAAATTATCAGTGTTAGATGTGATTTTGGGTCATTTTTGGGTGATTTTAGGTGATTTTTCGGTGATTTTCCATTGATTTTTGGCATTTTTGTATTGATTTTTTTGGGCATTTTTAGGTGGTTTTTCAGTGATTTTATGTTGATTTTTGGGTGAATTTTTTGGTGATTTTTGGGATTTTTATTTTGATTTTGGGGTGAATTTTTTGGTGATTTTTGGGATTTTTATGTTAATTTTTGGGTGAATTTTTTTGTAATTTTGGGATTTTAATGGTGATTTTTGAGTGATTTTTAAATTGATTTTTCAGGGATTTTTAAAAATATTTTTATGTGGATTTACTGGGGAATTTTGAGGATTTTTGGGCAATTTTTAAGTGATTTTTTGAGGATTTTTATGCCAATTTTTGGGATGATTTTGGGGATTTTTTAGTGATTTTTTAGGAGTGGTTTTGGGGGTTTTATGGTGATTTTTGGGGACATTTTTGGGCTGATTTTTGCATGATTTTTTTGGGATTTTTACAGCGATTTTGGGCTATTTTTGAGTGATTTTTGGGCTGAATTTGGGGATTTTTATGGTTTTTTTTTTGAGCAATTCCTGAGGCCATTTTGCCCATTTTCCCATCGATTTTTTTAGGCCGTTTTTTACAACAACATCTTAAATCTTTATTACAACTTTACAACACCAACCCCCAAGCCCATAAAAACCCCGAAACCCCGAGAATTGCCCCAAAAAAAAGTCCGAAATCCTTCACTCGCTGTCGGAGCTGACGACGCCGCGGAGCCGCGACCAATCCGGGGGGGGCAGGGGCGATTTCGGGGGCGACTTTGGGGCATTTTCGGGGTTTCTCCGCCGGGATCTCGCTGGGAATGGAGAAAAAGAGGTTAAAAAATTGTGAATTTGGGGAAAATTGGGTTTTTTTTGGGGGGTTTTTTTTGGGTTTTTACCGGGTAAAATGTTGGAGGCGTCGAGGGCGGCGAGTTCGGCTTTTTCCTCGCGGCGGCGGCCGAGGCGGCGGCACCGGGCCAGGGAGGGGGCGCCTGGAAAAGGCCAAAATCCACCCCAAAATCCGGCCAAAATCCACAAATTCCACGCAATTCCAATAAATCCATAAAATTCCCGCAAAATTCCCGGAAATCCCCCCAAAAAGCCCCAAAATCCCCCTTAAAAAATCCCAAAATTCCACTCAAAGATCCTGAAGCCCTTCCCAAAATCCTCCTCCCTCCCCAAATTCCATAATTCTCCCCATAAACTGCCTTAAAATCTCAAAATTCCACCCAAAATGGACCCAAAACTCTGCCTCAAAATCCCAAAATTCCAAAAATCTGCCTCAAAATCCCGAAGTTTCACCCAAAATTCCACCAAAATCATCTTTACTAGCCCAAAATTCCACCCAAAATCTCAAAATTCCACCAAAATTCCCTGAAATCTTCCCAAAATTCCACCCAAATTCCATCCAAAATCCCAAAAATCTCCCCAAAATTATAAAATACCCCCCAAAATTCCAAATTTTTCCCAATTTTCTGCATAATTCCCTCACAATTCCCCAATTCCCTTCACGTACCATCGAGTTCTGCCCCGCGCCGAGACCCCAAATCCCCCCCAAAAACGCCCTAAAATCCCCAAAACTGCCCCAAATTTCCCCTAAACCCCCTCAAATCCACCCCAAAACCCCCCAAATCCCACAAAAATAAAAAAATAATCCCAAAAAACCCCCAAATTTCCCGGGTTTCACCCCAAATTCTCGGGACCTCGCAGCCCCGCAGGTCGCGCAGGGCGCCCCTGAGTTCCTCAAATCCCCTGAACTCTCCCGAAAATTTTCCCCAAAATTCCACCAAAATCGCCTCAAAATCCCCAAATTCCCCCCAAAATTCCCCAAATTTTCCCCAAAAAGTTCGAAATTTTCCCCATTTTTTGCCAAAATTCCCTCACAATTCCCCAATTCCCCTCACTTACCATCGAGTTCCGCTCCGCGCCCAGCCCCCAAATCCCCCCTAAAAACCCCCTAAAACCCCTCAAAGTCCCCTCAAACCCACCCAAAACCCCCTGAAATCCACCCCAAACCCCCCAAAATCCCACAAAAATCCTCAAAAAATCCCCAAATTTCCCGGATTTCACCCCAAATTCTCGGTACCTCGCAGCCCCAGGTCGCGCAGGGCGCCCCTGAGCGCCTCCAGGACCTCGCGGCGGCTGCGGCACTTCCGGAAGAGCTGTTTGTAGTTGGGGCGCCCCCCGGCGGCTCGGAGGTATCGCTTCAACCGCGCCACTTCCGGCGGGTCCTGGGGGCGGGGCTTAGCGTGAGGGGGCGGGGTTTGTGTCGTGGAGGCGGGGCTTGTATGAAGCCACGCCCCCTCATGGGGAATTGGCGGGAAATGCGGGAAAATTGGGGATTTTTGTGGGAATTTTGGCGGGAATTGGGGTGGGGAGTGATTTGAGGGGAAAATTCAGGGGGGGTGTGGGGAAATCATAGGAAATTCAGGAATTAATGTTAAATTTCATGAAATTCATGCAAAATTTGACCGAAATTTGAGTGAAATTCTCAAAAATCCTCCCACAGATTTGCTGAAATCGCCGCAAATATTCCCCGAAAATTTCCCCCCCAAAATCCAATTTCTTTTGCCACTAATTTTCCCCCAAATTCCCAAAACTTTCTCCCAAAAATGTCCCCCAGAAATTTCAAAATTTCCCCCAAGTTTTCGAATTTTTCCCCCAAAAATTACCCAAAAAATCCAAATTTCCCCCCAAACCCCCCAAATTTTACCCCCAAAATTCCCAAATTTTCTCAGGGAATTCCTGCCAAAATTCCAAATTTCCCCCCAAAATTTCCCCCCAAATTTCCCTCCAAGTTTCCCCTCAAAATTCCCAAATTTTCTCAGGGAATTCCTGCCAAAATTCCAAATTTCCCCCCAAAATTTCCCCCCAAATTTCCCTCCAAGTTTTTCCCCCAAAATTCCCCAAAAAATCCCAAATTTTCCCACCAAAAAACCCCCACATCTCCCCAAATCCTCCCCCCAAAATCCCCAAAATTTCCCCCAAAATTTCCAATTGTTTCCCTCAAAATCTCCCCCCAAAATCCACAAATTTTCCAAAAAAAACCCCAAAAATTCTGAAATTTTCACCTTCCCGCGCCTCCACCACTCCTCCTCTTCCTCCTCCTCGTCCTTCCTCCTCCTCCTCCTCTTCCTCCTCTCCTCCTCTTCCTCCTTTGCCCGATTTTTCCTTTTTTCCGCCCATTTCGCCAACGGCAAATCCTCGGAATCCGAGCCCGAGGAATTTCCGGGAATTTTTGGGGATTTTTTTGGGAATTTTCTGAGATTTTTTGGGTTTTTCTTCCTCCTCATCTTCATCCTCCTCTTCCTCGCTTTCACTTTTCCCTCTTTTTGCTGTTTTTGGGGGTTTTTCACCATTTTTTCAGGTTTTTTCCCATTTTTTCCTGGTTATTTTCCCATTTTCCCGGTCTGAATCTTCCTCTTCCTCCTCCTCTTCCTCCTCATCTTCATCCTCCTCTTCCTCACTTTCACTTTTCCTTTTTTTTGCCATTTTTGGGGTTTTTTTCACGTTTTTTCCTCCTTTTTTCCCATTTTTTCCCGTTTTTTTCCCATTTTTTCCATCTGAGTCTTCCTCATCTTCATCTTCGTCTTCCTCCTCTTCCTCACTCTTAATTTTGGATTTTTTGGCCTCATTTTTTGCCATTTTTTGGGTCTTTTCCTCGATTTTTCCTGATTTTTTCCCATTTTTTCCATCTGAATCTTCCTCCTCATCCTCCTCTTCTTCATCCTCCTCTTCCTCACTCTCCATTTTCCCCTTTTTTTGCCGTTTTTGGGGTTTTTTTCACATTTTTTCCCGATTTTTTCCCATTTTTTCCCTTTTTTCGTTCATTTTCCCGCTCTGAATCTTCCTCTTCCTCATCTTCCTCCTCATCTTCATCCTCCTCTTCCTCACTCTCCATTTTCCCTTTTTTGGCCCTTTTTTTAATAAATTTTTGGCGTTTTTTCCCATTTTTTCCCGTTTTTCTCCTATTTTCCGGGTCTGAATCTTCATCTTCATCTTCCTCCTCCTCATCTTCATCCTCCTCTTCCTCACTCTCCATTTTGGATTTTTTTGCCTCTTTTTTTGCTGTTTTTGGGGGTTTTTTCCCATTTTTTCCTCCTTTTTTCCCTTTTCTCCTCTCATTTTCCCAGTCTGAATCTTCATCTTCCTCCTCCTCTTCCTCCTCATCTTCATCCTCCTCTTCCTCACTTTCCATTTTCCCTTTTCTTGCCGTTTTTTGGGGTGATTTCACGATTGTTTCTATTTTTTTCCTGTTTTTTCCTTTTTTTCTCTCATTTTCCCACTCTGAATCTTCCTCTTCATCCTCCTCTTCCTCACTTTCACTTTTCCCTTTTTTTGCCATTTTTGGGGTTTTTTTCACGTTTTTCCCCAATTTTTTCCCATTTTTTCCATCTGAATCTTCCTCTTCCTCCTCATCTTCATCCTCCTCTTCCTCACTGTCACTTTTCCCCTTTTTTGTTGTTTTTTGGGGTTTTTTCACAATTTTTCCTGTTTTTTTCCTATTTTGCCCACCTGGATCTTCCTCTTCCTCCTCTTCATCCTCATTTTCATCCTCCTCATCCTCACTCTCAATTTTCCTCCTTTTCCCCCAATTTTTCCCCGTTTTTTCCCCAATTTTTCCCTTTTTCACCCCAGTTTTCCTCTTCTCCTCTTCCTCATCTTCATCTCCCTCTTCCTCACTCTCAAATTTTCTCCTTTTTTCCCTTTTTTGCCCCATTTTCCCCTCATTTTTCCCAGATTTTTCCTCATTTTTTCCCTTTTTCACCCCAATTTTCTTCCTCTCCTCATCTTCCTCTTCTTCCTCCTCCTCCTCTTCCTCACTCTCAATTTTCTTCCTTTTTGTCCCAATTTTCCCCATTTTTTCTTCATTTTTTCCAGATTTTTCCCCAATTTTTCCCCTTTTCACCCCAATTTTCTTCCTCTCCTCATCTTCCTCTTCCTCCTCATCTTCCTCCTCTTCCTCACTCTCAATTTTCTTCCTTTTTGTCCCAATTTTCCCCAATTTTTCCCCCAATTTTTTTGATTTTTCCTCATTTTTTCCCTTTTTCACCCCAATTTTCTTCCTCTCCTCCTCCTCTTCCTCATCTTCACCTTCATCCTCACCTCTCTCTTCCTCACTCTCAGTTTTTCTCCTTTTTGCCTCATTTTCCCCCAATTTTTCTTCCTTTTTTCCCTTTTTTGCCCCATTTTCCCCCATTTTTTCCTCTTTTCCCCCACTTTTGTCCTTTTCTACCCCATTTTCCCCAGAATTTTTGGATTTTTCCTCATTTTTCCCCTTTTTCACCCCAATTTTCTCCTCCTCTTCCTCCTCGCTCCCAATCTCCCCCAAATTTTCCCCATTTTTTTCCAATTTTTCCCCATTTTCCTCCCCCTCCATTTCCCTCATTTTCACCCCATTTTCCTCAATTTTTTCACCATTTTCCCCGTTTTTCATCGCAATTTCCTTCTCCTCTTCCTCCTCCTCATCCTCACTCCCATTTTTCCCGCCTTTTTCCTCATTTTTCCCGCCTTTCCCGCCATTTTCCCGCCCTTCCATCTCTCCGCTAGGGCGCGCCACGCACAAGGCGTGGTCCCCACTGGCCACGCCCCCTCCCAGATCCGCGCATGCGCTGTCGGCTTCGCTCCAATCCGGCGCCCTGCGGAGGAAAAAAGGGCGGAGTCAAGCAGGGCGTGGTCTCCCCGAGGGCGTGGCCAGCTCAGGGCGTGGCCCCGGGGGGTCTCCGGTGCCTCCCCTCCCCCTCCCGGTACCGTTCGCAGCCGCTCGGCGCCGCCGCCGCCGCCATTTTTCAGCCCTCAGGGCGGCAGCCAATGAGGATTGAGATAAAAGACAGCGGGGCGGGGCTTAAAGCGCGGGACCAATTACAAGGACGCGCTATATACCCGGAAGTCAAAACAACTAATAGAGGCAAGGAAAAGGCCGGATGTAAATGAGTGACAGCATAAGGAGCCAATCGGAAGCCTCAGAAAGCAGCGCTGGCCAATAGGACTGACGGGGAGGCGGAACAACGGGCGGGAGTGAGCGGCGGCCCCTTCAGCCAGTCAGAAGGCTGATTTGAGCTACAGCAGCGAATAGGAAGCGTCTGGGGGTGGGACAAAGCCGCTGACTCAATACCGGTAAAACCCACACGGGAAGAGGCTGAGAAATGACTGACAGCAGCGCGATCTAATGAGATTTTAGGATTTTAAAAGCTCAACCAATCAGCAATACGAACAGGCGGGACTTATCCCGCCCAGCCAGCCACGCTCAGGGAAGAACGAGGAAGCGGCAAGCGGCATTTCCGCATCGCCAACCAATCAGGCGGCGGCGCGCGAACGTAGCAACCAATGAGCAGCGAGGGGAAGGGCGGGGCTTGTCCGCCATGAACGGGGCGAGCGAGGGCGATGTCGGCGGCTACAAACGGCGCTGCCGGGCCCTGAAACGGCGCCTGAAGCTGCTGCTCTACGTGAGGGGCGGGACCTGACGTGAAGGGCGTGGCCTAAAAAGGGCGGGAAGGGAAAGGGGCGGGGCTTAAGCGTGAGGGGAGCCCGGGGGTCCCGGGGGGGGGTGAGCGAAAATTAAAAATTTGAGGGAAAACTTTAAAATGTGAGGAAAAAATTTAAAATATGAGGGGAAATAGTGAAAATTTGGGCGTGAAATTGGAAACCTGAGGGATAATTTGGGGTTTTGGGGGGAAAATTGGGGGTTTTTTAGGGGAAAAATGGAATTGGGGGGGGTAATTTGAAATACTAAAGGGGAAAATTGGAGTTCTTAAGTGCAAAACTTTGATTTTTTGAGGGAAAATTAATTTTGGGGGAGAATTGTTCGATTTTGGGGGAAATGCTGAGTTTTATGGGGAAAAAAGGCAAATTTGGGGGGAAAAAAGATGAATTTTTGGGGCGTAAAATCCCCAGATTTTAGGAGAGAGAAAGGTAAATTCTAACTATTAAAAAACCCGGGTTTTTATGGGGAAAAACCACAAATTTGGGAGGAAAAAAGGTGAATTTTGGGGGTTAAAACCACCAATTTTCAGGAGTGGGAAAGGTGAAATTTGACAATTAAAAAACCCAAATTTTTATGGAGAAAAAAGCCGAATTTTTGGGGGAAGAAAGATGAATTTTAGGGGGGAAAAAAGGCCAATTTTGGGGGGAAAAGTTCCAAATTTTAAGGGGAAAAATCTCAATTTTGGGAGAAAAAGAATAGAAGCTTAGAGGGGAAAAAGGTAAATTTTTGGAGTGAAAAACCCAAATTTTGGAAGAAAAAATGTGAAATTTTAGTGGGAAAGTCCCCCAGATTTTAGGGAATAAAAGCTGAATTTTGGCAATTAAAAAGGCCAAATATTGAGGAGGAAAAGGTGAATTTGGAGGAGTAAAAAATCAAATAGGTGTGGGGAAAAAAAGCCAAATTTTGGGGTGTAAAAGCTGAATTTTTGGCGAAAAAAAGCCCAAAATTTAGGGGGGAAAAGAAGAATTTTAGGGTGTCAAAAAAGCCAAATTTTGGGGTAAAAAAGGTGAAATTTAGAGGCAATTTTGGGGTAAATCCCCAGGATTTTGTGGCTGAGGTTTTCAGGGTTGTTTTCCCCTCCCCCACTGTGGGTGGGCGTGGCTAAATTGGCCCCGCCCACCTTTTGGCCCCGCCCACAGGAGCAGGAATGTTTCCAGGAGGAGCTGAGAAGGGCACAGCGCAAACTGCTGAAAGTGTCACGGGATAAAAGGTACAAAAATCCCCCACATTCACCCCAAAAATCCCATTTTTATTTTTTATTTCTCTATTTTAATTTTATTTTTCAGTTTTTTCCAAAATTCTTATTTTATATTGCTTATTTTTTCGTTTTTTCCCAAATTCCCAATTTTTAGTTTTATTTATGTCTTTTTTCCTGGCATTCCCAATTTTTGTTTTCGATTTTTAGTTTTGGGTTTGCTTTTTTTCCTCCCCAAACCTCCCAATTTATACTTTATATTTTTATTTCATTCCCAAAATTCCCAATTTTTATATTTTCATTTTTAATTCTAAATTCTTTTCCTCAATTTCCTTTTTTTTAGTAAAATAATTTTTCTCTTCCCTCTAAAATTGTCCATTTAAAATTTTTATTTTCTCCTGAAATGATAAAGTTTTTATTAATTATTTGAATTTTTTTTAAATTTTGTTTTCTTTTTCCTTTTATTTTTTTAATTTTTATTTTTTATTCAAGTTTTTCAATTTTTTATCCTTATTTTTGTGCTTAGTTTTAGTTTTAATTTTCCTCAGATTTCCCAATTTTTTATTTTTATTGTTATTTCCATTATAATTTTTTTTTTTTTTCAAAATTCCCAAATTTTTTCTCTTTTATTTTTGTTTACATTTTCATTATTTTTCCTTCAACTTTCTCAATTTTTAAAGTTTAATTTTAATTTGTATTTTTATTTTACCTTTGAACTTCCCTATTGTTTAGTTTTGCTTTTATTTAATCTTCATTTTCATTTTTAATTTTCAATTTAATTCCTTTATTCAAATTTCCCAATTTTTTTTTTGGTTTAATATTTTTTAAAGATTTTCTTTTTATTTTTAATTAAAATTTCCCAATTTTTCCTCATTTCCCCCCAGTTTTCTCCTGGACCGCCTCCTCCAGTACGAAAACGTCGACGATGATTCCTCAGGTACCTCGGGGTGGGCGGGGCAGGGTCAAAGGTCAACCCTGGCCGTGGCCCCGCCCCCCTTCCTCTGATTGGCTCCTCCCCCTGCCCAGACTCGGAGGCGACGGCGTCGTCCGACAACAGCGACGGGGACGGCCCCAAGGGGGCGGAGCCAATGCCCGCCAAGAGGTGAAGAAAGGGTTAAAGGGAGCCAAGATGGCGGCTAAAGTGGGCGTGGCTTCAAAATGGCTGCCCAGTGTTTGACTGGGACTTCAAAATGGTGGCACTTGAAGGGGGTGTGGATTCAAGATGGCTGCCAGAAGTGGGTGGGGCTTAAAATGGCTGCTCGGTGTGGGTGGGGCTTGATGATGGCCAATCACTTTTGTGGGTGTGGCTTAAAGAAAAGGCAGCTTCAAAATGGCCGCTGCACTTGTGGGACTGATTCAAAATGGCTGCCTGAACTGGGCGTGGCTTCAATGTGGTCGCCTCTATAGGGAAAGTGGGAGATCCAAGATGGCCTCCACATGAAGTGGGCGTGGTCACAGCTTTAAGTGGGTGGAGCATCAGAATGGGTAGGATTCAAGATGGCTGCCATCATGGCGGTCAAAATCCAAGATGGCTGCCATAATGGATCTCAAAATCCAAGATGGCTGCCATCACAGAGGTCAAAATCCAAAATGGCTTCCTTTATGAGGGTATAAATCCAAGATGGCTGCCGTCATGGCGGTCAAAATCCAAGATGGCTGCCATAATGGAGCTCAAAATCCAAGATGGCTGCCGTCACAGAGGTCAAAATCCAAGATGGCTTCCTTTATGAGGGTATCAATCCAAGATGGCCGCCACAAAGTGGGCGTGGCCAATGCTGTCCTTCCCCCCACAGGCGCCGCTCGCCGTCCCCTCCCCCCTCAGGCTTTGGCCCCTCCCCCTACATGGTGAGTGCCCCTCCCCCCTTTTAAAGCCCTGCCCACTTTATTAAAAAGTGGGCGTGGCTTAACCTTTGCTCCTCCCCCCAAGATGGCGTCGCCGCCCTACAGCCCCTTCCCGGCGCAGTTCCCGCCCCTCCCCCCTGGGGGCGGGGCCAGGCCACGCCCCTCCCCCGCCCGGCGCAGCAAAGGGACACGGAGGGGGCAGGTAAAGGGGGCGGGGCCGAAGGGGGCGGGGCTAAAAGGGGAGGACTCATTGGGGGCGAGGCTGATGGGGGAAATGCCAAAGGGGCGGGGCTAAGGGGGGAGGAGTCAATGGGGGAATAACAAAAGGGGCGGAGCTAAACGGGGAGACACAAAGGGGGCGGGGCTAAGGGGGGAGGAGTCAATGGGGGAATAACAAAAGGGGTGGGGCTAAACGGGGAGATGCCAAAGGGGGCGGGGCTAAGGGGGGAGGAACCATTGCGGAAAAGCAAAGTGGGCGGGGCTAAAAGGGGAGAAGACAACGTGGAACCGGAAACGTGGGCGGGGCTAAAGGGGAGGAGTCATTGGGGAGTTGCAAAGGGGGTGGGGCTAAAGGGGGAGGGGTCATGGGGGAGGGATTAAAGGGGGTGGGGCTTAAGTGGGAGGAGTCTTTGTGGGAATTAGCAAAGGGGGTGGGGCTAAAGGGGGAGTGGGCTAAAGTGGGAGGGGCTAAAGGGGAAGGAGTCACTGTGGGAATAGCAAAGGGGGTGGGGCTAAAGGGGGAGGGGTCACTGTGGGAATAGCAAAGGGGGTGGGGCTAAAGGGGGAGGGGTCACTGTGGGAATAGCAAAGGGGGTGGGGCTAAAGGGGGAGGGGTCACTGTGGGAATAGCAAAGGGGGTGGGGC
Source organism: Ammospiza caudacuta (assembly GCF_027887145.1). Taxonomy (NCBI): domain Eukaryota; kingdom Metazoa; phylum Chordata; class Aves; order Passeriformes; family Passerellidae; genus Ammospiza; species Ammospiza caudacuta. The sequence continues at coordinate 479,708 of NC_080629.1, read as the reverse complement.
TAAAGGGGGAGGGGTCATTGGGGGAATAGCAAAGGGGGAGGGGCTAAAGGGGGAGGGGTCATTGGGGCCTCCCAAGGGTCACTTAGGGGTCATTGTGTCAGTGGTCCCTCATTGGTCACTCCTCGCTGACCCCTCCCCTTTTCTCCCCCCCCAGCCTCCCCCGGCCCCTCCCCCTCTCGCCTTCACCACCGGCACGGGAGGGGCGGGGCTGTCCGGGGGGCGTGGCCCCGGCTCGCCCCTCCCCCCGCCGGCGCTGGCCCCGCCCCCGGCCCCGCCCCCCGTGCCGGCCACGCTCCCGCGGCGCCTCCTGAGCGACCCCGGCGAGGGGGAGGGGGAGGGCAGCGATGACCCCCTGGACGGGGACGACGAGCTGGTCATCGACCTGCCCGAGTGACCAGAGTGACCGCTGAGTGACCGCTGAGTGACCAGAGTGACCATCGACCTCCCTGAGTGACCATCGACCTGCCCGAGTGACCAGAGTGACCGCTGAGTGACCACTGAGTGACCATCGACCTGACCGAGTGACCGCTGAGTGACCAGAGTGACCACTGAGTGACCATCGACCTGCCCGAGTGACCAGAGTGACCAGAGTGACCGCTGAGTGACCATCGACCTGCCCGAGTGACCAGAGTGACCACTGAGTGACCAGAGTGACCGCTGAGTGACCAGAGTGACCACTGAGTGACCACTGAATGACCACTGAGTGACCACTGACCTTCCTGAGTTACCATCAACCTGCCTGAGTGACACTGACCATGGAGTGACCATCAACCCACCTGAGTGACCATCGATCTGCCCGAATGACGGCCTAGTGACCACTGAGTGACCACTGAGTGACCACTGAGTGACCAGTGATGCCTGAGTGACCACTGACCATTGGCCCCCTGCAGTGACCGCTGAGTTATCATCAACCACCCTGAGCTGGTCATCGACCTGCCTGAGTGACCGCTGAGTGACCACTGACCATGGAGTGACCATCAGCCTCCCTGAGCTGGTCATCGACCTGGCTAAATGACCATTCAGTGACCACTGAGTGACCACTGGCCTCCCTGAGTGACCGCTGACCTGCTCGAGTGACCATTCAGTGATCACTGAATGACCATTGAGTGACCATCGGTCATCAGCCTCCCTGAGCTGGTCATTGATGTCTCTGAGTGACCGCCAAGTGACCAGTGATCCCTGAGTGACCACTGAGTGACCACTGAGTGACCACTGAGTGACCCGTGGTCATTGAGCTCTGGGAGTGACCATCAACCTGCCTGAGTGACCAGTGAATGACCACTGACCACAGAGTGACCATCAACCAACAGGAGCTGGCCATCGACCACCTGAAGTGACCAGCTGACCACTGAGTGACCACTGGTCATCGGGATTGCGGAGTGACCATTCCCCAGTTGGTCATCGAGATCTTGAAGTGACCACTGACCACTGAATGACCATTGAGTGACCACTGAGTGACCACTGACCACGGAGTGACCATTGGTCGTGGAAATGATGGACTAAACACTGAGTGACCACTGACCACGGAGTGACCACTGAGTGACCACTGACCACGGAGTGACCATCGAGTGACCACTGAGTGACCACTGAGTGACCACTGAGTGACCATTGGTCAGGGAAATGATGGACTAAACACTGAGTGACCACTGACCATGGAGTGACCACGGAGTGATCACTGAGTGACCACTGAGTGACCACTGGTCATCAACATGATGGAGTGACCACTGACCATGGAGTGACCATCGAGTGACCACTGAGTCACCATTGGTCATCAGCACAATGGAGTGACCACTGAGTGACCACTGACCATGGAGTGACCATAGAGTGACCACTGAGTGACCACTGGTCATCGACATGATGGAGTGACCACTGACCATGGAGTGACCATCGAGTGACCATCTAGTGACCACTGAGTGACCGCTGAGTGACCATTGGTCATTGACACGGTGGAGTGACCACTGAGTGACCACTGACCATGGAGTGACCACTGAGTGACCACTGACCACTGAGTGACCATCGAGTGACCACTGAGTGACCACTGAGTGACCACTGAGTGACCACCGACCATGGAGTGACCACAACTGGACACGGAAACACCGAAAGATTTTGGGGGAAAATTTGGGAAATTTTGGGAGGAAAAAAAAAAACACTACAAAAAATTGAGGAAAAAACTCCAGGTTTTGGGAAAATTCCGACAAAATCCAGCAAGTAAAACTTAAAAGGTTTTTAAAAATGCAAAAAAAAAAAAAAAAAAAAATTAAAATTTGGGAAAATTTTAAGTTTGGGGGTGAAAAAGGTAGAATTTTAGAAGGAAAAAATTGAATTTTTTGGAGGGGGGAAAATGGAATTTTGGGAGGTAAAAAAGGAAATTTAGGGAAAAAACCCAAAATATTTGGAGAAAAAAACAAAATTTTTGGAGAAAAATGTCCAAAAATTTTGGAGAAAAAAATCCAATTTTTTTAAGGTATTTTGCGAGGAAAAAATGGGTTTTTGGGGAAAAAACCCAGTTTCTGTTTGAAAATATGAAATTTTGGGGGGAAAAGTCAGATTTTAAAAGAAAAAATAGATTTTAGGCAGGAAATAAAAAGAGTTTTGGAAAACTCAAAGATTTTGTGGAAAACTGTGTGGTTTTAAGGAATAAAAAGTGGTGTGGGAGGTAAAAAATGCAAGTTTTTGGGAAAAAAGATCAACTTTTGGGTAAAACTTTTGATTCTTTTTTGAGAAAAGTTTTGGATTTGGGGCAGGAAATTCAAAATTTGGGTTAAAAAGTCTCAATTTGGAGGTAAAATTTTAAATTTTAGGACGAAAGAAGTTTAACTTCTGGGCAAATTTCTCAATTTTGGGAAAAAAAGTCCGAATTTTAAGAAAAAAATGTATATTTCTGGGCCGAAATTGCCAATTTTGGTCCAAATCCCCACCTGGGCGTGGCCATGACATCATCACTGCTTAGCCCCGCCCCCTCCCTCGCCATCCAATCCCAGCCCTCCCTATAAAAAGTGGGCGGAGCCTTTTTTTTTTACACACAATTTTTTTATTGGTCGGCCCCGTCCGGCCCCTCCCCCCACCCCCGTTTGGGGGCGGGGCTCGAGGGGGGAAATGGGTGGAGCTTGGGGTGGGGGCGGGGTTTGTTTGGCCCCTCCCCCCTCACCAGCCCTGGCTGCCCCCGGGGGTCCCGTCCAGGGGTGGGGGAGGGGCGGGGGCGGGGCTTGGGGAGGGGGCGGGGCAGCCGGAACCTGCAAAGGGGGAGGGGAAAGAAAAGGGAAAAAAAAAAGGGGGCGGGGTCAATGAATGCCCCTCCCCCACCATGAAAGGTGAGTGGAGCAAAGCCCCTCCCCCACCCACAGAGCCCCTCCCATTTTTAAGCCCCTCCCCCAACTATTTCAGCCCCTCCACCACTTAAGTCCCTCCCACTTTTAAAGCCCCTCCCTCTTCCATTTAGCCCCTCCCCCTTTCACCCCTCCCCATTATTTTAGCTCCTCCCCCTTTTTAAAAAATTCTCCCCCATTCTTTTAGCCCCTCCTCCACTTAAGCTCCTCCCCCTTTAAAGCCCATCCCCAGCTATTTTAGCCCCTCCCACATTTGTAGCCCCTCCCCCTTTTAAAGCTCCTCCTCATTTGTTTAGCCCCTCCCCTACCACTTAAGCCCCTCCCACTCCTTTCAATCCCCTCCCCCTTTTAGCCCCTCCCTCATTTACTGGAGCCCCTCCCCTACTCCTTTAGCCCCTCCCCCACGCTTTTAGCCCCTCCCCTTTTTAAAGCCACTCCCCCCACACCCCTTTGGGCTCTCCCCCTTTAGCCCCTCCCCCTATTTTAGCCCCACCCACAGTCCTTTAGCCCCTCCCCCTTTTCAGCCCCCCTCTTTCTTTTAACCCTTCACTTTAATCTTTCTCCTCTAGCCCCTCCCCTTCTCTTTTAGCCCCTCCCCCTCCTTTAAAGCCCCTCCCCTTCTCTTTTAGCCCCTCCCACAATTTAAGCCCCTCCCTCTTTTAAAGTCCCTCCCTGTCACTTTTAGCCCCTCCCCTTATCTTTTAGCCCCTCCCCCACTTTTTTTGCCACTCCCCAAATTCCCACAGCCCCTCAGCCCCCTCCCCCACTGACCACACCCACTGACCACACCCATTTAGGCCACGCCCCCCCTCCCGGTTCTCTACTGCCCCCTATTGGCCACGATTCGTTTCTCCTTTTTCCCTCCCCCACTGACCACTGACCATTGTGACCACACCCACTGACCCCTGACCCGAGTGACCACTGACCACACCCACTGACCACTGACCCCTCCCACTGACCACACCCACTGACCCCTGACCCCTGAGTGACCACTGAGCCCTCCCCCACTGACCCCTGACCCCTGAGTGACCACTGACCACACCCACTGACCCCTGACCCCTGAGTGACCACTGACCCCTCCCACTGACCACTGACCCCTCCCACTGACCACACCCATCGACCATTGACCACACCCACTGATCCTTCCCGGAGTGACCAAAGTCCTCCCTGAGTGACCACTGACCCCTGAGTGACCACTGACCCTGACCACTGACCACTGACCACACCCACCGACCACACCGATTTAGGCCACGCCCCCTGAGGCCCTTTATCCCCCCCCCCAACCCCAAGTGGCCACAATGTCCCCTCCCTCACTGACCACTGACCACTGACCACACCCACTGACCACTGACCCCTCCCACTGACTTCTGACCACGCCCCCACTGACCACTGCCCACGCCCCATGACCACACCCTCTTTAGCCACGCCCCCAAAGGTATTCACTGCCCCCCCCAAGTGGCCACAAAGCCCCAATGTCCCCTCCCTCACTGACCACTGACCGCTGACCAAACCCCGCCCCCTTCCCCGCCGGCCCCTCCCCCTTCCCCGCCGGCCCCTCCCCCACCTCTGGGCGTGGCCTGGCCGCGGGGGGCGGGGCCGTGCACGCGCAGGTGGTCGCTGACGTAGGCGGCGCTGAGCAGCTTCCCGCAGACGTGGCACGGCACCTTGTCCTCGTGGCGCACGGCGTGGGCGCGCAGCCGGTCACGCGTGGCGAACGCCGCCTCGCACGTCTGCCGGACACTCGAGCGGTCACTCGGTCAGCACAGTGGCCGAGGGGTCACTCGGATGTCATTGGAGTGACTGAGGGGTCACTCAGGGGGTCAAAGGGTCATTCGGGGCTTGTCCGGGGCCACCCGGGTCATTTGGAGGGTCAAGGAGTCAGGCAGTGGTCACTCAGGTGGTCAAGGGGTCACTCAGGCGCTCAAGGGGTCAGTTGGGGTCATTGGAGTGGTCAAGGGGTCACTCAGGAGTGGTTTGGGGGGGTCAAAGGGTCATTTGGGGCTTGTTTGGGGTCACTCGGGAGTCATTCGAGGGGTAATTGGTCATTTGAGGGGTCAAGGGGTCACTCAGGTGGTCAAGGGGTCACTCAGGGGTCACTCAGGTGGTCAAGGGGTCAGTTCATGGTGTGGTCAGTGGGCGTGGTCAGTGGGTGTGGTCAGTTGATGGGCATGCTTGATGGGCGTGGTCAGTTGGTGGGCATGGTCAGGTACCAGTGGGCGTGGTCAATGGGCGTGGTCAGTCGGTGGGTGTGGTCAGTGGGCGTGGCCTCACCTGGCACTTGAACGGCCGCTCGGTGGAGTGAACCTGCCGGACGTGGCTGTTGAGGTGGTCCGGCCTGCGGAGTGACCAGCAGTGACCAGCGGTGACCAGTGGTGACCAATGATGACCAGCAGTGACCACCGGTGTGGCCAGTGACTGACCGGTGTCACCAGTGGCCATCAGTGACCAATGGTGACCAATGGCGGCCAGCAGTGACCAGTGGTGACCAATGGTGACCACTGGTGTGGCCAGTGACTGACCAGTGGTGACCAATGGCGGCCAGCAGTGACCAATGATGACCAGCAGTGACCACCGGTGTGGCCAGTGACTGACCGGTGTCACCAGTGACCAGTGGTGACCAATGGAAGCCAATGGTGATCACCAGTGACCAGCAGTGACCAATGTTGACCAACGGTGACCAGCAGTGACCACCGGTGTGGCCAGTGACTGACCGGTGTCACCAGTGGCCAGCAGTGACCAACGGTGACCACCGGTGTGGCCAGTGACTGACCAGTGGTGACCAATGGTGACCAATGGTGGTCAGCAGTGACCAGTGGTGACCAACGGTGACCACCAGTGTGACCAGTGAGTGACCGGTGTCACCAGTGGCCATCAGTGACCAATGGTGACCAATGGTGACCACCGGTGACCACCGGTGTGGCCAGTGACTGACCAGTGGTGACCAACGGTGACCAATGGTGGCCATCAGTGACCAATGGTGACCAATGGTGACCAGCAGTGACCACTGGTGTGGCCAGTGACTGACCAGTGGTGACCAATGGTGACCAACGGCGGCCAGCAGTGTGGCCACTCGCCGACCAGCGCCACCAGTGACCAGGACGATGTCCCCAAGCCCCACCAGTCCCACCAAGACCCCAACGACCCCAATGGCCGTTGTGACCCAACGATGACCCCAAACCCCACCGTGACCCAATGACCGCCATGACCCAACAATGACCCCAAACCCCACCACCACCAAGACCCACCATGAGCCCATGACCACCATGGTCCAACAACTCGGCGATGACCTCAAACCCCTCCATGACCAACGCCCACCGTGACGCAATCACCATCATGACCCAACAATGACCCCAAACCCCATGACCAAGACCCGCCACGACTCCATGACCACCGTGACCCAACGACCACCACAACCCAACGATGACCCCAAAACCCACCATGACCATGATCCACCATAACCCAACAACCCAACAATGACCCCAAACCCCACCATGACCCAACGACCACCACGACCCAACAATGACCCCAAACCCTCCATGACCATGACTCAATGATGACCCCAAAACCCACCATGATCCACCATAACCCAACAACCCAACGATGACCCCAAACCTCACCATGCCCAAGACCCACCATGACCCAGCGACCACCACAACCCAATGACGACCCCAAACCCCACCATGACCCAATGACCACCATGACCCAACAACCCAATGATGACCCCAAACCCCACCATGACCCAATGACCACCATGACCCAACAATGACCCCAAGATCCACCACAACCATGACCCACCATGACCCAACAACCCAATGATGACCTCAAACCCCACCATGACCAAAATCCTCCATGACTCACCATGGCCAAGACCCACCACAAGCAAGATCCACCATGACCCAATGACCACCATGACCATGACCCAGTGATGACCAAGACCCAACAAGACCGAACAACCATCATGACCCAACAACCCAGTAACGACCACAAGACCCACCACGACCCAATGACCGCCATGACCAAAACCCTCCATGACCCAACGATGACCTCAAACCCAACAATGACCACAACCCAATGATGACCCCAACACCCACCATGACCAAGACCCACCAAGACCAAATGACCACCATTCCCAACACCCACCATGACTACAACCCAACAGTAACCCCAAACCCCACCATGACCAAGACCCAACCATGACCCAACGACCACCACAACCGAACAATGACCAAGACCCACCATGACCCAATGATAACCTCAAACCCCACCACAACCAACACCCACCACGACCCCAAACCCCACCATGACCGTGACCCACCATGATCCAACAACCACCACGACCCAATGACCACCATGACCAAGACCCACAATGACCCAATGACCCCAACCCAACGATGACCACAAACCCCACCACGACCATGACCCCAAGACCCACCATGACCCAATGATGACCCCAAACCTCACCATGACCATGACCCACCATGACCAAGACTCACCATGATCCAACCATGACCCCTAACCCCACCATGACCACAAGATCCACCATGACCCAACAACCACCATGACCTAACAATGGCCTCAAACCCCACCACGACCCAATGACCACCATGACCAAAACCCACCATGACCTAAACCCAATGATGGTGACCCCGAACTCCAACAGGACCAAGACCCACCACGACCCCAAGACCCACCATGACCCAATGATGACCCCAAACCCCACCATGAACAAAACCGACCAGGACCCAATGACCACCATGACCCAACAATGACCCCGAGATTCACCACAACCATGACCCACCATGACCCAACAACCCAATGATGACCCCAAACCCCACCATGACCAAAACCCACCATGACTCAATGACCACCATGACCCAACAATGACTTCAAACCTCACCATGACCCAATGACCACCATGACCCAATGATGACCCCAAACCCCACCACGACCAAGACCCACCATGACCCAACGATGACCCCAAACCCTACCATGACCAAGACCCACCATGACCCAATGACCACCATGACCCAACAACGACCCCAAACTCCTCCATGACCAAGACCCACCACGACCACAAGGTCCACCACAACCCAACGACCGCCATGATGGAACCACGCCCCACCGCGTCCCACCTGGAGAAGCTCTTGCCGCAGTGCCCGCAGGCGTAGGGCTTGTGCACGTGGCCCTGGTGGGAGCGCACGTGCGACGCCATCCTGTCCTTGCGCTTGAAGCGCTGCTGGCACACGGGGCACTGGAAGGGCCTCTCGTCCGTGTGCGACAGCCGGTGCCGCTTCAGGTGGTACACGTCGCGGAACGCCTTCCCGCACGTGTCGCACGCGTGGCTCTTCCTCGCCGCCGACGCCGCCGACGACGCCGCCCTCTTGGCCGCCGCCGCGTCGCCGTCGTCGCCTCCCGCCGCGCCCTCCTCGCCCTGGGGGGCGTCCAGGAGCTCCTGGGGGAGGGGCAGCAGGGTGGGGGAGGGGCGGGGGGCGCGCTTGGCGGCGGCGCCGGGGACGCCGTGCGTGGCCTGGTGGCGCCGCAGGTTGTAGCCGTTCTTGAACTCCTTGGCGCACAGCCCGCACACGTACGGGGCGCCCTTGCCCTTCCGCGACGGCGACGTCACCGACGACGACGTCACCGGCGAGGTCGCCGACGGCGACGACGATGACGTCATTGTTGTTGTGGTCTCGGGTTTGAGGGGGGAGGGGTCGATGGTGGGGGGAGGGGGAGGGGCGGGAGGGGGGGGAGGGTCGGGGGTGGGGGGCGGAGGGGGGAGGGGCAGGAGATCGACGGGGAGGGGGGAGGGGGAGGGGGGGAGGGGGAGGGGCGGCGGCGGCCTGGGGGGGGAGAGGAGAGAGAGAGAGAGCAGTGTGAACCAGTATGGACCAGTACAAACCAGTCTGAACTGGTATAGATCAGTATAAACCAGTATGGACCAGTACAAACCGGTTTGGATCAATATAAACCAGTTTGGATGAGTCTAAATCAGTCTGGACCTGTATAAACCAGTTTGGACTGTTTTGGACTGGTATGGAACCAGTATAAACCAGTATGGACCAGTATAAACCGGTTTGGACTGGTATAGATCAGTATAAACCAGTATGGACCAAGTATAAATCACTTTGGATTGGTATAAACCAGTTTGGAGTGGTATGGATTGGTATGGACCAGTATAAACCAGTATGGACCGGCTTGGACTAGTATAGACCAGTATAAACCAGTTTGGACTGGTATAAACCAGTATGGACCAGTATAAACCGGTTTGGATCAGTATAAACCAGTTTGCACCAGTATGGACTGGTATAGATCAGTATAAAGTGGTTTGGAATGGTATGGATCAGTATAAACCAGTCTGGACCAGTATAAACCAGTTTGGACTGGTACAGACTAGTATAAACCAGTATAAACCAGTTTGGGTCAGTATAAACCACTATGGACCAGTTTAGACCCACTATAGACCAATATGGACCAGTCTGGACCAGTATGGACCAGTATAAACCAGTTTGGACCAGTATGGAGTGGTATAAACCAGTATAAACCAGTGTGGACTGGTATGGACCGGTTTATACCCAGTATGGACTAGTATGGTCTGGTTTGGAGCCAGTATGGACCAGTAAAACCAGTAAGGGCCAGTAACAGACCTGTATGGACTGCTACGGACCAGTATAAACCAGTTTGGACCAGTATGGAGTGGTATAAACCAGTATAGACCAATTTGGACCAGTAAGAATCAGTACAGACCAGTACAGGTCAGTATAGACCAGTAACACCAGTACGGACCAGTAAAACCAGTACGGACCAGTAAAACCAGTAACAGGAGCCACAGCAGGGTTCCCATCACTCCCAGTGCTCCCAGCAACAGCTCCCAGTGCTCCCAGTGCTCCCAGTAACAGCTCCCAGTGCTCCCAGTAACAGCTCCCAGTGCTCCCAGTAACAGCTCCCAGTGATCCCAGTGCTCCCAGCAACAGCTCCCAGTGCTCCCAGTGCTCCCAGTAATAGCTCCCAGTGCTCCCAGTGCTCCCAGTAACAGCTCCCAGTGCTCCCAGTAACAGCTCCCAGTGATCCCAGCGCTCCCAGTATCATCACCCTCAGCCTTCCCAGTGCTCCCAGTACAAATCCACACCAGTGTCCCCATCAACCCCATCATTCCCAGTGCTCCCAGTACAGAGCAACACCAGCGTCCCCATCACGCCCAGTGCCACCAGTGCTCCCAGTATGGAATGACTCTGCTGTCCCCATCATGCCCAGTGCCACCAGTGCTCCCATACCAGCACCCTCAGCCTTCCCAGTGCTCCCAGTAACAGCTCCCAGTGCTCCCAGTGCTCCCAGTGCTCCCAGTACAGAGTGACACTGGTGTCCCCATCCCTCCCAGTGCCACCAGTGCCACCAGTGCTCCCAGTAACAGCTCCCAGTGCTACCAGTAACAGCTCCCAGTACAAAGCGACACCAGTGTCTCCATCACCACCAGTGTCACCAGTGCTCCCAGTGCCACCAGTAACGGCCCCCAGTGCTCCCAGTACAGACACACACCAGTGTCTCCGTCACGTCCAGTGCTCCCAGTAACACCAGTAACAGCACCCTCATCCCTCCCAGTGCTCCCAGTAACAGCTCCCAGTGCTCCCAGTATGGAGCGACATCGCTGTCCCCATCACGCCCAGTGTCACCAGTGCTCCCAGTGCCACCAGTAGCAGCTCCCAGTGCTCCCAGTGCTCCCAGTACAGAGCGACACCGCTGCCCCCGTCATTCCCAGTGCTCCCAGTATGACCAGTAACAGCTCCCAGTGCCACCAGTGCTCCCAGTACAAACCCACACCAGTGTCCCCATCACGCCCAGTGCTCCGAGTCCTTCCAGTTAACAGCTCCCAGTGCTCCCAGTACAAACCCGCAGCAGCGTCCCCATCCCTCCCAGTGCTCCCAGTGCTCCCAGTGCTCCCAGTACAGAAGAACACCAGCGTCCCCATCCCTCCCAGTGCTCCCAGTCCGGCCCCACCCCGCTGTCCCCACCCCCCCCAGTGCCACCCCCACCCCTCCCAGTCCCTCCCAGTCCCTCCCAGTGCCCCCAGTCCGAGCCTCCCTCCCCCCCCCATCCCCCCCAAAACAGCCCCACCCCCCCTCCCCCCCCCCTCCCCCCCCCCAGCGCTCCCAGTCCGATCCCCCCCCATCCCCTCCCCCACCCCACCCCTCCCCCACCCCATCAGCGCCGCCCCTCCCCCCACCTGGAAGATGAAGCTGCTCCAGTTCGCGGGGTCCATCTCGCGACAGTCGCGACCGAATCGCGACCGAATCGCGGCCGGGGAGGAGGAGGAGGAGGAGGAGGGGGAGGGGGAGGGGGTGGGGGAGGGGTGGGGGGATCGGGTGGGGGGAGGGGCGGGGGGCTCTGAGGGAGGGGGGGGGAAGGAGAGCGGCGTGAGGGGAGAGGTGGGCGGGGCCTCGCTGAGGGGGCGTGGTCGGTAGAGAGGCGTTGATTGGACGCGGCGCGCCCGCGGCGGGCGATGATTGGGCGGGGCGATGTTGGCCACGCCTCCTTTTCCCCCTCAGGGGAAGCCACGCCCACCGCGGGTTTCCCGCCCTGCCGCCGCTCCCGCGCGCCACAAAATGGAGGCGGCCGCGCGCCCCCCGAGCCCCTCAGGAAAGGAGGGCGCTGATTGGTCAGGACACGCCCATGAGGAGGGGAGGAACCAATCAGGACGCAGCGCAGTGGAGGAGCCATGTTGGGAGAGCGTTGTCATGGCAACCGCGCTGATTGGTTGACCAGGAGAACAAAGCCCCGCCCCCTCATCAATAAAGCCACGCCCTGTTGATTAATTGGTTATTAATTAATTATTCATGGCGCGCCCGCGGTGTTGTGGCCACGCCCTGCCCATGGCTCCGCCCCCGTCACGCCAGGCCACGCCCACTGACACCGTTTTCCCCGCCATTTTTCCTCCCCTCAGGAGCCGCCGCCATTTTGAGCCCCCCCGGCCCCTCCCGCAACGGCGCCAAAACCGCTCGTAATTCACCCAAAACTTCACTCAAAATTCACCAAAATATCACCAAAAATTCGCCCAAATCCCAAAAATCCTCACCGGGATCCCTCAAAAAGGGTTTTGATCCCAAAAATTTCCCTTTTGTGACCCAAAAATCGTCTTTTCCCCCCAAACCCGCTTTTTGTTACCTCAAAACCCACATTTTTACCCCCAAAATCAACATTTTTACCCCAAATTCCCCTTTTTTTACCTCAAAATCCACTTTTTAAAACCCAAAATCCACTTTTCCCCCTCAAAATCTGATTTATTCCACTCAAATCTTTGTTATTTCCCCTTAAATTAATGTTTTGTTCCCTCATATTCCCTTTTTTTCCCCCCAGAAAGTCACATTTTTCCCCAAATTTGACTTTTTGTTCACCAAAATTCACCTTTTCCCCCTATAAGTTGCTTTTTCCCTCTTAAAATCCACATTTTCCCACCTTTTTCCCTACAAAATATTCATTTTTCTCCCAAAAACTCCCTTTTTCATCCCAAAATCCCTCGAAAATGCACATTTTGAAACCTAAAATCCATTTTTTCCACCAAAATCCACCTTTTTCCTTCAAAAATTACCATTTTGTTGCCAAAATTCAATTTTTCCCCCAAAAAATCTTCATTATTCCTCAATAATTCCTTTTTTCACCCTAAAATTCCCCCCCAATCCACCTTTTTTCCCCCAAAAAAATCCCATTTTATCGCCCCAAAATCGTCTTTTTTCCCCCATTTTTTCCCAAAAATTCCAACTTCAGAAAAAATTTAGGAATTTTGGGGGGAATTTTGAGAATTTTGGGGGTCCCCATTTGAATTTCGGGGGGTTTTAATGGAATTATTTTTAAATTTAATTAAGGAATTTCCAGAATTTTTTAAATTTTGGGGAATTTTTGGTGGGCTGTGGGCGGAGACTCACATAAGCCCCACCCACAACCACACCCAATACCATATATGGACATAATTTGTGTGGTTTTAATGCGATTTTTTTTTAATTTTTGGGGTAGAAATTCCAGGATTTTTTTGGGGAATTTCTGGGATTCAGGCCCAGGGGCGGAGCCTCCACCAAAGCCACCGCCACAGCCCCGCCCACTACCATATATGGGCATATTTTCTATTATTTTAATGCAATTTTTTGGGTTTTTTAAAATTGTTTGGATGGAAATTTCAGAATTTTTGGGGAAATTTTGGGGAAATTTCAGAAAATTTTGGGGTTCACACAAAGGGGCGGAGCTTCCAGCAAAGCCACACCCACAGCTCCACCCACTCCCATATTTGGGCATATTTGGGGTGTTTTTAATGGGATTTTTTTAATTTTGGGGGTAAAAATTTTGGAATTTTGGGGAAATTTCAGAAAATTTTGGGGTTCACACAAAGGGGCGGGGCCTCCACCAAAGCCACACCCACAGCCCCACCCACTCCCACATTTTGCGTGGTTTTAATGGGATTTTTTTTATTTTTGGGGTAGAAATTTTGGAATTTTGGGGAAATTTCAGAAAATTTTGGGGTTCACACAAAGGGGCGGAGCCTCCAGCAAAGCCCCGCCCACAGCCCCGCCCACTCCAGGTTTTCAGCTCCATTCTGGGTGTTTTAATGGGATTTTTTTTATTTTTGGTGTACAAATTCCGGGATTTTTTTTGGGGAATTTTGGGGATTCAGGCCCAGGGGCGGAGCCTCCACCAAAGCCACGCCCACAACCACACCCACTTCCATATATGGGCATGCTTTGGGTGTTTTTAATGGGATTTTTTTTATTTTTGGGGTAGAAACTGCAGGATATTTTTGGAAATTTGGGGGATTCAGGCCCAGGGGCAGAGCCTCCACCAAAGCCACGCCCACAACCACACCCACTTCCATATATGGGCATGTTTCGGATGTTTTTAATGGCATTTTTTTAATTTTTGGCGTAGAAATTCCGGGATTTTTTTGGGGAATTTCGGGGATTCAGGCCCAGGGGCGGAGCCTGCGCCGGAGCTCCGCCCACAGCAGCTGCCGCTCCCTCCTGGCCCCGCCCAGCGCCCCGCGGTTCTCGGCCGCTCGCCGCGCCAGGTACGGGATCGTCACCTCGGGGGGACCCAGAGCCACCGACTTGTACACGGGGAGACCCCCGGCCCCTGCCGGACACGCCCGGGGTCACCCGGGGTCAGGGGTCACGCGGGGGTCACGCGGGGGTCACTCGGGGTCACTTTGGGGTCATTTAAAGGGATTTTGGGGGGGATTTTTTAGGGGTATTTTTGGGATTTTTGGGGGGGATTTTTGGGGCTTGGGGTCACCTGTGGTCACTCGGGGGTCACTCAGGGTCGCTCAAGGGTCATTTGGGGTCACTCGGGGTCATTTAAGGGGAATTTGGGGGGATTTTTTTGTGTTTTTTTTTTTTTTTTTTGCGGGGATTTGGGGTCACTTGTGGTCACTCAGGGGTCACTCAAGGTCAGTTTGGGGTCATTTGGGGTCATTTAAGGGGAGTTTTGGGGGAATTCTTTTGGATTTTTTTGGATTTGGGGTCACTCGGGGTCACTCAGGGTCACTCAGGGTCGGTTTGAGGGGGATTTTAGGGGAATTTTTGGGGGGATTTTGGGGCATTTTTTAGGGATTTTGGGGGGGTTTTGGGGATTTGGGGTCACTTGTGGTCACTCAGGGGTCACTCAGGGTCAATTTGGGGTCATTTCAGGTCTGTTTGGGGTCATTTAAGGGGAGTTTTGGGGGATTTTTTTGGGTTTTTTGGGATTTGTGGTCCCCTGTGGTCACTCAGGGTCACTCAGTGGTCACTCAGTGGTCAGTGGTCAGTCAGGGGTAACTTGGGGTCACTCAGGGCCAGTTTGATGGGGATTTTAGGGGGAATTTTTGGGAATTTTGGGGGGTTTTGGGGGATTTGGGGTCATTCATGGTCACTCTGGGTTACTCAGGGTCAGTTTGGGGTCACTCATTGGTCACTCAGTGGTCACTGGGGTCACTCAGGGGTCACTCAGTGGTCACTCCAGTGGTCACTCATTGGTCACTCAGTGGTCACCCTGTGGTCACTCAGGGTCACTCAGCGGTCACTCATTGGTCACTCATTGGTCACTCTGTGGTCACTCAGGGTCACTCCGTGGTCACTGTGGTCACTCCGTGGTCACTCAGTGGTCAGTGGTCACTGTGGTCACTCAGTGGTCACTCAGTGGTCACTCAGTGGTCAGTGGTCACTGTGGTCACTCAGTGGTCACTCAGTGGTCACTCAGTGGTCAGTGGTCACTGTGGTCACTCAGTGGTCACTCAGTGGTCACTCAGTGGTCACTCAGTGGTCAGTGGTCACTGTGGTCACTCAGTGGTCACTCAGTGGTCACCCATTGGTCACTCAGTGGTCACTGTGGTCACTCAGTGGTCACTCAGTGGTCAGTGGTCACTGTGGTCACTCACCCAGGGCCAGGCTCAGGTGCTCTCCCATCCCCTGCAGTTGCCCGAAGCAAACGGAGCCGGGCGGGACCTGGGACAGCCTGGGGGGGAATTTGGGGTCAAATCCGGCCATTTTGGGCTTTTACAAAATTCACCCCCAAACTGACCCAAAATCAGCCCAAAACTGACCCAAAATCAGCCCAAAACTGACCCAAAATCATCCAAAAATCAATCCAAAATTACCCCCAAATCACCCCCAAATAATCCCCAAAATTACCCCAAAATTCCCCCCCAAATTAACAAAAATTAATTTAAAATTAACTCAAAATTAACCCCAAATTACACAAAATATAAGAAAAAATTAATAAAAAATTAACCCCAAAATTAACGAAAATTAATAAAAAATTAACAAAATATTAACACAAAATTAATAAAAAATTAATCAAAATTCAACCCAAAATTAATTTAAAAAATCACCAAAATTAACCAAAACTTTTGCTAAGAAATGAACCCAAAATTAACAAAAATTAATAAAAATTAATAAAAAATTACCCAGAAATTAATCAAAAATTACCCAAAGTTAATAAAATTAGCCAAAAATTAACCCATGATTTAACAGAAATTAACCCAAAATTTAACAAAAATTACCCCAAATATTGCCTAGAAAATCAAACAGAAATTCAAAAAAATTCCAAAAAAATTATACAAAAAACACACAATTTTTTTTTTAATCACAAAAAAGAAAATCCCAACGAAATTCACAACAAATTCACAGAAAATCACCAAAAATCCACCCCCAAAAAACCCGAAAAGTTATTTAAAAATTAAAGAAAAGAATCAGGAAAAAACTACAAAAATTCCACAAAAAAAACCCACAAAAAACCTCAAAAATTCTCCAAAAATTTACCAAAAAAAAAAAAAATCACAAAAAATCCACTAAAAAAACACAAAAAGATCGCAAAAAATCACTGAAAAAATCAGAAAAAAATCTCAAAAAAATCCCAAAAAAGCGCAAAAATTCCACATTAAATTCCCCATAAATTCCCATAAAAATCGCCTCCAAAAAGCCCCAAAATTCCCATTTTTGGCCCCGTTCTCACCCCCTGAGCGTGGCCAGCGCCGATCCCTCGTTGTGCGTGGCCACCATCAGGTGGCCTAAAAATAACCCCAAAAATTCACAAAAACTTTTTAAAAAATTCACAAAAATCTCAAAAGAAAAACCCACAAAAAAATCCAAAAGCTATTTCAAAAATAAAGACAAAAAACCACAAAAAATTACAAAAATTCCACAACAAATTCACAAAAAATCACAAACACCCCAGTTAAAAAATCACCAGAACCCCCATAAAAGTGGTTTTAAAAATTAAACAAATTTTACAAAAATTAAAAAAAAAAAAAAACAGAAAAGCACCAAAAATTCACCCCAAAAAATTCTCAAAAATTCGATAAAAATTCACAATAAATCCACAAAATTCGCCATAAAGTCACTGGGAAAAAAATCAGAAAAAAATCATTAAAAAATCAGAAAAAAATCAGAAAAAATCCCCATGGAAATCTCCATAAATTCCCATTAAAATCTCTGTAAATTCCCATCAAATTGCCCCAAAATTCCCATTTTTGGCGCCGTTCTCACCCGCGGAGCGCGGCCAGCGCCGACTCCTCGTTGTGCGTGGCCACCATGAGCGAGAGGCGCGAGCGCGGCCGGGCCCCGGCCCCGAGCAGGAGGCGCAGGCAGCGCTCGAAGCTGGGAGGGACCAAAATCACAGGAAATTCACCCAAAATTCACCCAGAAATCACTGGAAATTCACCCAAAATTCAGCCAGAAATCACAGGAACTTCACCCAAAATTCACCCAGAAATCACAGGAAATTCACCCAAAATTCACCCAGAAATCACAGGAAATTCACCCAAAATTCACCCAGAAATCACAGGAAATCAGCCCAAAATTCACCCAGAAATCACAGGAAATTCACCCAAAATTCAGCCCAAAATCAGAGGAAATTCACCCAAAATGAGCCCAGAAATCACAGGAAATTCACCCAAAATTCAGCCCAAAATTGGCCAAAATTCACCCAAAAATCAGAGGAAATCAGCCCAAAACTAGCCCAGAATTGGCCAAAATTCACCCAGAAATCACAGGAAATCAGCCCAAAATTCAGCCCAAAATCACAGGAAATTCACCCAAAATTCACCCAGAAATCACAGGAAATTCAGCCCAAAATTGGCCCAAAATTCACCCAGAAATCAGCCCAAAATCACAGGAAATTCACTCAAAATTCACCCAGAAATCAGAGGAAATTCACCCAAAATTCAGCCCAAAATCAGAGGAAATTCACCCAAAATTCAGCCCAAAATTGGCCAAAATTCACCCAAAAATCAGCCCAAAATTAACGCAAAATGAACCCAAAATTAACCCAAATTAACCCAAATTGAACCCAAAATGAACCAAAATTGAACCCAAAATAAACCCAAAATTAACCCAAAATTGACCCAAAATTAACCCAAAATTAACCCAAAATTTAACCCAAAATTAACCCAAAATTAACCCAAAACTGAACCCAAAATTAACCCAAAATTAACCCAAAATTAACCCAAATTAACCCAAAATTCACCCAAAATTAACCCAAAATTGAACACAAATAAACCCAAAATTAACCCAAAATTAACCCAAAATGAACCAAAATTAACCCAAATTAACCCAAATTAACCCAAATTAACCCAAAATTAACCCAAAATAACCCAAAATGACCCAAAATTAACCCAAATTAACCCAAATTAACCCAAATTAACCCAAAATTAACCCAAAATAACCCAAAATGAACCCAAAATTAACCCAAAATTGAACCCAAAATTGAACCCAAAATTAACCCAAAATTGAACCCAAAATTAACCCAAAATTAACCCAAAATAAACCCAAAATTAACCCAAAATTGACCCAAAATTAACCCAAAATTTAACCCAAAATTAACCCAAAATTAACCCAAAACTGAACCCAAAATTAACCCAAAATTAACCCAAAATTAACCCAAAATTGAACACAAATAAACCCAAAATTAACCCAAAATTAACCCAAATTAACCCAAAATTAACCGAAAATTAACCCAAAATTAAACACAAACCCAAAATGAACCCAAAATTAACCCAAAATGACCCAAAATTAACCCAAATTAACCCAAATTAACCCAAAATTAACCCAAAATTAACCCAAAATTGAACCCAAAATTAACCCAAAATTGAACCCAAAATTAACCCAAAATTAACCCAAAATTGAACCCAAAATTAACCTCAAATTAACCCAAAATTAACCCCAAAATTAACTCCAAATTAACCCCAAATTAACCCAAAATGAACCCAAAATGAACCCAAAATGAACCCAAAATTGAACTCAAAATTAACCCAAAATTAACCCAAATTAACCCAAAATTGAACCCAAATTAACCCAAAATTGAACCCAAAATTGAACCCAAATTAACCCAAAATTAACCCAAAATTGAACTCAATATTGAACCCAAAATTAACCCCAAATTAACCCAAAATTGAACCCAGAATTAACCCCAAATTAACCCCAAATTAACCCCAAATTAACCCCAAATTAACCCAAATCAACCCCAAATTAACCCCAGATTAACCCCAAATCCCCGCCGATCCCGCGCCCCTCCCCCACCTGGCCGAGGTCTGCTCAGGTGTGTCCCAGGTGGGGGCGGGGCAGCCCCGGGCCCGGGCCCGCCCCTGCTCCTGGGCCAGGTAAGCCCCGCGCACCAACTTCACCCCGCAGCTGAGGCCGGCCCCGCCCACCTGGGCCAGGTGCGCGCGCAGGTGACGCTCGGTGTCCTGGGGGAGGGGACAGGTGACATCAGGTGTGCCCAAAGTGTGCCCAGGTGTGCCCAGGTATGACCCAGGTACCCCAGGTGTGCCCAGGTGTGACCCAGGTGTGCCCAGGTGAGCCCAGGTGTGCCCAGGTACCCCCAGGTGTGCCCAGGTGTGCCCAGGTGTGCCCAGGTATGACCCAGGTACCCCCAGGTGTGCCCAGGTGTGCCCAGGTGTGCCCAGGTATGACCCAGGTACCCCCAGGTGTGCCCAGGTGCGCGCGCAGGTGACGCTCGGTGTCCTGGGGGAGGGGACAGGTGACATCAGGTGTGCCCAAAGTGTGCCCAGGTGTGCCCAGGTGTGTCCCCAGGTGTGCCCAGGTGAGCTCAGGTACCCCCAAGTGAGCGCACAGGTGACACTCGGTGTCCTGGGGGCGGACAGGTGACATCAGGTGTGCCCAAAGTGTGCCCAGGTGTGACTCAAGTGTGCCCAGGTAACCCCCAGGTGTGCCCAGGTATGACCAGGTACCCCCAGGTGTGCCCAGGTGAGCACTCAGGTGACACTCGGTGCTGGGGGGGGGGACAGGTGACATCAGGTGTGCCCAAAGTGTGACCAAAGTGTGCCCAAAGTGTGCCCAGGTACCCCCCAGGTGTGCCCAGGTGAGCGCCCAGGTGTGCCAGGTGTGTCACTCACCCTCAGGTGTGCCCAGGTGTGCCACTCACCCTCAGGTACGCCTGCCAGGTGTGCCCAGGTGTGTTTTTACCCCCCCGGGTGTGCCCAGGTGTGCCACTCACCCTCAGGTACGCCTGCCAGGTGTGCCACACGCGGGCTCGGGGCCCGTCGCGGTTGTGCCTCCACATCAGCCCCCAGGTGAGGCAGGTGAGGGCGGGGTTCAGGTGAGACATCTCCGCATCCACCAGCACCTGCACGGCCTGGGCCACCGCGGCCTGGGGGACAGGGGGGGACAGGTGTGTCACAGGTGGGGACAGGTGTGTCACAGGTGTGTCACAGGTGTGTCCAGGTGTGCCCAGGTGTGCCCAGGTGTGTCACAGGTGGGGACAGGTGTGTCACAGGTGTGTCACAGGTGTGCCCAGGTGTGCCCAGGTGTGCCCAGGTGTGCCCAGGTGTGTCACAGGTGTGTCACAGGTGTGCCCAGGTGGGACTAAAATACTCCCAAGTGTGCCCAGGTGTGCCCAGGTACCCAAAAATGAGGCTCAGGAACCACCCAGGTGTCCCCAGATGTGCCCAGGTGAGCTCAGGTGTGCCCAGGTGTGCCTAAAATACCCCCAGGTGTGTCCCAGGTGTGTCCCAGGTGAGCCCAGGTGTGTCCCAGGTGTGCCCAGGTGTGTTCAGGGGTGGCTCAGGTGTGCCCAGGTGTACCCAGGTGGGATTAAATACCCCCATGTGTGCCCCAGGTGTGCCCAGGCGTGTCTCAGGTGCCCTAGGTGTGCCAAGGTGTGCCCAGGTGAGGCAGGTGAGGGCGGGGTTCAGGTGAGACATCTCCGCGTCCACCAGCACCTGCACGGCCTGGGCTACTGCGGCCTGGGGGGACAGGTGTGCTCAGGTGTGTCACAGGTGTGCCCAGGTGTGCCCAGGTGGGACTAAAACACCCCCAGGTGTGGTTCAGGTACCCCCCGAATGTGCCCAGGTGTGGTTCAGGTGTGCCCAGGTGTACCCCAAAATGAGGCACAGAAACCCCCCAGGTGTGTCTCAGGTGTCCCCAGGTGTGCCCAGGTGTGTCACAGGTGAGCCCAGGTGTGTCTCAGTTGTGTCTCAGGTGCCCCCAGGTGTGCCCAGGTGTGCCCCAGGTGCCCCAAAATGAGGCTCAGGAACCTCCCCGGTGCCCCCAGATGTGCCCAGGTGTGGTTCAGGTGTGTCCAGGTAACCTCAGGTGCCCCCAGGTATGCCCAGGTGGGCACAGGTGAGCTCAGGTGTGCCCAGGTATCCTTGTCCCATTTTCCCCACCATTTCCAGCTGTGCCCAGGTGTGTCCAGGTGTGGCTCAGATAACCTCAGGTGCCCCCAGGTGTGCCCCAGGTGTGCCCCAGGTGTGCCCCTCCCCCTCACCTGTGCCACCCGTTCCAGCCTCCTCAGGCCCCGCCCCAGGTGCTCGTTCTCTTCCGGGCTGAGCCAGGTGAGCCCCGGCACCTGCCGAGGGGGCGTGGCCCCGAAAAAGGGGGCGTGGTCAGTGAAAAATGGGCGTGGTTTGGGTTAGAAGGGGCGTGGTCAAATGGGGTGCGGTTACCTGGCCACCCAACATGGCCGCCACCTGTTCTGGGTTAAGCCCCGCCCCTTCCGGCTCGGCCAATCGGAGAGATATTTTCTCCTGGGGGGCGTGGTCAGAGTTGGCCCAGCTGAGCAGGCTCAGGGCCCCACAGAGGCCTCAGTGCCCCATAGATCTGAGCCTGCCCCATAGATCTGAGCCTGCCCCATGGATCTGAGCCTGCCCCATAGATCTGAGCCTGCCCCATGGATCTGAGCCTGCCCCATGGATCCCTCAGTGCCCCATAGATCCCTCAGTGCCCCACAGATTCCTCAGTGCCCCATAGATCCCTCAGTGCCCCACAGATCCCTCAGTGCCCCATAGATCCCAATGCTGCCCCACAGATCCCTCAGTGCCCCATAGATCCCTCAGTGCCCCATAGATCCCAATGCTGCCCCACAGATCCCTCAGTGCCCCACAGATCTGAGCCTGCCCCATAGATCCCAATGCTGCCCCATAGATCCCAATGCTGCCCCACAGATCCCTCAGTGCCCCATAGATCCCAATGCTGCCCCACAGAGGCCTCAGTGCCCCACAGATCCCTCAGTGCCCCACAGATCCCTCAGTGCCCCATAGATCTGAGCCTGCCCCATAGATCCCAATGTTGCCCCATAGATCCCAATGTTGCCCCATAGATCCCAATGCTGCCCCATAGATCCCAATGCTGCCCCACAGATCCCTCAGTGCCCCAGAGATCTGAGCCTGCCCCACAGAGGCCTCAGTGCCCCATAGATCCCTCAGTGCCCCATAGATCTCAATGCTGCCCCACACATCCCAATCCTGCCCCATAGATCCTAAACTTGCCCCATAGACCCGACAGATCCCCGTGCCCCACCGATCTCTCCTGCCCCATTAAACCCCACAGATCCCCCCACCCCACAGACCCACCTGCCCCATTGACCCCATAGATCCCCCCACTGACCCCGCCCCACAGACCCCACCCCACATATCATCCTGCCCCACAGATCCCACCCCACAGATCCCACTTCACAGATCCCCCCTGCCCCACAGATCCCCCATAGACCCCACAGATCCCTGTGCCCCACAGATCCCCACCCCACAGATCCCACATCTCCCCGTGCCCCACATCTCCCCATGCCCCACATCTCCCCGTGCCCCACATCTCCCCGTGCCCCACATCTCGTGCCCCACTCACGCAGAGCCGCTGGCTGACCAGCGCCGTTATCTTCAGCTGCATGGCGGGCTCGGGCCCCGAGGCGGCCGCCAGCCCCACACACTGCAGGGCCGCCCCACAGTTCTGCTCGAACCACGCCTCGCTGCCCCACACGGAGCCCAAAAACGTCAGGGAGCCACGAGTGACCCCCAAGGGACCCCCAAACCCCATCAGTGACCCCAGAGCTAACCCACAAGGGACCCTAAAACCCCATAAGTGACCCAAAAACCCCATAAGTGACCCCAGAATTGCCCCGTAAGTGACCCACAAGTGACTCCAGACCCACAAGAACCCCATAAGTGACCCCAGAACTCCATAAATGACTCACAAGTGACCCCCCCAAACCCCCTAAGTGACCCCAGAACTGCCCCATAAGTGACCCCCACACCCCATAAGTGACCCACAGGTGACCCCCAGGATACCATTAGTAACCCTAAAACCCCATAAGTGCCCCTAAAACACCATTAATGACCCTAAAACCCCATAAGTGACCCCAACTCACCCCTCGCCGTCGGGTCCCTCACCCTCGATGGGCAGGGCCAGCAATGGCCGCAGGCCGCGGGCCCGGAGCCGCTGGCCCAGCTCCTGCACGGCCGCCGGGCTCCGGCCGACCGCAAACTGTCCCCAAAGGGACACGGAGAGAAGCGCCCGCCATAGGTGGGCACCCAGAACCCGGCGGGACGCCCGCAGGAACTGTGGGGAATGGAGGGAGGTTGGGGTGCGATGGGGAGAAAATGGAGGGCGAGCGTGAGGGGGAAAAGGGTGGGAAACTGTGAGGGAAAATGGAAAGTGTGAGGGGAGAAAAGGGTGGGAAAGTGTGAGGGGGGAAATGGAGGGGAAATGTGAGGGGGGAAAATGGTGGGGAAAGTGTCAGGGGAGAAAATGGAGGGCGAGCATGAGGGGAGAAAGGAGGGAAAGTGTGAGGGGGGAAATGGAGGAAAGTGAGGGGGGAAATGGAGGAGAAGTGTGAGGGGAAATGGAGGAGAAGTGTGAGGGGAAATGGAAAGTGTGAGGGAAAATGGAAAGTGTGAGGGGAGAAAATGGTGGCGGAGCATGAGGGGAGGGGAAGGGCAGGAAAGTATGAGGGGAGAAAATGGTGGAGGAGTGTGAGAGGAAAATAGGTGGGAAAGTATGAGGGGAAAAAGATGGGAAACTGAGGGGAGGAAATGGAGGGCGAATGCAAGGGAAGGAAATGGTGGGGAACTGTGAGGGGAGAAAAGGGCAGGAAAGTGTGAGGGGAAGAAAAGGGTGGGAGAATGTGAGGGGAGAAAATGGTGGGAGAGTGTGAGGGGTGGAAAAAAGGTGGGAAAGTGTGAGGGGTGGAAATGGTGGGGAAGTGTGAGGGGAAGGAAAGGCTGGGAAAGTGTGAGGGGAAAAAAGGGAAAAAAAGGCGGAGTGTGAGGGAAAGTGTGAGGGGAGGAAGTGGTGGGAAAATATGAAGAAAATGATGGGAAACAATGAGGGGACAGGAAGAAAGGAAGCCCTGAGGAGACAAAAAGGCCTGATCTCTAAGGGAAGAAAATGAAGGGAGCCATGAGGGAACAGGAGGAAGGGGATGCCCCATCCCATTTTCCCCTCAGAGCTGCTTCAGAAGGACACAGCCCCAGGATCCGCCATGACTGTGAGAAACAGGGGTGAGTTTTGGGGTTCACTTAAATGGGGCTTGGGAACAGGCTATGGGGCAGAAATTAGGTGTAGATTTGGAGATTTAGGGGTCACTTAGAGGGCTGGGAGGGGGTTGGGGATCATTCGTGAAAATTGGGGGGCTTCTGTGGGGCAAGGGAGGGGTTTGGAGATCACTTCTGGGGCAGCTTGCGAGGGCAGAAAATGGCGGGAAGCCCTGAGGGTGCCTCTGTATAGTTATGGGGGCGGTTCTCTGTGGGTCAGGGGTCTCTCTGTGGGTCAGGGATCTCTATTTGGGGTAGGGGGTCCCCATTTTGGGGAGGGGGTCTCACCACCTCGGGGTCCTGCTGCAGCCGGGGGTGGGAGCAGAGGGCGAACACCAGCAGGCCCCGGAGCAGCTCCCACCACCCCAGCACCGCCAGGGCCCGGCCCTCCCTCACCATCACCTCCACCTGCTGCTGCAATGGCGACCCCTCGCCACCTTCTGAGCCCTGCTGCCCCACAGATCCCCCCACAGACCTCTCCTGCCCCACGGATTTACCCCCAGGCCTCTCCTGCCCCATAGATCTCCTCTGCTCCATAGATCTCCACAGGGATCCCCTCCAACCTTTGGTCACTCCTTGCCCCATAGATCGACCCCCAGACCGCCCCTGCCCCATAGATCCCCTCATAAATCTCCCCTGCCCCATAGATTCCCCCATAAATCCCCCCAGGGACCTCCTCTGCCCCATAGATCCCCTCATAAATCCCCCCAGGAACCTCCCCTGCCCCGTAGATCTCCCCTGCCCGATAGATCCCCCCATAAATCCCCCCAAACATCTCCCCTGCCCCACAGATCCCCCTATGAATCCCCCCAAGGACCCCCCCTGCCCCATAGATCCCCACAAGGACGCCCCCTGCCCCAGAGATCTCGCCAAGGACGCCCCCTGCCCCAGAGATCCCGCCACGGACGCCCCCTGCCCCATGGCGGCACCAGGAGGACTCTGAAGGAGGTGGGGGAGGGGTGAATTTATCCCCCAGTCCCCCCTCGAGTCACTCATTAACGGGGTTAATTAGTGAGGGATTAATAAGGGGCAAAGCTGCCCCTCCGCCAGCCTCGTCACTCATTAACAAGGGGTTTTTAAATGAGTAATTAATTAATGTCTGAATGATTTTTGGGGCACCGTTATGGGGCAGGGTGAATCCCCTTGTTGCTCATTAACCAGGGCTGATTAATTAATTAATAATTTTAAGTGATTATTATAAATTAATTCATTTTATCAAAATGGGGAGTTGTGGGGGAGGTTATGGGGCAGATTATTGGGCAGGTGACACTCCCTTGATGCTCATTAATAAATTGTAAATTACTAAGTAGTAATTTAATTAATTCACAATTTTATCAGTCCATCAATTAATTTTAATAAAATAGGGCAGATTCTGTGGGGAAAGTTACAGGGCAGGGGACACCATTAATTAATAAAGGATAATTATTTATTTATGGATTTTAAGTCATTATTTTATTAAAATTAAGAGTTGTGGGGCAGAATCAGTGGGCCACACCGAGGGGACAAAATGGAGGGAAGTTGTGAGGGGACAAAATGGAGGGAGGCTGTGGGGGGACAAAATGAAGAGAGGCTGCAAGGGGAGAAAATGGAGGGAAGCCATGAGGGGACAGGGAGAAGGGAAGCCATGAAGGGAGAAAATGGAGCAAAGTTGTGAGGGGAGGGAGTGGTAAGGCAGCCATGAGAGAACAAAGTGAAGAGACACCATGAGGGACAAAATGGCAGGAAATTGTGAGGGGACACGGAGAAAAGGAAGCAATGAGGGAACAAGAAGGGAAACTATGAGAGGAGAAAATGGTGGAAAACTGTGAAGGGACAAAGAGAAGGGAGGCCATGAGAGGAGAAAATGGCAGGAAATTGTGAGGGAAGAAAATGGCGCGAAACGGAGGGGACAAAATGGAAGGAAGCTGTGAGGGGACAAAACGGAGGGGAAGTGTCAGGGGAGAAAATGGAGGAAAATTGTGAGGGGACAAAATGGAGGGAAACTGTGAGGGAAGAAAATGGAGCAAAATTGTGAGGGGAGGGAGTGGTAAGGCAGCCATGAGAAGACAAAGTGAAGGGAAGCCATGAGGGACAAAATGGCAGGAAATTGTGAGGGGACACGGAGAAAAGGAAGTCATGAGGAGACAAAATGGTGGAAGCCATGAGGGAACAAGAAGGGAGGCCATGAGGGGAGAAAATGCCAGGAAGTTGTGAGGGGAGAAAATACAGGAAAGCTGTGAGGAGAGAAATTGGAGAGGAGCTGTGAGGGGACAAAATGGAGGGAAGTTGTGAGGGGAGAAAATAGTGGAAAACTGTGAGGGGACAAAGAGAAGGGAAGCCATGAAGGGAGAAAATGGCAGGAAACTGTGATAAGAAAAAATGAAGTGTGAGGGGAGAGTGAGGAGGAAAGCTGTGAGGGGAGAAAATGGAGATAAAGTGTGAGGGGAGAAGGAGAAGGGAAGCCATGAGGGGACAAAATGGTGGGAGCTGTGATGGAACAAGGAGAAGGGAAGCCATGAGAGGAGAAAATGATGGGAAACCATGATGGGACAAGAAGATGGGGTGGCCATGAGGGGAGAAAATGGCAGGAAATTGTGAGAAGATAAAATGGAGGTAAAGTGTGACAGGAGAGGGAGAAGGGAAGCCATGAGGGAACATGGTAATGGGGCAACCATGACAGGAAAAAATGGTGGGAAATTGTGAGGGGACAAAGGGTCAAAACGGTAGAAAACTGTGAGGGGAGAAAATGGTGGGAGCCATGAGGGAACATGGAAATGAGACAGCCATAAAAGAACAAAATAGTAGGAAATTTTGAGAGAACAAAAAGGTGGAAAACAGAAAAAAATGGCCAGATCCCTGAGAGGAGAAAATGGTGGAAAGCCATGAAGGGAAAGGATGAAGAAGAAGAGAAAGGGGGAGGCCATGAGGGAACAGAGTGAAGAAAAGCCATGAAAGGAGCCATAAAAGGATGGGGTGAAGGGAAGCCATGATGGGAGAAAAAGGGAGGAAAACATGAGGGGAGAAAGAAGATGCAGGAAAACATGAGAGGAGAAAAAAAGGCAGAAAAATAAGGGGGTAAAAAAGGCAGGAAAAGATGAGGGGGTAAAAAAGGCAGGAAAATGTGAAAGGAAAAAAAAAAGGCGGGAAAACGTGAGGGGGTAAGAAAGGCAGGAAAAGATGAGGGGGTAAAAAAGGCGGGAAAATGCAGGAGGGTAAAAAAGGCGGGAAAACGTGAGGGGAGGAAAAAAGGCGGGAAAACGTGAGGGGGAGAAGCTTTGGGGTCACTTATGGGGCAGAGCGAGGATCAGTGGGGCAGCTGCCACCCCGCTCTTCATTACCACATTAATGAACACCTCATTAACGCGCTCTTTAATAATTCATTTATTAATTTCCAACAGCGGGATCCTCGATGGAACAGGTGAGTGATCTGTGGGGCAGGTGAGGGATGTATGGGGCAGGTAAAGGATTTATGGGGCAGGTAAGGCCTCTGTGGGGCAGGTGGTGACATTTTGCCCAGGTGAGGGGACTGTAGGACAGGTGAGGGATCTATGGGCAGGTAATGGCTCCATGGGGCAGGTGAGGGTCCCGCCGCGGCCCAGGTGTGTCTCTGGGGCCCAGGTGTGCCTCAGTAGTTGCTGCGCTCCTGCCGGAAGCCGCCGCGCCGCAGGTACCCGTCGCCCTTGCGGTATCCGCCATCTTTCTGGTCTGGAGGGACAGACGGACAGGTGAGGGCAGGGCGGTGTTCAGGTGTGTCCCAGGTGTGCCCAGGTGTCCCTCGGGTGTACCCAGGTGTATCCCAGGCATCTCCACCTTCCCCCAGGTGTATCACTGAGTAACCCAGGTGTGCCAGGTGCGTCCAGGTGTGCCCAGGTACATCCAGCCCAGGTGTGCCCCAGGTGTGCCCCAAGTGTGCCCCAGGTGTAGTCCAGCTGTGCCCAAGGTGTATCCAGCTGTGCCCAGGTATATCCAGGTGTGCCCAGCTGTGCCCCAGGTATACCCCAGGTGTATCTAGGTGTGCCCCAGATGTATCCAGGTGTACCCAGGTGTGCCCCAGACACCTCCACCACCCAGGTGGACACACCACCCAGGTGTATCCCTGAGTAACCCAGATGTATCCAGCTGTGCTCAGGTGTACCCAAGGTGTGCCCAGGTGTGTCCCACATGTACCCAAGGTGTGCCCAGGTATATCCAGGTGTGCCCAGCTATACCCCAGCTATGCCCAGGTGTGCCCACAGGTGTGCCCCAGGTATATCCACGTGTACCCAGGTGTGCCCAGGTGTACCCAGCTATACCCCAGCTGTGCCCAGGTGTACCCAGGTGTACCCAGGTGTGCCCAGGTGTGCTCACCTCGGAAGTACCCGCCGTAGGCTCCCTGCCTCTGGTCCAGCACGCGCTCGTTGTTCTCCACCAGGTTCCCCAACTTCTCGGCCAGCTGCAGCGCCAGGTTCTGCGTGGCCGTCGGCTCCGTCCGGTGCATCATCACCGTGGCCGTGGGCTGGTCCAGTGAGGCCTGCAGGTGTGCACAGGTGAGACTCAGGTAACCCCAAGAAAAACCACCTGAAATCACCCCAAAACTGCCCCAAATTTGACCAAAACTGCCCCAAAGCACCCCAAAATGGCCCCATTTGGGTCTCTCCATCATCACCGTGGCCGTGGGCTGGTCCAGCGAGGC
Organism: Ammospiza caudacuta; assembly: GCF_027887145.1. Lineage (NCBI taxonomy): Eukaryota > Metazoa > Chordata > Aves > Passeriformes > Passerellidae > Ammospiza > Ammospiza caudacuta. The sequence goes on along the minus strand of NC_080629.1, from coordinate 450,460 downwards.
CTGCAGGTGTGCACAGGTGAGACTCACCTGTCCCACAGGTGACCCCTAAATCCCACCTGAAATCACCCCAAAACTGCCCCAAATCACCCCAAAATGGCCCCATTTGGGTCTCCCCACCATCATGGTGGTTTTGGGCTGGTCCAGCGAGGCCTGCAGGTGTGCACAGGTGAGGTTACCTGGCGCACAGGTGATCCCAGAAATCCCACCTGAAATCACCCCAAAACTGCCCCAAACCTGCCCCAAAGCACCCCAAAATGGCCCCATTTGGGTCTCTCCATCATCACCGTGGCCATGGGCTCATCCAGCGAGGCCCCTGCAGGTGTGCACAGGTGAGACTCACCTGGGCCACAGGTAACCCCAAAAATCCCACCTGAAATCACCCCAAAACTGCCCCAAACCTGACCAAAACCACCCCAAAATGGCTCCAAACCACCCCAAAATGGCCCCATTTGGGTCTCCCCATCACCATGGTGGTTTTGGGCTGGTCCAGCGAGGCCCCTGCAGGTGTGCACAGGTGAGACTCACCTGTCCCACAGGTAACCCCAAAACCCCCACCTCAAACTGTACCAAAATGGCTCCAAAACTGCCCCAAATTGACCAAAAATTGGCCCAAAAGCACCGAAATTGACCCCAAACCACTCTCAGGTGAGGCCACGCCTGTCCCCTGGTGTCCCCACACCTGTCCCCAGGTGTCCCAGGTGAGGTCCCATCTGTCCCCAGGTGAGGTCACACCTGTCCCCAGCTGTCCCACCTGTCCCCAAGTGTGTCCCCAATATCCCCAGGTGTCCCAGGTAAGGTCACACCTGTCCCCAATGTCCCCAGGTGTCCCCAGGTGTGTCCCCAATGTCCCCAGGTGTGTCCCCATCTGTCCCCATTTATCCCCAGGTGTCCCCACACCTGTCCCCAAGTGTGTCCCAGGTGTCTCAGGTAAGGTCACACCTGTCCCACGTGTCCCCAGGTGTGTCCCCAATGTCCCCAGGTGTGTCCCCAATGTCCCCAGGTGTGTCACACCTGTCCCCACACCTGCCCTCACCATCAGCTCCTCGTTGATGATCATTTTGCTGACGATCCCGTGCACCGTGGGTGTGTCCCCAGGTGTGTCCCCAGGTGTGTCCCCAATGTCCCCAGGTGTGTCCCAGGTGTGTCCCAGGTGTCCCTAGGTGTGACCCCAATGTCCCCAGGTGTGTCCCCAATGTCCCCAGGTGTGTCACACACAGGTGTGTCCCCAATGTCCCCAGGTGTGTCCCCAATGTCCCCAGGTGTCCCCAGGTGTGTCACACCTGTCCCAGGTGTGCCCTCACCATCAGCTCCTCGTTGCTGATCATTTTGCTGATGATCCCGTGCACCGTGGGTGTGTCCCCAGGTGTGTCACACACAGGTGTGTCCCCAATGTCCCCAGGTGTGTCTCCAATGTCCCCAGGTGTCCCCAGGTGTGTCACACCTGTCCCAGGTGTGCCCTCACCATCAGCTCCTCGTTGCTGATCATTTTGCTGATGATCCCGTGCACCGTGGGTGTGTCCCCAGGTGTGTCACACACAGGTGTGTCCCCAATGTCCCCAGGTGTGTCTCCAATGTCCCCAGGTGTCCCCAGGTGTGTCACACCTGTCCCAGGTGTGCCCTCACCATCAGCTCCTCGTTGCTGACCATTTTGCTGATGATCCCGTGCACCGTGGGTGTGTCCCAGGTGTGTCACACACAGGTCTGTCACACACAGGTGTGTCCCCAATGTCCCCAGGTGTCCCCAGGTGTGTCCCCAATGTCCCCACACCTGTCCCAGGTGTGCCCTCACCATCAGCTCCTCGTTGATGATCATTTTGCTGATGATCCCGTGCACCGTGGGCAGGTCCAGCTCAAACATGGCCGCCAGCGTCTCCATGCTGCAAAATCCACATTTCGCCCCTTTTTAACCCAAAATTTTCTATTTCCAAATTAAACATTTGTTATCGTCCAATTAGAAAAATCGATACTTGAAAACTCCCCATTTTTACCACAAAATCACCAAATTTTTACCTCAAGATTCAGAATTTTTACCATGAAATTGCCAAGTTTTTCCCTCAAAAATTCACCGATTTTTACCATGTAATTCCCAATTTTTTCCCTCAAAATTCACATTTTTCTGGCTCAAAATTCACCATTTTTTGTCTCTAAAATGCTTAATTCTTTTATTTAAAAATTCACTTTTAGACTCAAATTTCCCAATTTTTTTTTAGCTCAAAAGTTCCCAACTTTTACCCCAAAATTCGCCATTTTTAACCCAAAAATTCACTTTTATTTTTACCTCAAGGATTCAAAATTTTTAGCTCAAAACCACCATTTTCTTATCTAAAAATTCACATATATTTACCTCAAAATTCCCATTTTTTTACCTCAAAATTCACCATTGTTTCCTTCAAAGTCTCAATTTTTTCCTTTAAAATTTGCCAACTTTTTTTCAAAATTCTCCATTTTTAAACCCAAAATTCACCATTTTTTGCCTCCAAACACAACATTTTTAGACTCAAAATTTGCCGGTTTTTACATCAAAACCCACAAATTTTTACCTAAAAATTCAGCATTTTTACTTAAAAATTCACACATTTTTGCCTCAAAATCCACTTGTTTCTACTTCAAAACTCACCATTTTTCACCTCCAAACTCGTTGTTTTTTACCTTAAAATTCTCAAATTTTTTTTATCTCAAAACCTCACAATTTTTAGCTCAAAAATTCTCAACTTTTAACCTCAAAATTTACAACTTTTTAGCACAAAACTCACAATTCTTTACCTCAAATTCTTCAGCTCAAAAATTCACAAGTTTTCAGCTCAAAGCTCCCAATTTTTAAATCTCAAAATTAATTTTTGCCTCAAAATCCACAGTTTTAGCCCAAACATTCACAATTTTTACCATAAAATTCTCAATTTTTTCCCCTTCAAATCAACAATTTCTTATCTAAAAATTCCCATATTTTCACCTCAAAATTCCCGAACTTTTCCTTCCAAATGAACAATTTCTTCTCTAATAATTAATATATTTTTACCTCAAAATTCACAATTTTCTTCTTTCTAAATCCCCAATTTTTCACTCCAAAACTTCACATTTTTAGCCCCAAAATCCCCCATTTTTGACCCAAAATTCTTGGGGTTTTTTACCCCTAAAATTCACATTTTTTAGCCCCAAAATCACATTTTTTTGACCCAAAATTCTGGTTTTTTGCCCCAAGTTTCTCACCTGATGGAGTCGTAGACGCTGCTGTAGGTGAACAGGTACGTGCGCAGCGACTCCTCCTGGATCTTCCTGCGGGGGCACAGCAGGGTCACACCCAAAATGACCCAAAATCCTCCAAAATGGCCCCAAAGTGACCCAAAATCCTCCAAAACGGCCCCAAAATGACCCCAAATCCTCCAAAATTACCCCAAAATGGCTGAAAATGGCCCCAAAATGACCCAAAATCCTCCTTTCCTCACCCAAAATGGCCCCAAAATGGCCCCAAATTGACCCAAAATGGCTCCAAAGTGGCTCAAAATGGCCCCAAGATGAACCAAAATCCTCCAAAATTACCCCAAAATGACCCAAAATCCTCCAAAATGGCCCCAAAATGACCCAAAATCCTCCAAAATGGCCCCAAAATGACCCAAAATCCTCCAAAATTACCCCAAAATGACCCAAAATCCTCCAAAACGGCCCCAAAATGGCTGAAAATGGCCCCAAAGGGACCCAAAATGCCTGCAAAATGACCCAAAATGGCCCCAAAATGACCCAAAATCCTCCTTTCCTCACCCAAAATGGCCCAAAATGGCTTCAAAGTGACTCAAAATGCCCCCAAAATGACCCAAAATCCTCCTTCCCTCACCCAAAATGACCCAAAATCACCCAAAATGATCCAAAATGGCCCCAAAATGGCCCCAAGATGACCCCAAAATGGCCCCAAAATGACCCAAAATCCTCCTTTCCTCACCCAAAATGGCCGAAAATGGCCCCAAAACGGCCCCAAAATGGCCCCAAAATGACCCCAAATCCTCCTTTCCTCACCCAAAATGGCTCCAAAATGACCCAAAATGGCTCCAAAATGGCCCAAAAATCCCCTCAAATGCCCTAAAATCGACTCAAAAACCCTCAAAAATCACCCAAAATTGCCCAAAATCCCCATTTTTTTGTATTCTGAGCCCAGGTGGGACTGACCTGAAAACCTCAAATCCCTCCCAAAACACCCCAGAAACCTCCTAAAAACTCCCTAAAATTACTGAAACATGCCCCAAAATCACCCAAAAATCACTCAAAAATCCCCCCAAAATTGCCCAAAACCCTAAAAATGCCCCAAAATCGCCCAAAATTGCCCAAAATCCCAAGTTTCATTACCTGACCCCAGGTGGGCCTGGCCTGGACACCTCAGATCCCTCCCAAGATCACCCAAAAATCTTCCAAAAATCCCTCTAAAAACCCTCAAAAATCACCCGAAAATGCCCCAAAATCCCACTCAAAACCCCTAAAAATCCCCGAAAATCACCCAAAATTGTCAAAAATCGCCCAAAATTGCCCGAAACCGCGACTTTTGGTCTCACCTGACGAGCATGGCGCGCACCTGGTCGGCCTCGGGGAACAGGTCCCACACTTTGAACGGCCCCAAAAATCCCCCTAAAAACTCCCCAAAAACTCCCAAAAATCCCCAAAACCATCCAAAAATCCCCCAAAACGCCCCAAAAATCCCCTTCAAAATCCTTAAAAATGACCCAAAATTGCCCAAAATCCCCATTTTTTGTCTCCTGAGCCCAGGTGGGACTGATCTGAGCACCTCAAGTTCCTCCAAAAATCACCCAAAAAACCTCCAAAAATCACCCAGAAATCACCCTCAAAACTCCCAAAAATCAACAAAAAATCCCCGAAAATCGCCCAAAATTGTCAAAAATCGCCCAAAATTGCCCGAAACCGCGACTTTTGGTCTCACCTGACGAGCATGGCGCGCACCTGGTCGGCCTCGGGGAACAGGTCCCACACTTTGCCGTTCATCTTCTCGTTGACCACGAAGCGGTGGCAGCGGCGCCAGTCCCCCGTCTTCATGGCCTTGGAGGCGGCCACCACGTGCTCCCGCATCGACTCGGGGGGACCTGCACAGGGGACAGCGTTTTGGGGTGAAAAACCAGGATTTCGGGCAAAAAAAATCAAAAAAATTGGGAAAAAATTGAGTTTTTGGGGTTAAAAATGGGATTTTTGGGGTTGGAAATGGAAATTTTGGAGGTCACAAAACGGCGGCCACCACCAGGTGCTCCCGCATCGACTCGGGGGGACCTGCACAGGGGACAGCGTTTTGGGGTGAAAAACGAGGATTTTGGGCAAAAAAATTTGAAGTTTTTAGGGTTAAAAATGGAGTTTTTACGGTTGGAAATGGAAATTTTGGAGGTCACAAAATGGCGGCATCTCCAGGTCTGGAGAAGATCCTGGACAGGTGGGACACAGGTGGGACACCTGGGGACAAGTGACAAAATTTTGGGGTACAAAATGCAAAATTTGGGAAAAAAAAATTCGCAATTCTTGGCGAAAAATTCCTATTTTTGGATCTAAAGAAGCAAATTTTGAGGTGAGAAACATCACGAAGATCCAGATCCGCCATTTTAGGACATAGAAGAACCAAACCAAGACTGAATTAAGATAATTATGGACCTCAAAAGCCCAATTTTAGGTCAAATTTTCCAAATTTCACACAAAATACCAGATTTTGGTCTGAGGAACATCAAGAAGATCTAAAACCGCCATTTTAAATGATAGAAACACCAAACCAAGACTGGATTGAGGTAATTATGGACCTCAAGAACCCATTTTTGGTCAAAATCCCCAACTCTTTATCCAAAAATCTGACTTTGGCCTGAGGAACATCAAGGAGATGATCTGGGATCTCCATTTTAAGAGATAGAAGAGCCAAACCAAGAGTGAATTAGGGTGATTATGGACCTCAAGAACCCAATTTTGGGCCAAAATTACTAAATTTTAAGCAAAACCCCCAATTTTGGTGTAAGGAACATGAGGAACATCTAAAATCACCATTTTAGACAATGGAAACACCAAACCAAGACTGACCCAAGGCAATTATGGACCTCAAAACCCAATTTTAGGTCAAATTTTCCAAATTTCGCACAAAATACCAGAATTTGGTCTGAGGAACATCAAGCACATCTAGAACCGCCATTTTAAGAGATAGAAGCACCAAACCAAGAGCAAATTAAGGTAATTATGGACCTCAAAACCCAATTTTTGACCTCAAAACCCCTAAATTTCAACCCTAAACCCCCGAATCTTGGGTCAAAACCACCATCCGTGGTCTGAGGAACATCAGGAACATCTAAAATCGCCATTTTAGAGAACAGAAACCCCAAACCAAGACCGCCCCGAGGTAATGATGGACCTCAAACCCCAATTTTTGACCTCCAAACCCCCAAATTTAGACCTAAAACCCCCAAAATTCGGGCCAAAACTTCTGGGGTTTCCTACCGAGGAGCGGCTGCCTCTCGCCCACGCGCAGCTGGTGGTGGAACTGCTTGCTGATCATCCTGCGGCGGGCGTCGAACTCGTGCGCCGCCATGTAGGGGATCTCCAGCAGCATGGCCGCCACCAGGTAGACGCACTCGAGCAGCTCCAGGTTGACGTGCATGTGGAAGGGCACCTGGCGCCGCTTCTCCACCTTCTCCTGCTCGGCGTTCCTCTCCTGGAGGCTCCTGAGGAGCAGCCCCTGGCCCAGCAGCTCCTTGGCGCGGCCGGAGCTCTGGATGTCCAGCAGCGCGTTGTGCGCGTCCTTGATCAGCCCCTGGCGGAAGGCGCAGATGCCCAGCTGGACCATGGTGCGGTTGTAGAGGATCTGGGGGGAAAAAGAGCGCGGGGAGGTTTTTGGGGTGAGAAACGGGGAATTCGGGCAAAAAATGGGAAATTTGGGCAAAAAAACCCTTTCAGGTGCATTTAACCCTTCCAGGTGTGTGTGTGTTATTTACCTGCCCAAGTGTGTTTAACCCCCCCAGGTGTGTTTAACCCTTTCTCACCTGCATGGGCGGGTCGGCGTGCTGGATGTTGTCCTGCAGGTGTATTTAACCCTTTCAGGTGTGTGATTTACCTGCCCAGGTGTGTGTTTAACCCTTCCAGGTGTGTTTAACCCTTTCAGGTGTGTGATTTACCTGCCCAGGTGTGTGTTTAACCCTTCCAGGTGTGTTTAACCCTTCCAGGTGTGTTTAACCCTTTCAGGTGTGTTTAACCCCCCCAGGTGTGTTTTTAACCCTTTCTCACCTGCACGGGCGGGTCGGCGTGCTGGATGTTGTCCTGCAGGTGCAGTGTGTAACCCTTCAGGTGTGTTTAACCCCCCAGGTGTGTTTAACCCCCCCAGGTGTGTGTGATTTACCTGCCCAGGTGTGTTTAACCCTTTCAGGTGTGTGTGTTTAACCTTTTCAGATGTGTTTAACCCTTTCAGATGTTTGATTTACCTGCCCAGGTGTGTTTAACCCCCCCAGGTGTGTGTGTTTAACCCTCTCTCACCTGCACGGGCGGGTTGGCGTGCTTGATGTTGTCCTGCAGGTGTGTTTAACCCTTTCAGGTGTGTGATTTACCTGCCCAGGTGTGTGTAACCCTTCCAGGTGTGTTTAACCCTTCCAGGTGTGTTTAACCCCCCCAGGTGTGTTTAACCCTTTCTCACCTGCATGGGCGGGTCGGTGTGCTGGATGTTGTCCTGCAGGTGCAGTGTGTAACCCTTCCAGGTGTGTTTAACCCTTTCAGGTGTGTTTAACCCCCCCAGGTGTGTGTGATTTACCTGCCCAGGTGTGTTTAACCCTTCCAGGTGTGTTTAACCCCCCCAGGTGTGTGTTTAACCCTCTCTCACCTGCACGGGCGGGTCGGCGTGCTGGATGTTGTCCTGCAGGCGCAGTGTGTAACCCTTCCAGGTGTGTTTAACCCTTCCAGGTGTATTTAACCCTTTCAGGTGTGTGTGTTTAACCCCCCCAGGTGTGTTTAACCCTCTCTCACCTGCACGGGCGGGTCGGCGTGCTGGATGTTGTCCTGCAGGTGTGACATCAGCATGAGGTCGCGGGCGCGGTACCAGCGGCTGTGCAGGGCGTGGTGGTAGATGTGGCACAGGATGGCGCAGGTGCGGATCCGGTCCGTGCGGTCCTTGGCGTACACGAACCTGGCACCCAAAAACCCCAAATTTCAACCCAAAAATACCAAAATTTCACCCCAAAAACTCCACAATTCCACCCCAAAATCACCACAATTCCAACCCTAAAACCCCACAATTACAACCCAAAAACCTCACAATTTCACCCCAAAAACATCACAATTTCAACCCCAAAACCCCACAATTTCACCCCAAAACCCCCACAATTTCACCCCAAAAACCCCACAATTTCAACCCCAAAACCCCACAATTTCAACCCAAAAATACCCCAATTTCACCCCAAAAATACCAAAATTTCAACCCAAAACCCCACAATTTCACCCCAAAACCCCCACAATTTCACCCCAAAACCCCCACAATTTCACCCCAAAAACCCCACAATTTCAACCCCAAAAACCCCACAATTTCACCCAAAAACCCCACGATTCCAACCCAAAAATCCCAAAATTTCAACCCAAAAATCCCAAAATTTCAACCCAAAAACTCCACAATTCCAACCCAAAAACCCCACAATTCCAAACCCAAAAACCCCACAATTTCACCACAAAACCCCACAATTTCAACCCAAAAACCCCACAATTTCAACCCATAAACCCCACAATTTCACCCCAAAAACCCCACAATTTCACCCCAAAAAACCCACAATTTCACCACAAAACCCCACAATTTCAACCCAAAAACCCCACAATTTCAACCCATAAACCCCACAATTTCACCCCAAAAACCCCACAATTTCACCCCAAAAACCCCACAATTTCACCCCAAAAACCCCACAATTCTAACCGAAAAACCCCACAATTCCAACCCAAAAACCCCACAATTTCACCCCAAAAACCCCACAATTCCAACCCAAAAACCCCACAATTTCAACCCAAAAAAACCCCAAAATTTCACCTCCAAAATCCTGACGTTTCAATCCCAAAAATCTCAAAATTTCAGCCCCAAAATCTCGAGATTTCAGCCCCAAAATCTCAAAATTTCAACCCAAAAATTCCAAAATTTCAACCCTAAAATCCTGAGATTTCAACCCCAAAAATACCAAAATTTCAACTCCAAAATCCCGAGATTTCAGCTCCAAAAATCCCAAAATTTCAATCCCAAAATTCCTGAGGTATCAACCCCAAAATCCCAAGATTTCAACCCAAAAATCCTGAGACTTTGACCCCAAAACCCTCGAAATTTCAACTCCCAAAATCCCGAGGTTTCAACCCCAAAATCCCCAGATTTTAACCCCAAAAACCTCAAAATTTCAACCCCAAAATCCCGAGATTTCAACCTCAAAAACCTCGAAATTTCAACCTCAAAATGCCGAGATTTCAACCCCAAAATCCTGAGATTTCAACCTCAAAACCCTCGAAATTTCAACCCCAAAATCCCGAGGTTTCAACCCAAAAATCCTGAGACTTTAACCCCCAAAACCTCGAAATTTCAACCCCAAAACCTCGAAATTTCAACCTCAAAAACCTCGAAATTTCAACTCCAAAATCCCGAGATTTCTACCTCAAAAACCTTGAAATTTCAACCCCAAAATCCCGAGGTTTCAACCCCAAAATCCCGAGATTTCAACCCAAAAATCCTTAGACTTTAACCCCAAACCCCTCGAAATTTCAACCCCCAAATCCCGAAATTTCAACCCCAAAACCCTCGAAATTTCAACCCCAAAACCCTCAGAATTTCAACCCCAAAATCCCAAGGTTTCAACCCCAAAACCCTCAAAATTTCAACCCCCAAATCCCGAGATTTCAACCCAAAAATCCCGAGACTTTAACCCCAAACCCCTCGAAATTTCAACCCCCAAATCCCGAAATTTCAACCCCAAACCCCGAGGTTTCAACCCCAAAAACCCCAAAATCTCCCCAAATCCCCCTCACCTGCAGAGCCTCTCCATCAGCGCCTCCGAGTCCTCCTCCTCTTCCTCCTCCTCCTCCTCCTTCCGCCCCTCCTCCTCCTCCTTGTCCTTCTGTCCGTCCTTGTCCTTCTCCTCCGCCCGCCCGTCCTTCTGTCCGTCCTTCTGTCCGTCCTCCTTCTCCTGCCCGTCCTCCTTCTCCTTCCCTTCGTCCTTGGTCACCTGCCCGTCCTTGGTCACCTGCGCGTCCTTCCCGTCCGTCGGTCCCGTCCCGGCTCCCCGTCCGTCCGTCTGTCCGCGGCGGCGGGCGGCGCCGTAGTCGAACTTGTAGTAGGTGTGGAGGACGCGGCGCAGGTAGACGCGGCACAGCTCCTCGGGGCTGCCCTTGCCCTGCAGGTAGCGCTGCAGCCGCGCGATGATGCGGCACACGCGGCCCTCGTCCTTCAGGTGCTCCACGTACTCTGTGATGGAAACACGCCTGGTTACGCACCTGGGCACACACCTGGGGGCAGGTGAGGTGGTAACACCCCCAAAAACCCTGAAAAAGCAAAAAAAAATTCCAGAAAAATCCACCCAGGTGAGCCCAAGTTCGGGATCTGAGTCCTTCAGGTGCTCCACGTACTCTGCCATGGAAACACACACCTGGTTACACACCTGGGTACACACCTGGTTACACACCTGGGCACACACCTGGGCACAGGTGAGGTCAAAAACCCTGAAAAAACAAAAAAAATTGCAAAAAAATCCACCCAGGTGAGCCCAAGTTCGGGATCCGGGTCCTTCAGGTGCTCCAGGTACTCTGGGGGAGGGAAAACGCACCTGGGTACACACCTGGGCACACACCTGGTTACACACCTGGGCACACACCTGGGCACACACCTGGGGGACAGGTGAGGTCAAAAACCCTGAAAAAACAAAAAAAAATCCAGAAAAATCCACCCAGGTGAGCCCAAGTTCGGGATCCGAGTCCTTCAGGTGCTCCAGGTACTTTGTGATGAAAACACACCTGGGTTACACACCTGGGCATACACCTGGGTACACACCTGGGTACACACCTGGGCACACACCTGGGCACACACCTGGGCACAGGTGAGGTCAAAAACCCTGAAAAAACAAAAAAAAATCCAGAAAAATCCACCCAGGTGAGCCCAAGTTCAGGATCCGGGTCCTTCAGGTGCTCCAGGTACTCTGGGGGAGGGAAAACGCACCTGGGTACACACCTGGGTTACACACCTGGGTTACACAACTGGGCACACACCTGGGCACACACCTGGGGGACAGGTGAGGGGGTAAAAGATCAGAAAAACTCCAAAAAACCCTGAAAAAGCAAAAAAAATTCCAAAAAAATCCACCCAGGTGAACCCAAATTTGGGATCTGAGTCCTTCAGGTGCTCCAGGTTTTATTGCTCTGCAATAAAAACACACAACTGGGTTACACACCTGGGCACACACCTGGGCACAGGTGAGGTCAAAAAACCCTGAAAAAACAAAAAAAATTGCAAAAAAATCCACCCAGGTGAGCCCCAGTAGCTCCCAGGTGAGGCCAAGTTCAGGATCCGGGTCCTTCAGGTGCTCCAGGTACTCTGGGGGAGGGGAAACAAACCTGGGCACACACCTGGGCACACACCTGGGTTACACACCTGGGCACACACCTGGGGGCAGGTGAGGGGATAAAAGATCAGAAAAACTCCGAAAAACCCTGAAAAAGCAAAAAAAATTGCAAAAAAATCCACCCAGGTGAGCACCAGTAACTCCCAGGTGAGCCCAAGTTCGGGATCTGAGTCCTTCAGGTGCTCCAGGTACTCCGGGGGAGGGAAAACGCACCTGGTTACACACCTGGGAGACAGGTGAGGGGATAAAAGATCAGAAAAACCCAAAAAATTCCTGAAAAAACAAAAAAAATTCCAAAAAAATCCACCCAGGTGAGCCCCAGTTCAGGATCTGGGTCCTTCAGGTGCTCCAGGTACTCTGTGATGGAAACACACACCTGGGTTACACACCTGGGCACACACCTGGGCACACACCTGGGAGACAGGTGAGGGGGTAAAAGATCAGAAAAACTCAAAAAATTCCTGAAAAAACAAAAAAAATTTGCAAAGAAATCCACCCAGGTGAGCCCCAGTTCAGGATCTGGGTCCTTCAGGTGTGTGATGGAAACACACCTGGGTTACACACCTGGGGACACACCTGGGGACACACCTGGGGGACAGGTAAGGTCAAAAAATTCCTGAAAAAACAAAAAAAATTTGCAAAGAAATCCATCCAGGTGAGCCCCAGTTTGGGCTCTGAGTCCTTCAGGAGCTCCAGGTAATCCAAAGACTCACCTGGGCACACCTGGGGACAGGTGAGGTCCTAAAATCCCCAAAAACCCCAAAAAACCCCCAAAAATTTGGAAAAAAATCCAAGCAAACCCCAAAAAATCCCATCCAGGTGAGCCCAAGTTTATTTTTTGTTTTATTTTGGGGTTTTTTTGTTGTTTTATTTTCAGGGCTTTTCGGGGATATTTCCTTTTGTTTTTTTGGTTTTTTTTTTTGGGTTTTTTTTTTTTTTTTTGCTTTGTTTTTTTTTGGTTTTTTTTTTTTTTTTATTTTTATTTTTGTTTTTTGGGGTTTTTTGGGATGTTTTTTGGGATTTTGAGGATTCTGTTTGCCCCAGCTCCCCCCGTTCCCTGACCCACCCTGCGAGTGCGGGTCGGTGTTCTGCATGATCTTGGTGAACTCCTCGTCCATGCGCTCCACCAGGGTCAGCACGCAGCCACGCACCCTAAAGGGCTGGAAATCCACCCAAAATCACCCAAAAATCAACAAAAAATCCCATCAAAAACACCCCAAAATCATCCTGGCTGGAAATGAACCCAAAATCCCCCAAAAATCCCATCAAAATCACCCAAAATCCGCCCTGAGCTCCACCAGGGTCAGCACGCAGCCACGGACACGGAATGGCTGAAAATCACCCCAAAATCACCAAAATTACCCAAAAATCCCATCAAAATCACCCCAAAATCCCATAAAAATCACCCAAAATCAGCCCTGAGCTCCACCAGGGTCAGCACGCAGCCACGCACCCTAAAGGGCTGGAAATCAACCCAAAATCACCAAAATTACCTAAAAATCCCAAAAAAATCACCCCAAAATCCCATAAAAATCACCCCAAAATCATCCTGGCTGGAAACGAACCCAAAATCACCCAAAATCCCATAAAAATCCCCCAAAAATCCCATAAAAATCACCAAAATCCCATAAAAATCCCCCAAAATCCCATCAAAATCACCCAAAAATCCCATAAAAATCACCCCAAAATAACCAAAAATCACCCCAAAATAACCAAAAATCAGCCAAAAATAACCAAAAATCAGCCCTGAGCTCCACCAGGGTCAGGACACAACCACACACCCTAAAGGGCTGGAAATCAACCAAAAATCACCAAAAATCACCAAAAAATCCCATCAAAAACACCCCAAAATCATCCTGGCTGGAAATGAACCCAAAATCCCCCAAAAATCCCATAAAAATCCCATAAAAATCACCCAAAATCCCATCAAAATCACCCAAAAATAACCAAAAATCCGCCCTGAGCTCCACCAGGGTCAGCACACAGCCAGGGACCCTAAAGGGCTGGAAATCAACCCAAAATCACCCAAAAATCAACAAAAAATCCCATCAAAAACACCCCAAAATCATCCTGGCTGGAAATGAACCCAAAATCCCCCAAAAATCCCATAAAAATCACCCAAAATCCCATAAAAATCACCCAAAAATCCCATAAAAATCACCCAAAATCCCATAAAAATCACCCAAAATCCCATAAAAATCACCCAAAATCCCATAAAAATCACCCAAAAATCCCATAAAAATCACCCAAAAATCCCATAAAAATCACCCAAAATCCCATAAAAATCACCCAAAAATCCCATAAAAATCACCCAAAATCCCATAAAAATCACCCAAAATCCCATAAAAATCACCCCAAAATAACCCAAAATCCGCCCTGAGCTGCCCCAAGGTCAGCACGCAGCCACGCACCCTAAAGGGCTGGAAATGACCCCAAAAATCCCATAAATGACCCCAAAAGTGCCCCCAAAATCCCATAAATGACCCCATAAATGATCCCAAAGCTGCTCGGGGTTGCTGAGGTTCTCAGACTGCCCCATAACTGACCCCAAACCCCACAAATCCCCTGGAAATGATCCCAAATCCCCTAGAAATGTTCCCAAATTCCCCATAAATTACCCCAAACCCCATAAATCCCCTAGAAATGTTCCTAAATCCCCTAGAAATGACCCGAAAACCCCATAAATCCCCTGTAAAGCATCCCAAATCCCCGATAAATGTCCCTAAATCCCCTATAAATGTCCTTAAATCCCCCATAAATAACCCCAAAACCCCATAAATCCCCTAGAAATGACATTAAATCCCCTATAAATGATCCCTAATCCCCTATAAATGTCCCCAAATCCCCCATAAATGGATCCCAAACCCCACAAATCCCCTATAAACGTTCCTAAATCCCCTATAAATGTTCCTAAATCCCCTGTAAATGTCCTTAAATCCCCCATAAATAACCCCAAAACCCCATAAATCCCCTAGAAATGATCTCTAGTCTCCTATAAATGTTCCTAAATCCTCTATAAATGAATCCCTAATCCCATAAATCCCCTATAAATGTTCCCAAATCCCCATAAATGATCCCTAATCTCCTATAAATGTTCCTAAATCCCCTAGAAATGTTCCTAAATCCCCTATAAATGTTCCCAAATCCCCTATAACTGACCCCAAACCCCATAAATCCCCTAGAAATGTTCCTAAATCCCCTAGAAATGTTCCCAAATTCCCCATAAATTACCCCAAAACCCCATAAATCCCCTAGAAATGTCCCTAAATCCCCTAAAAATGATCCAAAATCCCCTATAAATGTTCCCAAACCCCATAAATCCCCTAAAAATGTCCTTAAATCCCCTAGAAATGACCCCAAAACCCCATAAATCCCCTATAAATGTTCCCAAATGTCCTATAAACGTTCCTAGATCCCGTGTAAATGTTCCTAAATCCCATAAATGATCCCAAATCTCCTATAAATGTTCCCAAACCCCATAAATCCCCTGTAAATGTCCCTAAATCCCCTAGAAATGATCCCAAACCCCACAAATCCCCCATAAATCCCCTATAAATCCCCACAAATCCCATAAATCCCATATAAAATCCCCTTTACCTGCTCGGGGTTGCTGAGGTTCTTGGACTCCTCCATAACTGACCCCAAACCCCATAAAGCCTCTAGAAATGTTCCTAAATCCCACAAATCCCCTAGAAATGTTCCCAAATTCCCCATAAATGACCCCAAACCCCATAAATCCCCTAGAAATGTCGCTAAATCCCCCATAAATGTTCCTAAATCCCCTAGAAATGACCCCAAACCCCATAAATCCCCCACAAATCCCCCATAAATCCCCCATAAATCCCCCATAAATCCCCTATAAATGTCCCTAAATCCCCTAGAAATGTTCCCAAATTCCCCATAAATGACCCCAAACCCCACAAATCCCCCATAAATCCCCACAAATCCCCTATAAAATCCCCCGTACCTGCT
Source organism: Ammospiza caudacuta (assembly GCF_027887145.1). Taxonomy (NCBI): domain Eukaryota; kingdom Metazoa; phylum Chordata; class Aves; order Passeriformes; family Passerellidae; genus Ammospiza; species Ammospiza caudacuta. Next base: position 434,909 of record NC_080629.1, on the reverse strand, counting down.
CGGGGTTGCTGAGGTTCTCGGACTCCTCCATAACTGACCCCAAACCCCACAAATCCCCTGGAAATGTTCCTAAATCCCCTAGAAATGATCCCAAATCCCCCATAACTGACCCCAAACCCCATAAATCCCCTAGAAATGTCCCTAAATCCCCTACAAATGTTCCTAAATCCCCTAGAAATGACCCCAAACCCCACAAATCCCCCATAAATGTTCCCAAATCCCCCATAAATGTCCCTAAATCCCCTATAAATGTTCCTAAATCCCCCATAAATGACCCCAAATCCCATAAATCCCCCATAAATCCCCACAAATCCCCTATAAACCCCCTCACCTGCTCGGGGTTGCTGAGGCTCTCGGACTCCTCCATAACTGACCCCAAACCCCACAAACCCCCTGGAAATGTTCCCAAATCCCCTATAAATGACACCAAACCCCACAAATCCCCTAGAAATGTCCCTAAATCCCCTAGAAATGTTCCCAAATCCCACAAATCCCCTGTAAATGTCCCTAAATCCCCCATAAATGACCCCAAACCCCACAAATCCCCCACAAATCCCCCATAAATCCTCTATAAATGTCCCTAAATCCCCTGCAAATGTCCCTAAATCCCCCATAACTGACCCCCAACCCCACAAACCCCATAAATCCCCATAAATCCCATAAATCCCCTATAAATCCCATAAATCCCATAAATCCCATAAATCCCCTCACCTGCTCGGGGTTGCTGAGGTTCTCGGACTCCTCCATAACTGACCCCAAACACCATAAATCCCATAAATCCCATAAATCCCCTATAAATCCCATAAATCCCCTATAAATCCCATAAATCCCCTATAAATCCCATAAATCCCATAAATCCCCTATAAATCCCATAAATCCCCATAAATCCCATAAATCCCCATAAACCCCCCATAAATCCCCTATAAAATCCCATAAATCCCCCATAAATCCCCATAAATCCCCATAAATCCCCATAAATCCCATAAATCCCCATAAACCCCCCATAAATCCCCATAAATCCCCTATAAATCCCATAAATCCCATAAATCCCCTATAAATCCCATAAATCCCCTATAAACCCCATAAATCCCCTATAAAATCCCCATAAATCCCCCATAAATCCCCCATAAATCCCAATAAACCCCATAAATCCCCTATAAAATCCCCATAAATCCCATAAATCCCCATAAATCCCATAAATCCCATAAATCCCCCATAAATCCCATAAATCCCCATAAATCCCCCATAAATCCCCTATAAATCCCATAAATCCCCCATAAATCCCCTAAATCCCCTATAAATCCCATAAATCCCCTAAATCTCCTATAAATCCCATAAATCCCCTATAAATCCCATAAATCCCATAAATCCCATAAATCCCCTAAATCCCCTCACCTGCTCGGGGTTGCTGAGGTTCTCGGACTCCTCCATAACTGACCCCAAACACCATAAATCCCATAAATCCCATAAATCCCCTATAAATCCCCTATAAATCCCATAAATCCCCTATAAATCCCATAAATCCCCATAAATCCCATAAATCCCATAAATCCCCATAAACCCCCCATAAATCCCCCATAAATCCCCTATAAATCCCATAAATCCCATAAATTCCCCATAAATCCCCATAAATCCCCTATAAAATCCCCATAAATCCCCCATAAATCCCCTATAAATCCCATAAATCCCCATAAATCCCCTATAAAATCCCCATAAATCCCATAAATCCTCCATAAATCCTCCATAAATCCCTATAAATCCCATAAATCCCCATAAATCCCATAAATCCCCTATAAATCCCATAAATCCCATAAATTCCCCATAAATCCCCATAAATCCCCTATAAAATCCCCATAAATCCCCTATAAAATCCCCATAAATCCCATAAATCCTCCATAAATCCTCCATAAATCCCTATAAATCCCATAAATCCCCATAAATCCCATAAATCCCCTATAAATCCCATAAATCCCATAAATCCCCTATAAATCCCATAAATCCCATAAATCCCCTATAAATCCCATAAATCCCCCATAAATCCCCTAAATCCCCTATAAATCCCATAAATCCCCTAAATCTCCTATAAATCCCATAAATCCCCTATAAATCCCATAAATCCCATAAATCCCATAAATCCCCTAAATCCCCTCACCTGCTCGGGGTTGCTGAGGTTCTCGGACTCCTCCATAAATGACCCCAAACACCATAAATCCCATAAATCCCATAAATCCCCTATAAATCCCATAAATCCCATAAATCCCCTATAAATCCCATAAATCCCATAAATCCCCTATAAATCCCATAAATCCCATAAATCCCCATAAATCCCCTAAATCCCCTAAATCCCCTAAATCCCTCACCTGCTCGGGGTTGCTGAGGTTCTCGGACTCCTCCAGGACGTTTTCCCCCACGAAGATCTCGGGGTGGGCAAAGAGCAGCTCCAGCAGCTCCTCGATGCAGCCCAGGCACTTCTGCCACAGCTCGGGCTGCAAAACACCCCAAAAATGAGAAAAATACCCCAAAAATTGTAAATGTGACCCCAAAAATTGGAAATGTGACCCCACAGAGCAGCCCAGGCACTTCTGCCACAGCTCGGGCTGCAAAACACCCCAAAAATGAGAAAAATACCCCAAAAATTGTAAATGTGACCCCAAAAATCCCAAATGTGACCCCAAAAATTGTAAATGTGACCCCACAGAGCAGCCCAGGCACTTCTGCCACAGCTCGGGCTGCAAAATCCCCCGAAAATGAGAAAAATACCCCAAAAATCCCAAATGTGACCCCAAAAATCCCAAATGTGACCCCAAAAATCCCAAATGTGACCCCAAAAATCCTAAATGTGACCCCACAGAGCGGCCCAGGCACTTCTGCCACAGCTCGGGCTGCAAAAAAATCCCCAAAAATTGTAAATGTGACCCCAAAAATTGTAAATGTGACCCCAAAAATCCCAAATGTGACCCCAAAAATTGTAAATGTGACCCCACAGAGCAGCCCAGGCACTTCTGCCACAGCTCGGGCTGCAAAACACCCCAAAAAATGAGAAAAATCCCCCAAAAATTGGAAATGTGACCCCAAAAATTGTAAATGTGACCCCAAAAATTGTAAATGTGACCCCAAAAATCCCAAATGTGACCCCAAAAGTTGTAAATGTGACCCCACAGAGCGGCCCAGGCACTTCTGCCACAGCTCGGGCTGCAAAATCCCCCAAAAAATGAGAAAAATCCCCCAAAAATTGGAAATGTGACCCCAAAAATTGTAAATGTGACCCCAAAAATCCCAAATGTGACCCCAAAAATCAGCCCAGGCACTTTTGCCACAGCTCGGGCTGCAAAACACCCCGAAAATGAGAAAAATACCCCAAAAATTGGAAATGTGACCCCAAAAATTGGAAATGTGACCCCAAAAATTGGAAATGTGACCCCAAAAATCCCAAATGTGACCCCAAAAATTGTAAATGTGACCCCACAGAGCAGCCCAGGCACTTCTGCCACAGCTCGGGCTGCAAAACACCCCAAAAAATGAGAAAAATCCCCCAAAAATTGGAAATGTGACCCCAAAAATCCCAAATGTGACCCCAAAAATTGTAAATGTGACCCCAAAAATTGTAAATGTGACCCCACAGAGCAGCCCAGACACTTCTGCCACAGCTCGGGCCAAAAAATGAACAAAAAAATCCCAATAAATCCCATTTTTAATCCCATTTTTAACCCCATTTTTCCCCATTTCTCACCCATTTTTTCCCCAATTTTCACCGAATTTTTCCCCAATTTTTTCCCATTTTTCATTAAATATTTTCCCAATTTTTTTCCCCGATTTTCCCCAATTTTTCCCCATTTTCACCTTCATGTATGGGGCCAGGTTGGGGTTGTAGCCACAAAAAACCCAAATAAATCCCATTTTTAACCCCAGTTTTCCCAATTTTTTCCCCATTTCTCGCCTGTTTTTTCCCCAGTTTTTCCCCAATTGTCTCCCAATTTTCACCAATTTTCACCGAATTTTTCCCCAATTTTCCCCCAATTTTCACTGAAGTTTTTCCCAATTTTCCCCAATTTTCTCCCAATTTTCACTGAATTTTTCCCCAATTTTTCCCCAATTTTCACCGAATTTTTCCCCAATTTTCACCGAATTTTTCCCCAATTTTCACCCAATTTTCTCCCAATTTTCACTGAATTTTTCCCCAATTTTTTCCCAATTTACACTGAATATTTTCCCAATTTTTCCCAATTTTCTCCCAATTTTCACCGAATTTTTCCCCAATTTTCACCGATTTTTCTCCCAATTTTTTCCCAATTTTCACCCAATTTTCAGCCAATTTTTCCCCAATTTTCACTGAATTTTTTCCCAATTTTTACCTTCATGTATGCGGCCAGGTTGGGGTTGTAGTCACAGAAAACCCAAATAAATCCCATTTTTAACCCCATTTTTTCCCCATTTCTCGCCCGTTTTTTCCCCAATTTTCACCGATTTTTCTCCCAATTTTTCCCCAATTTGCTCCAAATTTTCACTGAATTTTTCCCCAATTTTCTCCCAATTTTCACTGAATTTTCCCCCAATTTTTTCCCAATTTTTTCCCCGCTCTCACCTTCATGTAGGCGGCCAGGCTGGGGTTGTGGGCACAAAAAACCCAAATAAATCCCATTTTTAACCCCATTTTTTCTCCCAATTTTCACCCAATTTTCACTGAATTTTTCCCCAATTTTCATTGAATTTTTCCCCAATTTTTCCCCAATTTTTAATCAATTTTTCCCCCGTTTCCACCTTCATGTAGGTGGCCAGGTTGGGGTTGTAGCCACAAAAATTCCAAATAAATCCCATTTTTAACCCCATTTTTTCCCCATTTCTCGCCCGTTTTTTCCCCAATTTTCCCCAATTTTCACCCAATTTTCACTGAATTTTCTCCCAATTTTTCCCTAATTTTCATTGAATTTTTCCCCAATTTTTCCTTAATTTTCTCCCAATTTTCACTGAATTTTCCCCCAATTTTTTCCCATTTTTCTCCCAATTTTTCCCCAATTTTCTCCCAATTTTCACTGAATTTTTTCCCAATTTTCCCCGTTTTCACCTTCATGTAGCCGGCCAGGTTGGAATTGTAACCACAAAAATTCCAAATAAATCCCATTGTTAACCCCATTTTTTCCCCAATTTTCACTCAATTTTCACCGATTTTTTACCAATTTTTCCCCAATTTGCTCCCAATTTTCACTGAATATTTTCCCAATTTTTTCCCAATTTTCTCCCAATTTTCACCGAATTTTTCTCCCAATTTTCACCCAAATTTCACCGATTTTTCTCCCAATTTTTCCCCAATTTTCACTGAATTTTCCCCCAATTTTCCGCAATTTTTCCCAATTCTTTTCCCATTTCCACCTTCATGTATGCGGCCAGGTTGGGGTTGTAGCCAAATAAATCCCATTTTTAACCCCATTTTTTCCCCAATTTTCACCCAATTTTCACTGAATTTTTCCCCAATTTTCACCCAAATTTCACCGATTTTTCTCCCAATCTTTCCCCAATTTTTCCCCAATTTTCACCCAATTTTCAGCCAATTTTTCCCCAATTTTCACTGAATTTTTTCCCAATTTCCACCTTCACGTATGCGGCCAGGTTGGGGTTGTAGCCAAATAAATCCCATTTTTAACCCCATTTTTTCCCCAATTTTCACCGAATTTTTCTCCCAATTTTCACCCAAATTTCACCGATTTTTCTCCCAATCTTTCCCCAATTTTCCCCCAATTTTCACCCAATTTTCAGCCAATTTTTCCCCAATTTTCACTGAATTTTTTCCCAATTTCCACCTTCATGTAGGCGGCCAGGTTGGGGTTGTAGTCGTAGAGCGAGGCCACGATGTTGAATTTGATTTTCAGCTCCAGGGGCACCCCCAGGTTGTGCTCGTGGGCCACGGCCACCAGGTGCTGCAGCAGCTCGATCTGGGCGGCCCTGCGGAAATCGGGGTGAAAAACGGGAAAAAAGGGTTAAAAATGGGGGTCAGGGGGGTTGGGGGGAAATTGGGGAAAATTTGGTGAAAATTGGGTGAAAAACGGGGAAAAAACGAGGGAAAATGGGTGAAAATTGGGTGAAAAATGGGGAAAAAATGAAGGAAGAATGAAGGAAAAATGGGGGAAAAATGGGGAAAAAATGAGGGGAAAATGGGTGAAAAAAGGGTTAAAAATGGGGTCGAAATGAGTAAAAATGGGGTTAAAAACTGGATATAAAAAGGTTAAAAATGGGGTTCAGGGGGATTGGGGGGAAAAAAAGAAAATTGGGTGAAAAATGGGCGAAAAATGGGGAAAAAATGAGGGGAAAATGGGTGAAAAAGGGTTAAAAATGGGGGTCAAATGGGATTGGGGGAAAATTGGGTGGAAATTGGGTGAAAAATGGGGGAAAATGGGGAAAAACGAGGAAAAAAAAGGCGTGAAATGGGGAAAAAATGGGGTTAAAAATTGGATATAAAAGGGTTAAAAATGGGGTTCAGGGGGATTGGGGGAAAATTGGGTGAAAAATGGGGGAAAAACGAGGGAAAAATGGGGAAAAAATGGGGTTAAAAATTGGATATAAAAGGGTTAAAAATGGGGAGGGGGATTGGGGGAAAATGGGGAAAAATGGGGAAAAAACGAGGGAAAAGTGGGGGGAAAATGGTTAAAAATGGGGAGGGGGGATTGGGGGAAAAATTGGGGAAAATTTGGTGAAAATTGGGTGAAAAATGGGGGAAAATGGGGAAAAAACGAGGGAAAAAAAGGAGGGAAAAATGGGGAAAAAACGAGGGAAAATTGGGGTGAAAAAGGGGGAAAATGGTTAAAAATGGGGTTAAATGGGATTGGGGGAAAAATTTGAGAAAATTTGGTGAAAATTGGGTGAAAAACGGGCGAAAAATGGGGAAAAAATGAGATAAATATGGGGGAAAATGGGGAAAAAACGAGGGAAAAATGGGGGAAAATGGGGAAAAAACGAGGGAAAAATGGGTGGAAAATGGGGAAAAAACAGGCGAGAAATGGGGAAAAAAATGGGGTTAAAAATTGGATATAAAAGGGTTAAAAATGGGGTGGGGGGATTGGGGGAAAATTGGGTGGAAAATCGGGGAAAAATGAAGGAAAAATGGGGAAAAAAGGGTTAAAAATGGGGTTGAAATGAGTAAAAATGGGGTTAAAAACTGGATATAAAAGGGTTAAAAATGGGGTTCAGGGGGATTGTGGGAAAAATTGGGGGAAAACGGGCGAAAAATGGGGAAAAAATGAAGGAAAAAGGGGTGGAAAATGGGGAAAATGGTTAAAAATTGGGTTAAATGGGATTGGGGGAAATTGGGGAAAATTGGGTGAAAAATGGGGGAAAAATGGGGGAAAAATGGGGAAAAAACGAGGGAAAAATGGGGGAAAAATGGGGAAAAAATGAGGGGAAAATGGGTGAAGAAAGGGTTAAAAATGGGGGTCAGGGGGATTGGGGGGAAATGGGGAAAATTGGGTGGAAAACGGGCGAAAAATGGGGAAAAATGGGGAAAAAACGAGGGGAAAATGGGGAAAAATGAGGGGAAAATGGGGGAAAAAAGGGTTAAAAATGGGGTTCAGGGGGATTGGGGGAAAATTGGGTGGAAAATGGGGGAAAAATGGGGGAAAAATGGGGAAAAAATGGGTGAAAATTGAGGGAAAAATGGGGAAAAAATGAAGGAAAAATGGGGAAAAAACGAGGGAAAAATGGGGAAAAAATGAGGGAAAAATGGGTGAAAAAAGGGTTAAAAATGGGGTCAAAATGAGTAAAAATGGGGTTAAAAACTGGATATAAAAGGGTTAAAAATGGGGAGGGGGGATTGGGGGAAACATTGGGGAAAAATGGGTGGAAAATGGGGAAAAATGGGGAAAAATAGGGGAAAAATGGGGAAAAAACAAAGAAAAAATGGGTCAAAAAAGGGTTAAAAATGGTGTCAAAATGAGTAAAAATGGGGTTAAAAGTTGGATATAAAAGGGTTAAAAATGGGGTTCAATGGGATTGGGGGAAAACTGGGGAAAAATTTGGAGAAAAAACGAAGGAAAAATGGGTGAAAATTGGGGAAAAAACAGGCGAGAAATGGGGAAAAAATGGGGTTAAAAATTGGATATAAAAGGGTTAAAAATGGGGTGGGGGGATTGGGGGAAAATTGGATGAAAAATGAGGGAAAAATGGGGAAAAAATGAAGGAAAAATGGGTGGAAAATGGGGAAAATGGTTAAAAATTGGGTTAAATGGGATTGGGGGAAATTGGGGAAAATTGGGTGAAAAATGGGGAAAAAACGAGGGAAAAATGGGTGAAAAAAGGGTTAAAAATGGGGGTGAAATGAGTAAGAATGGGGTTAAAAATTGGATAAAAAAGGGTTAAAAATGGGGAGGGGAATTGGGGGAAAAATTGGGGAAAATTGGGTGAAAAATGGGGGAAAAATGGGGAAAAACTGGGGGAAAAATGGGTGGAAAATGGGGTTAAATGGGATTGGGGGAAATTGGGGAAAATTGGGTAAAAAATGGGGAAAAAACAGGCGAGAAACAGGGAAAAAATGGGGTTAAAAATTGGATATAAAAGGGTTAAAAATGGGGTTCAGGGGGATTGGGGGAAAATTGGGGAAAATTGGGTGAAAAATGGGGGAAAAACGAGGGAAAAATGGGGAAAAAAGGGTTAAAAATGGGGTTGAAATGAGTAAAAATGAGATTAAAAATTGGATATAAAAGGGTTAAAAATGGGGTGGGGGGATTGGGGGAAAATTGGGGAAAATTGGGTCAAAAATGGGTGGAAAAAGGGTTAAAAATGGGGGTGAAATGAATAAAAATGGGGTTAAAAATTGGATATAAAAGGGTTAAAATGGGGAGGGGGATTGGGGAAAAATGGGGAAAAAACGAAGGAAAAATGGGTGAAAATTAGAAAAAAACAGGCAAAAAATGTGGTTAAAAATTGGCTTTAAAAGGGTTAAAAATGGGGGGAAATTTGGGTGAAAATCGAGTGAAAAACCAGATTAAAACGGTGAAAAATGGGTTAAAATTGGGTCAATTTGGGGAGAATTTTAAACAATTCTTGGATCATTTTTAAGGCAATTTAAGGGGGATTTTAGGAGAATTTTCGGGAAGTTTTGGGGGATTTTGGGGTAAATTTTGGAATTTTTGAGGTTGATTTTGGGGGGAATGTGGGGTTTTTTTTAGAGTAATTCGGGGTGAATTTCTGAATAATTTTAAGGTAATTTTAGGACAATTATAACGTAATTTGGGGTAAATTTCAGAATAATTTTAAGGTAATTCTGGGTGAATTTTAGAATAATAATTAAGGAAATTTAGAGTAAATTTTAGGATAATTTTAAGGTAATTCTGGGCGAATTTTCGAACAATTTTAAGGTAATTTCAGGACAATTTGAAGGTAATTTTGGGTGAATTTTAGAATAATTTTAAATTAATTCTGGGTGAATGTTAGAATTATTTAAAAGTAATTCTGGGTGAATTTTAGAATTATTTTAAGGTAATTTGGGGTAAATTTTAGAATAATTTTAAGATAATTTAGGGTAAATTTTAGGACAATTTTAAGATAATTTTTTTGTGAATTTTGCTGTTTTTTAAGGACTGTTTTGGGGTGAACTTTGATTTTTTAAAGGTAATTTTAGCAAAATTTTGGGACAATTTCAGGGTAATTTTGGCTGAATTTTGGGACAATTTCAGGACAATTTTGGGTGATTTTTTAGGACAATTTCAGGACAATTTTGGGGGATTTTTTAGGACAATTTCAGGACAATTTTGGGTGAATTTTAGGACAATTTCAGAGTAATTTTGGCTGAATTTTGGGACAATTTCAGGGTGATTTTGGGTGATTTTTTAGAACAATTTCAGGGTAATTTTGGGTGATTTTTTAGGACAATTTCAGGGTGATTTTGGGTGATTTTTTAGAACAATTTCAGGGTGATTTTGGGTGATTTTTTAGGACAATTTCAGGACAATTTTGGGTGAATTTTGGGACAATTTCATGGTGATTTTGGGTCATTTTTTAGGACAATTTCAGGACAATTTTGGGTGGATTTTAGGACAATTTCAGGACAATTTTGGGTGAATTTTGGGACAATTTCAGGACAATTTTGGGTGATTTTTTAGGACAATTTCAGGACAATTTTGGGTGAATTTTGGGACAATTTCATGGTGATTTTGGGTCATTTTTTAGGACAATTTCAGGACAATTTTGGCTGAATTTTGGGACAATTTCAGGACAATTTTGGGTGAATTTTGGGACAATTTCAGGGTGATTTTGGGTGATTGTTTAGAACAATTTCAGGACAACTTTGGGTGATTTTTTAGGACAATTTCAGGGTGATTTTGGGTGATTTTCAGGTGAATTTTGGGGTGAAATTCGGATTTCCCCACCTGTCGGTGCCTTTCTTGCCCCGGGCCTGCAGGATCTCGTTGAGTTTTTTCACCACGAGCCCCACGGTGATCTCGGTGCCCTTGGCGAACATCTTGGGCTTTTCCTGCCCAAAAAAAAGCACAAAAAAGCTCCAAAATTACCCCAAAAATTACATTAAAACCCCCCAAAAATTAAAAAATCATCCCCCAAAAAATCGTAAAAACATCCCCCAAAAAATTGAAAAAGAACTCCTAAAAATTTCAAAACAATCCCCAAAATATTGCCCAAAAATTTCAATTTTTTCCCCTCAAAAAAATCCCCCACAATCCAATTTTTCCCCCAAGATTAAATTATTTTTCCCCCCCAAAAAATCAAATTTTTTTCTAAAAAATCCCCAAAATTTCTTTTTTTCACCCCAAAAAAATCCAATTTTTCTACCCAAAATTCCAATTTTTCCTCCCAAAAAATGTTTTCCTGAAAATCTCCTAAAAATTCGTATTTTTTCTCTCCAAGAAATCCCCCCAAAATACCATTTATTCCCAAAATACTCCAATTTTTCACCCCAAAATATCCCATTTTTCTTCCCCAAAAAAACCTGATTTTTGCCCCTCAAAATTCAAAAACCTTTCTCTCAAAATTCCCATTTTTTTCTCCAAAAAACACCACAAAAGCCCCAAAAATTCCATTTTTTTTGCAAAAAATCCAATTATTTTCCCCAAAACCCCCCTAATAAAGTACCTAAAAATCGCCAAAAAAAAATTCCATTTTTTCCCAAAAATATCCCCAAAAAATTCAAATTTTCCCCCCCAAAATCCCAATACTTCTCCTACCAAAATTCAATTTTTTTCCCCAAAAATATCTCCAAAATTACATTTTCCCCCTAAAACTTCCAAATATTTCCCCAAAGTTTTCTGATTTTCCCCCCCAAAAATTCCCAATTTTTTTCAATAGAAACCCCTAAAAAATCCCATTTTTTCCTCCAAAAAAGCCCCAAAAATTCCATTTTTTTCGCAAAAAATTCAATTTTTTTCCCCAAAAATCCAATTTTTTCCCAAAATTTTCATTTTTTCCCCCAAAATTTGAATTTTTCCCGTTTTTACCTTGATGAGGGGCACCCCGCACTTGACCTTCTCCCACTCCCCTCCTTCCTCCTCCTCCTCCTCCTCCTCCCTCCGACTTTTCCTCTCCAGTTTCTTCTTGGCCTTTTCCTCGCGCCGCCGCTCGGCCCCGCGCCGCTCCTCGTCCCTGGGGATGCAAAAATTCCAAAATTCCTCAAATTCCCAAAAAATTCCCAAAAAATTCACCGAAATTTCCATGAAAATCCAAAAAAAATCCCAGAAAAATTCCAAAAAAATCCCAGAAAAATTCAATTTTTGGGCCCCATTCGGCCCCGCGCCGCTCCTCGTCCCTGGGGAGGGGAAAATTCCAGATTTTCAGAAATTCCCAAAAAATTCCCCAAAAATTCCCCAAAATTTCCACGAAAATCCAAAAAAAATCCCAGAAAAATTGAATTTTTAGGGCATTTTTAACCCATTTATGAGCCCCGCTCGGCCCCGCGCCGCTCCTCGTCCCTGGGGATGCAAAAATCCCAAAATTCCTGAAATTCCCAAAAAATTCCCAAAATTTCCATGAAAATCCACAAAAAATCCCAGAAAAATTCAATTTTTGGCGCATTTTTGGGCCATTTTTCACCAATTTTTGGTCCCACTCCGCTCCTCGTCCCTGGGACACAAAAATTCCAAAATTCCTCAAATTCCCAAAAAATTCCCCAAAATTTCCATGAAAATCCAAAAAAAATCCCAGAAAAATTCAATTTTTGGGGCATTTTTTGGGTATTTTTAACCCAGTTTTGGTCCCCGCGCTGCTCCTCGTCCCTGGGGAGGGGAAAATCCCAAAATTCCTGAAATTCCCAAAAAATTCCCAAAAAATTCCCCAAAAATTCCCCAAAATTTCCATGAAAATCCAAAAAACCCCCCAAAATTCCAAAAAAATCCCAGAAAAATTCAATTTTTGGGGCATTTTTGGGCCATTTTTAACCAATTTTTGGCTCCTCGTTCCTGGGACACAAAAATTCCAAAATTTCTGAAATTCCCCAAAAATTCCCCCAAAAATTTCAATTTTTCCCCACTTTAATGAAAATTTTCTTCATTTTTCCCCATTTTTAATCCAATTTTATCCCAATTTTCCCCATTTTTTTGCCCATTTTAATCCAATTTTTTCCTCATTTTTTTCCCCATTTTTAATCCAATTTTATCCCAATTTTTTCCTCATTTTTCCCCATTTTAATCCAAATTTTCCTCATTTTTTCCCCATTTTTCATCCGATTTTCGCCAAATTTTCACCGATTTTCTCCCAAAATTTCCCAATTTCTGACTTTTTCAGGAATTTGGACGCCAGGGATGTGAATTTTCCGTCGTCCTCGTCCGACTCCGAGTCCGACTCCGAGGCCGAATCTCCCCAATCCTCGTCCGACTCCGACTCCGACTCCGACTCCTCCTCCTGCCAAAAAAACCCCAAAATTCCAAATTTTTATCCCTTTTTTTATCACATTTCCAGCCCAATTTTTCATCATTTTCATCCCATTTTTGTTGCACTTTAATCCCATTTAAATTCCATTTTTTCCCCCAAATTCTCTCATTTTTTTCTCAATTTTCTTCCCATTTTCACCCAATTTTTCCCCAAATTTTTCCCCCAATTTCCTACAAATTTCCCCATTTTAATCCCAGTTTCCCCCCAAATTTCCCTTCAATTTTTCCATTTTCTAACCCAATTTTCCCCCAATTTTCCCCCATTTTAATCCCAATTTTTGCCCAGATTTTCCCCCAATTTTTCACCATTTTAATCCAAATTTCCTCCAAATTTCCCTTCAATTTTCCCAATTTTTACCCCAATTTTACCCCAATTTCCACCCACTCAAATCCCATTTTAGCTCATTTTTACCTCGTTTTAATCCCATTTTAATCCTCATTTCCCCCATTTTCCTCCCCAATTTCCCCCCAATTTTCATCATTTTTCCCTCAAATTTTTCATTATTTTCATCCCATTTTTGTTGTATTTTAATCCCATTTTCCCCTCAATTTTCCTCCCATTTTCACCCAATTTTTCCCCATTTTAATCCCAATTTTTGCCCAATTTTTCCCCAATTTCTTCCAAATATCCCCATTTTAATCCCAATTTTTGCCCAAATTTTTCCCCCAATTTTTCCCCATTTTAATCCCAGTTTTCCCCCAAATTTCCCTTCAATTTTTCCATTTTTTAACCCAATTTCCCACCAATTTCCCCCCATTTTCCTCCCCAATTTTCATCATTTTTTTCCTCAAATTTTTCATTATTTTCATCCCATTTTTGTTGCATTTTAATCCCGTTTAAATTCCATTTTCCCCCCAAATTTTCTCATTTTCCACTCAATTTCCCTCCCATTTTCACCCCATTTTTCCTCATTTTAATCCCAATTTTTCCCCAAATTTTTCCCCCAATTTTTCCCCATTTTAATCCCAATTCCCCCCAAATTTCCCTTCAATTTTTCCATTTTCCCTCCATTTCAATCCCAATTTTTCCCCCTTTTCCCCCCAAGAATTTGACCAAAATTGGGATTTTTTCCCCATTTTAATCCCGTTTTTCCCTCATCTTTTCCTCAAGATTTTCCCTTTTTTTTCCCCAAAATTTTTTCTAAATTTTCCCCCCAAATTTGGGATTTTCTCCCTCATTTCTTAAATTCATTTTTTGCCCATTTCCCCCAAATTTTTGCATATTTTTAATTCATTTTCCGCCCATTTTCAACCCATTTATTCCCAATTTCTCCTTCTTTTTAATTTAATTTTTCCTCATTTTCTCCCCATTCTTCCACATTTTTAATTTAATTTTTCCTCATTTTCTCCCCATTTTCCAGATTTTTAATTTAATTTTAACCCATTTTCTCTCCATTTTTCATTTAATTTTCACCCATTTTCTCCCCATTTTCAAACCATTTTCCCCCCATTTTTGCCTGTTTTTTTTCCCAAAATTTCCCCATTTTTAACACATTTTTATTCCAATTTTTGCCCAATTTTTTCCAGTTTTTAATCCCATTTTTCACTGATTTTTCCCCAAATTTCCCCATTTTTAACGCGTTTTTATTCCAATGTTTGCCCAATTTCCCCCAGTTTTTAATCCCATTTTTCACTGATTTTTCCCTCAAATTTCTTTATTTTTAACACGTTTTTATTCCAATTTTTGCCCATTTTTTGCCCAATTTCCTCCAGTTTTTAATCCCATTTTTCACGGATTTTTCCCTCAAATTTCCCCATTTTTAACGCAATTTTATTCCAATTTTCTTCCAATTTTTGCCCAATTTCCTCCAGTTTTTAATCCCATTTTTGCCTGATTTTTCCCTCAATTTTCCCCATTTTTAACACGTTTTTATTCCAATTTTTGCCCAATTTCCTCCGTTTTTAATCCCATTTTTCACTGGTTTTTCCCTCAAATTTTCCCATTTTTAATGCATTTTTATTCCAATTTTTGCCCAATTAGCTCCAGTTTTTAATCCCATTTTTGCCTGGTTTTTCCCTCAAATTTCCCCATTTTTAACGCGTTTTTATTCCAATTTTTGCCCAATTTTTGCCCAATTTCCTCCAGTTTTTAATCCCATTTTTCCCCAATTTTTCCCCCAAATTTCCCCATTTTTAACCTGTTTTTATCCCAATTTTTGCCCAATTTCCTCCAGTTTTTAATCCAATTTTTCACTGATTTTTCCCCAAATTTCCCCATTTTTATTCCAATTTTTGCCCAATTTCCCCCAATTTTTAATCCCATTTTTTAGTGATTTTTCCCTCAAATTTCCCCATTTTTAACACATTTTTATTCCAATATTTGCCCATTTTTTCCCCAATTTCCTCCAGTTTTTAAACCCATTTTTCACTGATTTTTTCCCCAAATTTCCCCATTTTTATTCCAATTTTTGCCCAATTTTCTCCAGTTTTTAATCCCATTTTTCACTGATTTTTCCCTCAAATTTCCCCATTTTTTTTCTGTGTATTTTCCCAATTTTTCCCCATTTTTCCCCCCAAAATTGAATTTCCCGCTGACCTTGTACCTCCCCCTGTTCTCGTCGCGCTCGCGGCGCTTCAGGAAATTCGCGGCCTCGTCCTCGGCCCCCGAGGAGGAACCGGAGCCTGGGAAAGCCAAAATTCACCAAAATTACCCCAAAAATTCACAATCGGCCCCAAAATTCAAAATTCTGTACAAACTCCAAAAATTCCCCTGCGAAAATTCCCCAAATTATCCCAAAATAGCCCCAAAAATTCCAAAAAATGACCCCAAAATCCGAAATTATCCCCCAAAAAATGACCCCCAAAAATTCCCCAAAATTATCCCAAAATTGCCCCAAAAAATGACCCCAAAATTCCCAAATTTATCCCAAAATAGCCCTAAAAATTCCAAAATATAACCCCAAAATCCTAAATTATCCCCCCAAAAATGACCCCAAAATTACCCCAAAATAGCCCCAAAAAATGACCCCAAAATAGCCCCAAAAATTCCAAAAAATGACCCCAAAATCCCAAATTATCCCCCAAAAAAGGACCCCCAAATTCGCAAAATTATCCCAAAATTATCCCAAAACAGCCCCAACATTATCCCAAAATAGCCCCAATTATTCCAAAATATGACTCCAAAATCCAAAATTATCCCCCCCAAAATGATCCCCAAAATTTCCAAAATTATCCCAAAATAGCCCCAAAAAATGGCCCCAAAACTTCCCCAAAATTATCCCAAAACAGCCCCAAAATGACCCCAAAATAGCCCAAAAATTCCAAAAGATGACCCCAAAATCCGAAATTATCCCCCAAAAAATGACCCCCAAAATTCCCAAAATTATTCCAAAATAGCCCCCAAAAGGACCCCAAAATAGCCCCAAAAATTCCAAAATAGGACCCCAAAATCTGAAATTATCCCCCAAAAATGACCCCAAAAATTCCCAAAATTAGCCCGAAATAGCCCCAAAAAATGACCCTAAAAAAAAAACCCAAAGTTCTCCCAAAATTACCCCAAAAAACCCCCAAAATTCTCCCAAAATTACCCCAAAAATCCCCCAAAAAACCCCCAAAATTATCCCAAAATTCCCTCCAAAAATGACCCCAAATTTCAAAACATTGCCCCAAAAAACCCCAAAATTATCCCAAAATTCCCTCAAAAAATGACCCCAAAAAACCCCAAATGATCCCCAAAAAATCCCCAAAATTCCCCCAAAAATGACCCCAAAAAAACCCAAAGTTATCCCAAAATTACCCCAAAAATCCCCCAAAAAATCACCCAAAAAAACCCCAAATTATTCCAAAATTCTCTCAAAAAATGACTCCAAAATAGCCCCAAAAATTCAAAAAAAGACCCCAAAATCCCACAAATTATCCCCAAAATTACCCCAAAAAATCCCCCAAAATTATCCCAAAATTCCCTCCAAAAATGACCCCAAAATACCCCAAAAATTCCAGAAACCACCCCCAAAATCATTAAAAAATCCCAAATATTCCCCCAAAAATCCAAATAATCAAAAAAAAAACTCCAAAAGCAAAAAGCCCCAAATATCCTCAAAATTCTCCCAAAATTATCCCAAAAAAATCTCAAATTTTGCCCCCAAAAATGGCCCCAAAATCCTAAAAACGACCAAAAAATTCCAAATTTGCCCCAAAATTCCCCAAACCTTCGGAATCTCTTCGGCTTTTCTCCTCGTCCTCATCCGATTGTTCTGGGTTCTGAAAACGAAAAAAATTTATTTTTTTTATTCAAAATTTCCCCTTTTTTGCCCAATTTTTGCCCGTTTTTCTCTCCAATTTTCCCCCCAAATTTTCCCCAATTTTCCCCTTTTTTAATCCAATTTTTCCCCCCAATTTTTTCCTTTTCTTCCCATTTTTAATCCAATTTTTAATCCAATTTTTAATCCAATTTTTCACTCAATTTTCCCCCCATTTTTTTCCTTTTCCTCCCCATTTTTAATCCAATTTTCCCCCCAAATTTTCCCTAATTTTTCCTTTTTTTCCCCATTTTTAATTCAGTTTTCCACCCAATTTTCCCCCCAAATTTTCCCCATTTTTAATCCAATTTTCCCGATTTTCCCCCCAAATTCTCCCCTTTTTTTGCCCAATTTTTCTCCAATTTTTTCCTTTCCTCCCATTTTCAATCCAATTTTCCCCCCAATTTTGCTCCTTTTTGCCCAATTTTTCTCCAATTTTTTCCTTTTTCTCCCCATTTTTTATCCAATTTTTCCCCCAATTTCCCCCCCAAATTTTCCCCGTTTTTTGCCCAATTTTTCCCCGATTTTTTTCCTTTTTCTCCCCATTTTAAATCAAATTTTCCCCCCGATTTCCCCCAATTTTTTCCTTTTTCTCCCCATTTTTAATCCAACTTTACCCCCATTTTCCCTCAAATTTTCCTCAATTTTTTCCTTTCCCCCCAAATTTCCCTTTTGCCCAATTTTTACCCAATTTTTCCTTTTCTCCCCATTTTAAATTAAATTTTCCCCCGGATTTCCCCCAATTTTTCCCTTTTTCTCCCCCATTTTTAATCCAATTTTTCCCCCAATTTTCCCCCCAAATTTTCCCCAATTTTAATCCAATTTTCCCCCCCATTTTTTCCCCAATTTTTTCCTTTTTCTCCCCATTTTTAATCCAATTTTTCCCCCAATTTTCCCCATTTTCCCCCCAAATTTTCTCCTTTTTTTTGCCAAATTTTTCCCTTTTTCTCCCCATTTTAATCCAATTTTTCCCCCATTTTTAATCCAGTTTTCCCAATTTTTCCCCCAAATTTTTCTCGGTTTTTTGCCCAATTTCCCCCAATTTTTTCCTTTTTCTCCCCATTTTTAATCCAATTTTTCCCCCAATTTTTCCCATTTCCCCCCCATTTTTTCCCCAATTTTTTCCTTTTTCCCCCCATTTTTACTCCAATTTTTCCCCCAATTTTTCCCCTCATTTTTACTCCAATTTTTGGCCAATTTTCCCGTTTTTAACCCTTTGCTGACCTGTCTGCAGGCAGGATCTGCCCCTCGTAGTCGCGCTTGTATTTCCTCAATTTCCCCATTTTTATTCCATTTTTTTACCCATTTTTATTCCATTTTTTTACCCATTTTTATTCCATTTTTTACCCATTTTTCCACCTCATTTTTTGCCCACTTTTTCCCAATCTTCCCCTGATTTCTCCCATTTTTTTATCCAATTTTTGCCTATTCGAAATTCTATTTTTTATCTCATTTTTGCCCGTTTTTAATCCAATTTCCCCCCATTTTTTACCCAATTTTCCCCCAATTTAAATTCATTTTTTGCCCGATTTTTTCCCCGTTTCTCCCCAAATTTTCCCCAAATTTTCCCCATTTTTAATCCAATTTTTGCCCAATTTTCCCCAATTTAAATTCAATTTTTGCCCCAATTTTTTCCCTGTTTCTCCCTCATTTTTTCCCCGTTTCTCCCCAAATTTCCCCAAATTTTCCCCATTTTTAATCCAATTTTTGCCCAATTTTTGGCCAAATTTTCCCGCAATTTTTTAATCCTTTGCTGACCTGTCTGCAGGCAGGATCTGCCCCTCGTAGTCCCCGCTTGTATTTCCTCAATTTCCCCCATTTTTATTCCATTTTTTACCCAATTTTAAATTCATTTTCTGCCCCACTTTTTCCCAATCTTCCCCCATTTTTTATCCAGTTTTTGCCCACCCTAAATTCTATTTTTTATCTCATTTTTGCCCGTTTTTAATCCAATTTTCCCCAATTTAAATTCAATTTTTGCCCGATTTTTTCCCCGTTTCTCCCCAAATTTTCCCCAAATTTTCCCCATTTTTAATCCAATTTTTGCCCAATTTTTGGCCAATTTTCCCCAATTTTTAACCCCTTGCTGACCTGTCTGTAGGCCGCGATCTGCCCCTCGTAGTCGCGGTTGTATTTGCGCAGTTTCTGCCGCAGGGAGCTCAGAGCTTTGGCGTTGTTCTTGTTCATTTTCTTCTTGCCCTCCTTGTCCTCCCACAGCTGCCAAAAAATGGGGAAAAAATAAAAAAAATGGTGAAAAAACGGTGAAAAAATCACAAGAATCGGTGAAAAAATAAAAAAAAAAAAGAGAAAAACAGTGAAAAAAATCACAAAAAATGGGGAAAAAAATAAAAAAAAAAGAGAAAAACAGTGAAAAAAATCACAAAAAATGGGGAAAAAAATAAAAAAAAAAAAGAGAAAAAACGGTGAAAAAATCACAAAAAACGGTGAAAAAATAAAAAAAAAAAAGAGAAAAACAGTGAAAAAAATCACAAAAAATGGGGAAAAAAAAAAAAAGAGAAAAACAGTGAAAAAAATCACAAAAAATGGGGAAAAAAAAAAAAAGAGAAAAAACGGTGAAAAAATCACAAAAAACGGTGAAAAAATGAAAAAAAAAAGAGAAAAAAATGGTGAAAAAATGAGAAAAAACGACCAAAAAATGGTGGAAAAATCACAAAAAAAAAGCAAAAAAATGGCCCAAAAATAATAAAAATGACCCAAAGACATAAAAATAATAAAAAATGACCCAAAAATGATCAAAATTCACCCAATCTAGAAAAAGCAAGGAAAAAGTTGAAAAAAAAAAGAAAAAGAAATTTTAAAATTTGTATAAAACTCAGGAAAAGTGTTTAAAAAATGCTGTAATAGTTTGAAAATTGAGGGTAAAATTCTAAAAAATTATCCCAGAAAATCAGAAAGAAAATCAGGAAAATTCAGGAAAAAAAAAGAGAAAAATTAGAGAAAAATCAGAAAAAAAAAATTTAAAAATCAGAGAAAAAAATCAGGAATAATTAGAGGAAAATCAGAAAAATATTTAGAGAAAAAAACAGCAAGAAATCAGAATATAATCAGAGAAAATTAGAAAAAAAATCATTTAAAAAATGAGAAAAAATCAGAAAAAAAACAGAAAAAAATCAGGAAAAATCAAAGAAAAATTGGAAAAAAACCCCCCCAAAAATCAGAAAAAATAATGATAAAAATGAGAGAAAAAATATTAAAAAATGAGAGGAAAAAATAGGAAAAAATCAGAGAAAAAAATCAGGAAAAATTAGAAAAAAACCCAGAAAAATCAGAAAAAAAATCTGTGAAAAATTAGAAAAAGAACCCAGAGAAAAACCAGTAAAAAGCATTAAAAATCAGGGAAAAATCAAAGAAAAATTAGAAAAAATCAGAGAAAAATTCAGAGAATAATCAGGAAAAAAATCCAAAAAAAAGGAGAAAAATCAGAAAAATTTCAGAAAAAAAAACCCTGAGAAAAATCACAAAAATTTAGTAAAAAATCAGGAAAAAAATCAGAAAAAAAAGAGAAAAATCTGGAAAATATCAGTAAAAAATTAGAGAAAAAAAATCAGAGAAAAATCAGAAGAAATTCAGAGTAAAATTTTTAAGAATCAGAGAAAAATCAGAGAAAAACCTGGGAAAAGTCAGGAAAAAATCAGAGAAAAATCAGAGAAAAAAACCCAGAGAAAAATTAGAAAAAGTTTAGAAAAAAATGAGAGAAATATCAGAAATAAAATCAGAGGAAAACCAGAGAAAAAAATCAGAGAAAAGTCAGGAAAAAAAATCTGAAAAGAAGAGAGAAAAATCAAAAAAAATTCAGAAAAAAAGCTGAGAAAAATCACAAAAATTTAGTAAAAAATCAAATAAAAAATCTGAAAAGAATTTGAAAAAAGCAAAGAAAAATCAGAGAAAGATCAGAGAAAAATGCGTAAAAAAATCAGAAAAAATTCAGAAAAAATCAGAAAAAAATCAGAAAAAAGCCAAATTTTCGCTAAAAAAAAACCCAAAAATTCTGGAAAAATTCCCCAAATTTTCAAATTTGCCAAATTTTGTGTTTTTAGCCCCAAACCCCACCTCGTTGAGGTAATCCTCCAGGTCAGCCAGGATCCTGAGGTAGAAGCGGGGACTCAGAGAAAAATCAGGAAAAAATGAGAGAAAAAACAGAGAAAAATCAGAGAAAAATCAGAAAAATATTAGGGAAAAATTAGGAAAAAACCAGTAAAAAATGAGGGAAAAATCAGAGAAAAATCAGAGAAAAATCAGAAAAAAATTAGAGAAGAAATAGTAAAAAATGAGGGAAAAATCAGAGAAAAATCAGGAAAAATCAGAGAAAAATTCAGAGAAAAATTCAGAGAAAAATCAGGAAAAAAATCCAAAAAAAAGGAGAAAAATCAGAAAAATTTCAAAAAAAAAGCCTCAGAAAAATCACAAAAATTTAGTAAAAAATCAGAAAAAAATTTTTAAAAAATCAGAAAAATATCAGAGAAAAAATGTGTAAAAAATCAGAAAAAATTCATAAAAAATCAGAAAAAAATCAGAAAAAAATCAGAAAAAAGCCAAATTTTCGCTAAAAAAACCCCCCAAAATTCTGGAAAAATTCCCCAAATTTTAAAATTTGCCAAATTTTGTGATTTTAAGGCAAAATTCGCACCTCGTTGAGGTAATCCTCCAGGTCAGCCAGGATCCTGAGGTAGAAGCGGAGACTCAGAGAAAAATCAGGAAAAAATGAGAGAAAAATGAGAGAAAAATTAGGGAAAAAACAGGAAAAAATGAGGGAAAAATCAGAGAAAAATCAGAAAAAAAAATTGGGGAAAAAAACTGAAAAATGAGGGAAAAATCAGAGAAAAATCAGGAAAAATTTAGGGAAAAAACAGTAAAAAATGAGGGAAAAATCAGAGAAAAATCAGGAAAAAATCAGAGAAAAATCAGAGAAAAATCAGGAAAAATCAGAAAAAAATCACAGAAAAGTCAGAAAAAAAATAAAAAAAAAAAAGAGAAAAATCAGAAAAGTTTCAGAAAAAAAAAACTGAGGAAAATCACAAAAATTTAGTAAAAAATCAGAAAAAAAATTTTAAAAAATCAGAAAAATATGCGAGAAAAATGCGTAAAAAATCAGAAAAAAATCAGAAAAAATTCATAAAAAATCAGAAAAAAATCAGAAAAAAGCCAAATTTTCGCTAAAAAAAACCCCAAAAAATCTGGAAAAATTCCCCAAATTTTAAAATTTGCCAAATTTTGTGATTTTAAGGCAAAATTCGCACCTCGTTGAGGTAATCCTCCAGGTCAGCCAGGATCCTGAGGTAGAACCTGGGAACTCCGTCCCTGTCCACGACGCCCTTGGCCTTGGTCCAGGCACGGCCCAGCAGCTCAAACTCCTGGAAATTGGGAAAAATGGGAAAAAAATGGAAATTTGGGTGAAAATTGAGGAGAAAATGGGAAATTTGGGGAGAAAATAGGAGAAAACGGAGAGAAAATGCGAAAAAAAATGGGATTTTTAGAGGGAAAATAGGAGAAAATTTGGGATTTTTAGAGGGAAAATGAGGGAAAAAAGGGGATTTTTAGGGGGAAAAATATGGGTGAAAAAGGGGAAGTTTTATGGGGGAAAATAAAGAAAGAAAGGGAATTTTTAGAGGGAAAATTAGGGAAAAAAATGGAATTTTTAGGGGGGAAAAATAGAGAAAAAAAGGGAATTTGGGTGAAAATTGGGGGAAAAATGGGAAATTTGGGGAGAAAATAGGAGAAAACGGAGAGAAAATACGAAAAAAAATGGGATTTTTAGAGGGAAAATACGAGAAAATTGGGATTTTTAGAGGGAAAAATGAGGGGGAAAAGGGAAATTTTAGGGGGAAAAATGGGAATTTGGGTGAAAAATGGGGAAAAATGGGAAATTTGGGGAGAAAATAGGAGAAAACGGAGAGAAAATACGAAAAAATTGGATTTTTAGAGGGAAAAATGGGAATTTTTAGGGGGGAAAAGAGGGAAATAAAGGGAATTTTTAGAGGGGAAATAAAGGAATTTTAGAGGGAAAAATCGAGGGGAAAATGGGAATTTTTAGGGGGAAAAATGGGGGAATAAAGGGAATTTTTAGGGGGAAAATATGGGTGAAAAAAGGGAAGTTTCATGGGGAAAAATAGAGAAAGAAAGGGAATTTATAGAGGGAAAACGGGGGAAAAAGAGGGAAATTTTAGGGGGAAAATGGGGGAAAAAAAGGGAATTTGGGTGAAAAATGGGAAAAAATGGGAAATTTGGGGGGAAAATCGGAGAAAACAGAGAGAAAATATGAAAAAAAATGGGATTTTTAGAGGGAAAATACGAAAAAAAATGGGATTTTTAGAGGGAAAAATGAGGGGAAAAAGGGAAATTTTAGGGGGAAAAATGGGAATTTGGGTGAAAAATGGGGAAAAATGGGAAATTTGGGGAGAAAATAGGAGAAAACGGAGAGAAAATGCAAAAAAAAATGGGATTTTTAGAGGGAAAATAGGAGAAAAATTGGGATTTTTAGAGGGAAAATGAGGGGAAAAAGGGGATTTTTAGAGGGGAAATAAAGGAATTTTAGAGGGAAAAATTGAGGGGAAAATTGGAATTTTTAGGGGGAAAAATATGGGTGAAAAAGGGGAAGTTTTATGGGGAAAAATAGAGAAAGAAAGGGAATTTATAGAGGGGAAATGGGGGAAAAATAGGAAAAGAAAAAAGAAATTTGGGTGAAAATTGGGGAAAAAATGGGAAATTTGGGGAGAAAATAGGAGAAAACAGAGAGAAAATGCAAAAAAAATTGGGATTTTTAGAGGGAAAAATGGGAATTTTTAGGGGGGAAAAGAGGGAAATAAAGGGAATTTTTAGAGGGGAAATAAAGGAATTTTAGAGGGAAAAATCGAGGGGAAAATGGGAATTTTTAGAGGGAAAAATATGGGTGAAAAAGGGGAAGTTTTATGGGGGAAAATAAAGAAAGAAAGGGAATTTTTAGAGGGAAAATGGGAAAAAAGGGAATTTTTAGGGGGGAAAATGGAGAAAAAAAGGGAATTTGGGTGAAAATTGGGGAAGAAATGGGAAATTTGGGGAGAAAATAGGAGAATATGGGAAAAAAATTGGATTTTTAGAGGGAAAAATGAGGGGAAAAAGGGAATTTTTAGAGGAGAAAATGGAATTTTTAGGGGGGAAAAGAAGGAAATAAAGGGAATTTTTAGAGGGGAAATAAAGGAATTTTAGAGGGAAAAATCGAGGAGAAAAATAGGGGGAAAATAGGGGAATAAAGGGAATTTTTAGAGGGAAAAATATGGGTGAAAAAAAGGAAGTTTCATGGGGAAAAATAGAGAAAGAAAGGGAATTTTTAGAGGGAAAATTAGGGAAAAAATGGAATTTTTAGGGGGAAAAATAGGGAAAAAAAAGGGAATTTGGGTGAAAAATGAGAAATTTGGGGAGAAAATAGGAGAAAAGGGGAAAAAATTTGGATTTTTAGAGGGAAAAATGAGGGGAAAAAGGGAATTTTTAGTGGGAAAAATGGGAGGGGAAAAGGAGGAAAATGGAATTAAAATGAGGGGAAATTGGGAGGAAAATGAAGGGGAAAAAAAGAAAAAATGGGGGGAAAATGGCTGAAAAACAGGAAAAATGGGGAAGGAAAAGGAAAGGGAAAAAAGGAGGAAAAAGGAGGAAATGTAGAGGGAAAAATTGAAGGCAAAAAAAAAGAAAAAATAGGGGGAAAAGTGGGGGGAAAAAGAAGAAAAAATTGGGGAAAAAGGAAAAAATTGAAGGCAAAAAAAGAGAAAAAAATGGGGGGAAAAAGAAAATTTGGAGGAAAATAAGGAAAAAATGGGGCGAAGAAAAATCTAAAAAAAAAGGTTTTTAGAGGGGAAAAAGGGGGGGAAAAGGGGAATTTTTAGTGGGAAAATGGGAGGGGAAAAGGAGGAAAATGGAATTAAAATGAGGGGAAATTGGGAGGAAAATGAAGGGGAAAAAGGGAGGTGAAAATGGAGGGGGAAATAAGAAAAAATGGGGGGAAACGGCTGAAAAACAGGAAAAATGGGGAAGGAAAAGGAAAGAAAAGGAAAAAAGGAGGAAATGTCGAGGGAAAAAATTGAAGGCAAAAAAAGGAAAAAATTGAGGGCAAAAAAAGGAAAAAATTGAAGGCAAAAAAAAAAAAAATAGGGGGAAAAGTGGGGGGGAAAGGGGAAAAATTGAGGGCAAAAAAAGAGAAAAAAAAGGGGGGAAAAGAGAAAATTTGGAGGAAAATAAGGAAAAAATGGGGGGAAGAAAAATGGGAGGAAAAGGAGTAAAAATGAGGAAAGAAACGGAAAAATTGAGGGAAAAAAGGGGAAATCAAGAGAAGTGAGAGAAAATAGTGAAAAATGAGAATAAATCAAGGAAAAATATGAAAAAAAGAAGAAAATAGAAGAAAAAATAGGGGAAAAGAGTTGGAAAGGGGGAAATGAGGATTTTAGGGGAAAAAGGAAAAAAAAGTAAAAAAGGAGAGAAAATAAAATTGGAAAAAAAAAGAGAAGAAAAAAGGGGGAGAAACGGTGAACAATCAGGAAAAAGGGGGGAAAATTGAAAAAAAATTGAAAAAAGGGAGAAAAATGGGAATAAAGGAGAAAAAATGGGGAAAAATGGGGGAAATTAATGAATAAATAGAAAAAAAAAGAATTTTTGGAGGAGAGGAAGGAGGGGTTTGGGGGAAAAGGAGGAAAAGTTTTGGGTTTTGGGGTTTGGGCACCTCGAGGCAGCGGCTGACGTCGCGGATCTTCATGGCGTTGCGGATGGAGCGGATCAGGTTGGTGAGCTCCTCGTACCTGGGATCAATCGGGATCGATCAGGGTCCATTGGGATCAATCGGGATCAATCAGGGTCCATTGGGATCGATTTGGGGCCATTGGGATCAATCGGGATCAATCAGGATCAATTGGGGTCGATTTGGGGCCATTGGGATCAATCAGGGTCGATTGGGGTCCATTTGGGGCCATTGGGATCAATCGGGATCAATCAGGATCAATCAGGGTCCATTTGGGGCCATTGGGATCAATCGGGATCAATCAGGATCGATTGGGGTCCATTTGGGGCCATTGGGATCAATCGGGATCAATCAGGGTCGATTTGGGGTCGATTTGGATCAATCGGGATCAGTCAGGGTCGATTGGGGTCAATTGGGATCAATCAGGATCAATTGGGGCCATTGGGATCAATCGGGATTGATTGGGGTCGATTTGGGGCCATTGGGATCAATTGGGATCAATCAGGGTCCATTTGGGGCCATTGGGGTCGATTGGGATCAATCAGGATCAATCAGGGTCGATTGGGATCGATTTGGGGCCATTGGGATCAATCGGGATCAATCAGGATCAATGGGATTGATTGGGATCCATTTGGGGCCATTGGGATCAATCGGGATCGATCAGGGTCGATTGGGATCGATTTGGGGCCATTGGGATCAATCGGGATCGATCAGGATCAATTGGGGCTGACTTGAAGCCATTGGGATCAATGGGAACCAAACCAATAGGGATCAATAGGGATCAATGTGGGGCCATTGGGATCAATAGGGATCAATAAGGATCAATCAGGATCAATTGGGGCTGATTTGGACCCATTGGGATCAATAGGGATCAATCAGGATTGATTGGGGTCAATCTGGAGCCATTGGGATCAATAGGAACCAAACCAATAGGAACCAATAGGGATCAATCTGGAGCCATTGGGACCAATAGAAACCAAACCAATAAGAACCAATAGGGATCAATATGGACCCATTGGGATCAATAGGAACCAAACCAATAAGAACCAATAGGGATCAATATGGACCCATTGGGATCAACAGGGATTGATCAGGATCAATTGGGGTCGATTTGGAGCCATTGGGATCAATGGGAACCAAACCAATAGGGATCAATAGAGACCAATAGGGATCAATTTGGAGCCATTGGGATCAATAGGGATTAATAGGGATCAATCAGGATCAATTTGGGTTGATTTGGAGCCATTGGGATCAATGGGAACCAAATCAATAGGAACCAATAGGGATCAATACGGACCCATTGGGATCAATAGGGACCCATTGGGACCAATCTGGGGCCATTGGGAACAATAGGGATCAATGGGGATCAATAGAGAACAACTTGGAACCGATCCAATCAATAAACAATCAATAGCCAATCAATAGCCGATCAATAGCTGATCAATAACTGGTCTATGGCAAATCAATAGCTGATCAATAACTGATCTATAGCCAATCAATAGGTGACCAAAGGCTGATTCACATGTGATCTATAGCCAATCAATAGCTCATCAATAGCAAATTAATAACGACCAATAGCAGATCTCCAGCCAATCATTAACCAATCAACACCGGACCAATCACTGATCAATAATGATCAATAACCAACCAGTGACTGATCAACATCTCATCAACAGCTGATCAACAACCGATCAATGAGCCATCAATACCCAATCAATAACCGATCAATAGCGATCAATCTCTCACCTCTTGTCGCGGGCGCTCCTCACCACGCGCTTCGTGTCCTCCTCATCCTCACTGAGCAGCAGCGGCCTGGGGGCGGGGCCACACACCTTAAACCCCGCCCCCTTTGCTTTAGCTCCTCCCCTTTCCTTTAGCCCGGCCCCTATTGGTTTAACCCTGCTTTCCTTCAGCCACTCCCCTTCCCTTTAACTCCGCCCCCTTTCATTTTGGCCCCTCCTCTTTCCTTTAAATCTTTTCCTTTTAGCCCCACCCCCTTTCTTTGAACCCCGCCCCTTTCCCATCCTTCCCCACCCATTTTAACCCTTCTGACTCCACTTAAACCCCTCCCCTTTTTCTTTAAACCCCTCCCCCACTCTCTTAAGCCCCTCCCCTTTATCTTAAACCCCTCCCCTCATTCTTAACACTTTACTTTCCCTTTAAGCCACGCCCCTTTTACCTTTAAGCTCCTCCCCTTATTTTATTCTTTCTACTTTTCCTTTACTCCCTCTGTTAAGCCCCTCCCCTTTTCCTCTACTCTTCAACTCCACCTCTTTTTCCTTTAACTCCACCCCTTTTCCATTTAACTCCTCCCCTTTTTCTTCAGCCCCTCCCCCTTTCCCTTTACCTCCTCCCCTTTTCTTTTGCCCCTCCTCATTTCTTTAGCCACGCCCCTTTCTCTTTAAACCCCTCTCCATTTTCCTTACCCCTCCCCAATCCCTTTAACCCCTCCCCATTCTCCCTAAACCCCTCCCCCTTTCCCTTTAACCCCTCCCCTTTCTCCTTTACTCCCGCCCCTTTCTCTTTAGCCCCGCCCCTTCCCCTTTAGCCCCGCCCACTTGCTGTAGGGTCCCCCCGGCGCTTTGGGCGCGGTTTCATCTCCCGACGCGGAGGACTCGGACTCGGAGTCGGAGCCGGTGGTGAAGAATCGCGACATTATCGCGACACAGAGGGAGGGGCAGCCTGGGGAGACAAAACCGCCAAAAAACCCCGAGGTTCGGACCTAAAAATTCACAACTTTCACCCAAAATTTCAGCGTTTTCATGAGGAACCTCATGGGTTAAACCTATAATTAGAGCGTTTTGACCCAAAAGCTGAGGGGGTTAAGGTGAAAATTGGGAGTTTTAAAGCAAACTTTAGAATAAAAATCGTAAGTTTAAGCAAAAAATCAACAATTCCAACCCAAAATCCTCCAATTTTCCCTCAGAATCCTCAAAATTCGGCGCAAAACCGCCCAAATCCCGCCCCTCCCCCACCCCCCTCACGTCCCGCAAGCTCCGATTTCTGCCGCGTCTTTTGCCCGCAAATCCGCGAATTTCGCCCCAAATCCTCCCTCACCCCCCCACCGGGCCCCTCCCCCACCGCGGGACACCCCGCGGGCCCCTCCCCCACCCCCCAATTCCGCCCCTTCTCCCCCCGCACCGAACGCGCCGCACGCGGAGCCGCCGGTACGGAAGGGCTGAAAGGCCGAAGCGGAAGTGGCGCTGCGTCACTTCCGCTCTTAAGACCGCCCCACTTCCGGGTTCGCGCGCAGGGATCGCTGGGAAAGCGAGTCCCAAAGTGGCGAAGAGCCGAACTCGGAGGATTTTGACCCAAAGAGTCGCGGCTTGGGTAAAAAAAGAACGTTTTTAATAAAAATCGGTTTTTAATCTCAGATTCCAAGGTTTTTCCTTCAGAATTCGCGAATTTTTACCTCCGAATTCCCGAGTTTTCCCCTCATAATTATCAGATTTTTTTCTCCCCTAAATCTCCCTACTGTGACCCAAAAATTTCTGATTTTATCTCTGAAATTCGCAATTTTGGGTAAGAATCGAACGTTTTGAACAATAATCGACATTTCTGCCACAAATTTGGAGGTTTTTACCTCACAATTATCAGGATTTTACCTCCCAAACTTGGCAAATTTTTATCCAAAAATGCTGAATTTTACCCTCAAAAAATGCATTTCTTGCTAAAAACTAAAAGTTTTTAATAAAAATCGTTTTGATTTGCCTCAGTTTTTGCGATTTTTACCACAGCAGTATCAGGTTTTTTACCTCCTTAAATTGGCTAATTTTAACCCAAAATCTTGTATTTTACCTCCATAATTTGTGATTTTACGTCAGAATTGAACGTTTTTAATAAAAATCTACTTTTTTACCTCAGATTTGATGGGCTTTCCTTCAGAATTCACGAATTTTTCCCTCACAATTCATCAAGGTTTTACCTCAGAATTGCCAATTTATTCCCTTCCCAAATCTGACCAATTTTAACACAAAAATTCAGAATTTTACATCCCAAAGTTGCGTTTCTGATTAAAAATTGAAGGTTTTAAATTAAAATGAAGGTTTTGGTTTCAAACTACACGATCTTTACCTCATAATTCACAATTTTTCACCTCAGAATTATCACAGTTTTACCACCCTGAAGTGGCCAATTTTAGCTCAAAAATGCAGGAATTTACCCTCCAAAGTTGCATTTCAGAGTGAAAACTGAAAGTTTGAAATAAAAATCAAGGTTTTAGCTCCAAATTCTGTAATTTTTTACCTCAGAATTCACGAGACTTTACCTCAGAATTGAAGATTTTTCACCTCAGAACCTCCATGTTTCTAAATCTCTAAAGTGGCCAATTTTGGCACAAAAAATGGCAGAATTTTTCCCCTAAAATTCACGTTTCTGTGTAGAAATTCAATATTTTTAGTAAAAATCGACATTTTGCCTCAAATTCGAACATTTTTACCTCAGAATTCGTGAGGTTTTACCTCACAATTATCAGGTCTTTACCGCACAAACGGGTCAATTTGAGCCCAAAAATGTCGGATTTTACCTCCAAAGTTAACGTTTCTGAGTGAAAATCGAATATTTTTAATAAAAATCAATTAATTTGCCTCAAATTGGAAAATTTTTACCTCAGAATTCACGAGGTTTTACCTCACAGTTATCGGGTTTTTACCACCCAAACCGGCCGATTTGGACCTACAAATGTCGGATTTTACCTCCGAAATTAACGTTTCTGGGGGGAAATCGAATATTTTTAATAAAAATCAACTTTTTTCCCCTCAAATTCGGCGATTTTAACTTTAAAATTCTCAAGTTTTTACCTCACAATTCTCCGGGGGGTTGCGTCGCCTCCTCTCCCAATTGCCGCCCTCGTTCCGGTTTGGCGCGCAGGGAACGCTGGGAAAGCGAGTCCGGAGGCGCCGAGGACCAAAAATCGGCGGATTTTGCCCCAAAACCGCCTCGAAATTCGCGATTTTGGGTAAGAATGGAACATTTTAAACAATAATCGATGTTTCTGCCTCAAATTCGGAGAGTTTCACCTCAGAATTCTCCAGATTTTACCTCAAAAGTCCCAAATTTTACCTCAGAATTAGCGAGTTTGTCTCCCCTAAATGGGTGGGTTTTGCCCCAGAAGTGCCTCGAAAGTCGCGATTTTGTGTAAGAATCGAAGTTTTCAACAATAATCGACTTTTTTCCCACAAATTTAGCAATTTTAACAACAGAATTCGCAAGTTTTTACCTCAGAATTATCGATTTTTCACCTCACAATTATCACGATTTCAAGCTCCCAAGTAAGTCGATTTTGACCCAAAAATGTCGGATTTTACATCGGAATTTTGCAATTTTGACTAAGAATCATATGTTTAATTAATAATCGACATTTTCTTCCTCAAATTTGACGATTTTTACCTCAGAATTCGCCAGTTTTTACCTCACAATTCCTGATTTTTAACCTCAGAATCCCTCAGGTTTTCCCTCCCCAAATCTGGCTGATTTTAACCCAAAAATGCCAAATTTTCCCCCTCAAAATTGACATTTCTGGGTGAAAATTGAAAGTTTTAAATAAAATTGAGGGGCTTGTTTTCAAATTTGAAGATTTTTACCTCAAAATTCCCAACTTTTTACCTCAAAATTCCCGGTTTTTTCCTCTCTTAAACTGGCCAATTTTGCCTCAAAATGTCCCATTTTACCTCCTAAATTTGTGATTTTCAGTAAGAATTGAACATTTTAAATAAAAATCTCCCTTTTTGCCACAAATTTGGCAATTTTTTACCTCAAAATCCATGAGTTTTTACCTCCAAAAATCCATTAATTTAGACCCAAAAATGCTGAATTTTATCTCCCAAAATTCCCATTTTCTACCCCCAAATTCCCAACTTTACCCCCAAAATTGATATTTTTACCTCAAAAAATTTCACATTAAACCCCAAAATCTCCCAATAATCCCCCAAAATTCCCAACTTTACCCCAAAAATCCTCAATTTTACCTCCAAAATTGAAATTTTTACCTCAAAAAAAAAAAAAAATCCAAATTTTCACCCCCAAATTCTGAATTTTTACCTCAATTTCCCCCCTTTTTTTTTTTTTACCCCAAATCCCAATTTTCACCTAAAAAACCCCAATTTTGACCCGAAACAATCAAGTTTTGACCCCAAAATTCCCATTCTTATCCAAAAAATGAATAAATTTAATCCAAATTTTCCCTTTTTTTAATGAGAAATGTCCCAGGTTGGGCTGAGGGGGTCACTGAGTGGTCACTCAGTGGTCACTCCATGTCCAATCCAGTGGTCACTCCGTGGTCACTCACTGGTCAGTGGTCACTCAGTGGTCACTCAGTGGTCACTCAGTGGTCACTCCAAGGCCAATCCAGTGGTCACTCGGTGGTCACTCAGGGAGGTCGATGGTCACTCAGTGGTCACTGGTCACTTTGTGGTCACTCAGTGGTCACTCCAAGGCCGATCCAGCGGTCACTCAGTGGTCACTCAGTGGTCACTCAATGGTCACTTTCAGGATCATTCAATGGTCACTCTGTGGTCACTCCAGTACCAATTCAGCGGTCACTCTGTGGTCACTTGGTGGTCACTCCAAGGCCAATCCAATGGTCACTCCCAGGGTCACTCAATGGTCACTCAATGACCAGGACAAGGATCACTCAGTGGTCACTCAGTGGTCACTCAGTGGTCACTCAGTGGTCAGTTCATGGTCACTTCCAGGCCAACCCAGGGGTCACTTTGTGGTCACTCAGTGGTCACTCCAAGGCCGATCCAGCGGTCACTCACTGGTCACTCAGCGGTCACTCAGTGGTCACTTTCAGGATCATTCAATGGTCACTCTGTGGTCACTCCCAGGCCAATCCAGTGGTCACTTCCAGGGTCACTCAATGGCCACTCAATGACCAGGCCAAGGATCGCTCATTGGTCACTCAGTGGTCACTCAGTGGTCACTCTGTGGTCACTCAGTGGTCACTCAGTGGTCATTCCAAGGCCATTCCCGTGGTCACTCAGTGGTCACTTCCAATGGTCACTCAGGGGTCAATTCAAAGCCATTCCACGGGTCACTCAATGGTCACTTTGTGGTCACTCAGTGGCCACTCCATGGTCAGCGGTCACTCAGTGGTCACTCCGTGGTCACTCAGTGGTCACTCAGAAATCACTCCATGGTCAGTGGTCACTCAGTGGTCACTCCGTGGTCACTCAGCGGTCACTCAGAGGTCACTCAGTGGTCAGTGGTCACTCAGCGGTCACTCAGTGGCCACTCCATGGTCAGTGGCCACTCCATGGTCAGTGGTCACTCCGTGGTCACTCCGTGGTCACTCAGCGGTCACTCAGAGGTCACTCCATGGTCAGTGGTCACTCCGTGGTCACTCAGCGGTCACTCAGCGGTCACTCAGTGGTCAGTGGTCACTCCGTGGTCACTCCGTGGTCACTCTTTGGTCACTCCCGGCCGCAGAACGCCGCGTGCGCCCCCATTCCGGCCGCTCCGGCCGCGGCGATGGCGACTTCGGCCCCCAGAGTGACCACAGCGATGGCCAGCGGCCGGCGGGGGAGGGGCACCTGCGGACAGCGGCCACGCGGGGTCAGAGGTCACTCGGGGGTCACTCAGGGGTCACTCATTGGTCAGTGGTCACCCATTGGTCACCCATTGGTCACTCAGGGGTCATTTTGGGCCGTTTTGGGCTGTTTTGGGTAAGCGGTCACTCAGGGGTCACTCAGGGGTCACTCAGGGGTCACTCAGTGGTCATTCAGGGTCACTCTGGGTCATTTTGGGCCATTTTGGGTCAGTGGTCACTCAGGGGTCACTCGGGGGTCACTCATTGGTCACTCATTGGTCACTCAGGGGTCACTCAGTGGTCACCCTGTGGTCACTCAGGGGTCACTCAGTGGTCACTCATTGGTCACTCGGGGGTCACTCAGCGGTCACTCGGGTCACTCAGTGGTCACTCATTGGTCACTCGGGGGTCACTCAGTGGTCACTCATTGGTCACTCAGGGGTCACTCAGGGGTCACTCAGGGGTCACTCAGGGGTCACTCATTGGTCACTCAGGGGTCACTCAGGGGTCACTCAGGGGTCACTCAGGGGTCACTCGGGGGTCACTCGGGGGTCAAAGGTCACTGACCTGCTCTCCCAGGTTGCTGAAGGCGTTCCCGTAGGCCCCGCCCCCCACAAGCCCCTCCCCCAGCGCCAGCGCCGCGGCCACGCCCAGCCCGGGCAGGAGGTGATTGACAGCCACGGCGGCCAATAGGAACGAGGCCAGCAGCACCTGGGGGCGGGGCCGGGGAAAAACGGGTTAAAAATGGGGATTAAAATTGGGGAAAAATTGGGGAAATTTGGGAGAAAAATTTGGGGAAAATTTGGAATTAAAGTGGGGGAAATCGGGAAATAATTGGGGGAAATCTGGGGGAAATTGGGAAAAAAATGGGGAAAGTTTGGGAGAAATTGGGGGAAATGCTGGTAAAAAAAAGGAAAAAAAGGGGTTAAAAGTGGGAATTAAAATGGGGAAAATTGTGGAAAATTTGGGATAATTGGGAAAAGAATTAGGGGGAAATTGGGGGGAAATGAGGGAAAGTAGGGTAGAAGTTTTGGGGGATTTGGGGAAAAATGTAAGAAAATTTGGGGAGAAAATGGTGGGAAAAAAAGAGTAAAAAATTGGTTAATAAAGGGAATTAAAATGGGGGAAAATTGGGGAAAATTGGGGGCAAACGGGGAAGAAATTGGAGGAAATTCAGGGGAAATTGGGAAAAATTGGGAGAATTTTTTTTTTGGGAAACCGGGAATTAAAGTGGGGGAAATGTTGAGGGAAATCTTGGGGTAAATTAGGAAAAATGGGACAAAATTTGGATTAAAATTGGGAAAAATGGGTTAAAAATGGGGGGAAATTGGGAACTTTGGAAGAAATTTGGAAAATTTGGAGGGGATCGGGAAAAAAATTGGGGGGGAATTTTGGGAGAAAATTGGGCGGAAAAGGGGAAAAATTGGTTAAAAAGGAGAAAATGTTGTGGGAAAATTGGGAATATTTGGGGGCCGGTTTGGGGTCTGTGGGTCAGACAGGATCTATGGGGCAGGATCTATGGGGCAGGAATCTATGGGGCAGAGATCTGTGGGGCAGGATTGGGATCTATGGGGCAGGATTGGGATCTATGGGGCAGGAATCTATGGGGCAGGTTTCTATGGGGCAGGATTGGGATCTATGGGGCAGGATCAGGATCTATGGGGCAGGATTGGGATCTATGGGGCAGGTTTCTATGGGGCAGGATCAGGATCTATGGGGCAGGATCAGGATCTATGGGGCAGGATTGGGATCTATGGGGCAGGTTTCTATGGGGCAGGATCAGGATCTATGGGGCAGGATCAGGATCTATGGGGCAGGATCTATGGGGCAGGAATCTATGGGGCAGGTTTCTATGGGGCAGGATTGGGATCTATGGGGCAGGATCAGGATCTATGGGGCAGGAATCTATGGGGCAGGATCTATGGGGCAGGTTTCTATGGGGCAGGATCAGGATCTATGGGGCAGGATCAGGATCTATGGGGCAGGATTGGGATCTATGGGGCAGGATCAGGATCTATGGGGCAGGAATCTATGGGGCAGGTTTCTATGGGGCAGGATCAGGATCTATGGGGCAGGATCAGGATCTATGGGGCAGGAATCTATGGGGCAGAGATCTGTGGGGCAGGATTGGGATCTATGGGGCAGGATCAGGATCTATGGGGCAGGGATCTATGGGGCAGGGATCTATGGGGCAGGATCAGGATCTATGGGGCAGAATCTGTGGGGCACATTTGGGATCTGTGGGGCACATTCGGGATCTATGGGGCAGGATCTGTGGGGCAGGACTGGGATCTATGGGGTCAGACAGGATTCTATGGGG
Organism: Ammospiza caudacuta; assembly: GCF_027887145.1. Taxonomy (NCBI): domain Eukaryota; kingdom Metazoa; phylum Chordata; class Aves; order Passeriformes; family Passerellidae; genus Ammospiza; species Ammospiza caudacuta. The sequence goes on along the minus strand of NC_080629.1, from coordinate 399,244 downwards.
CACACTTGGGATCTATGGGGCAGGATCAGATCTATGGGGCAGGATCAGGATCTATGGGGCAGGAATCTGTGGGTCCCACCTGAGCCAGCGCCAGCCCCCAGAGGGATCTGAGGATCTGTGGGGCACATTTGGGATCTGTGGGGCAGGAATCTGTGGGGCACAGGGGATTCTGTGGGTCCCACCTGAGCCAGCGCCAGCCCCCAGAGGCAGGACTGGGGTCTGTGGGGTCAGACAGGATTCTATGGGGCACATTCGAGATCTATGGGGCACATTCGGGATCTATGGGGCAGGATCAGGATCTATGGGGCAGGATCAGGATCTGTGGGGCACATTTGGGATCTGTGGGGCAGGATTGGGATCTATGGGGCAGGATCTATGGGGCAGGGATCTATGGGGCACAGGGATCTATGGGGCACATTTGGGATCTATGGGGCAGGGTCAGGATCTGTGGGGCACAGGAATCTATGGGGCACAGGGGATCTGTGGGTCCCACCTGAGCCAGCGCCAGCCCCCAGAAGGATCTGTGAGGATCTGTGGGGCAGGATCAGGATCTATGGGGCACATTTGGGATCTGTGGGGCAGGATCAGGATCTATGGGGCAGGATCAGATCTATGGGGCACATTTGGGATCTATGGGGCAGGAATCTGTGGGGCACAGGGATCTATGGGGCACATTTGGGATCTGTGGGGCACATTTGGGGTCTGTGGGGCAGGGTCAGGATCTATGGGGCACATTTGGGGTCTGTGGGGCACATTTGGGGTCTGTGGGGCAGGGTCAGGATCTATGGGGCACATTTGGGGTCTGTGGGGCACATTTGGGGTCTGTGGGGCACATTTGGGATCTGTGGGGCAGGATCAGATCTATGGGGCACATTTGGGATCTATGGGGCAGGAATCTATGGGGCACAGGGATCTGTGGGCACATTTGGGATCTGTGGGGCAGGATCAGGATCTATGGGTCACATTTGGGGTCTGTGGGTCCCACCTGAGCCAGCGCCAGCGCCCAGAGTCGCCGCAGGCGGAGGCAGCGCAGGGACGAGCGCGAGGCGAAGACGCCGGCCTGGTACAGCAGCTGCAGCCTGGCACGCGAGGGGTTAAACACTCAAAACTTTCCGGCGTAAAAACCGCGAAGTTTTGGGGTTAAATTCGGTAAAAACCGGGAAGTTTTGGGGTTAAAATTCGATAAAAGCCGGGAAGTTTTGGGGGTTAAAATTCGGTAAAAAAGGGGAAGTTTTGGGGTTGAAATTCGATAAAAGCCGGGAAGTTTTGGGGTTGAAATTCGGTAAAAAAGGGGAAGTTTTGGGGGTAAAATTTGGTAAAAAACGGGAAGTTTTGGGGTTAAAATTCGGTAAAAAGCGGGAAGTTTTGGGGTTAAAATTCGGTAAAAACCGGGAAGTTTTGGGGTTGAAATTCGGTAAAAACCGGAAAGTTTCGGGGTTAAAATTGGGGTTAAAATTCAGTAAAAACCGGGAAGTTTTAGGGTTAAAATTCAGTAAAAACCGGGTAGTTTGGGGGTTGAAATTCGGTAAAAACCGGGAAGTTTTGGGGTTAAATTCTGTAAAAACTGGGAAGTTTTGGGATTAAATTGGGGAAAAACCGGGAAGTTTTGGGGTTAAAATTCGGTAAAAACCGGGAAGTTTGGGGGTTAAAATTCGGTAAAAACTGGGAAGTTTTGGGGTTGAAATTCGGTAAAAACCGGAAAGTTTTAGGGTTAAAATTCCGTAAAAACCGGGAAGTTTTGGGGTTAAAATTCGGTAAAAACCGGGAAGTTTTGGGGTTAAAATTCGGTAAAAAAGGGGAAGTTTTGGGGGTAAAATTTGGTAAAAAACGGGAAGTTTTGGGGTTAAAATTCGGTAAAAAGCGGGAAGTTTTGGGGTTAAAATTCGGTAAAAACCGGGAAGTTTTGGGGTTGAAATTCGGTAAAAACCGGAAAGTTTCGGGGTTAAAATTGGGGTTAAAATTCAGTAAAAACCGGGAAGTTTTAGGGTTAAAATTCAGTAAAAACCGGGTAGTTTGGGGGTTGAAATTCGGTAAAAACCGGGAAGTTTTGGGGTTAAATTCTGTAAAAACTGGGAAGTTTTGGGATTAAATTGGGGAAAAACCGGGAAGTTTTGGGGTTAAAATTCGGTAAAAACCGGGAAGTTTTGGGGTTAAAATTCGGTAAAAACCGGGAAGTTTTGGGGTTGAAATTCGGTAAAAACCGGGAAGTTTTGGGGTTAAAATTCGGTAAAAACCAGGAAGTTTTGGGGTGAAAAAACGAAATTTTGGGGGCGGCCGAAATCCCCGAGTTTTGGGGTTCGAACCTGGGGAATTTTCGGGGTTAAATCCGGGGAGTTCGGGGGTTAAAAACTGGGAAATTCCGGATAAAATTCGGTAATTTTTGAGGTAAGAATTGGAATTTTTTGGGTTGAAATACCGGAATTTTGGGGAGTTTAAGTGGGAGTTTTTGGTATTAAATTTTGGGGGTTTTGGGTCTAAAATTTGGGGGTTTTTGGGGTTGAAAGGTGGGAAATGTTGGCGTTAAAAATTGGGGGTTTTGAGGGTAAAGTTTGGGGATTTTTGGGTTAAAATTTGAAAAGTTTGGGGTTGAAGATTGGGAAATTTTGAGGTTGAAATTTGGGAGTTTGGGGGTTAAATTGTGGAGTTCTGGATTAAAGATGTGGAAATTTTTTTGGGGTTGAAATCGGGAATTTTGGGGGTTGAAAATTGAGGATTTTGAGGTTGAAATTTGTGAAATTTTGGGGTTGAAAATTGCGAAATTTTGAGGTTGAAAATTGGGAATTTTCGGGTTTTAAATTTTTGCGTTCTGGGGCTAAAATTTGGGGATTTTGGGTTAAGCATCTGGAACTTTTGGGTTTAAAATTTGGGAGTTTCGCGGTTGAAAATTGAGGATTTTGGGGTTAAAATTTAGAAGTTTTGGGGTTAAAATCTGGGAACTTTGGGGTTGAAGGTGGGGGATTTCAGGGGTAAAAATCAGAAACTTTTGGGGTCAAAAGTTTGGGAATTTTCAGGTTAAAGTTTGGGAAATTTTGGTGATAAAAATTGAGAATTTTGGGACAAAAATGAGGGGATTTGGGGTTGAAATTTTTGGAATTTTGGGGTTAAAATTTGAGAGTTTGGGGTTAAAATTTGGGGATTTTCCAGTTTAAAATTTGGGAGCTTTGGGGTAAAAATTGAGAATTTTTATGGTTTGAATCGGAATTTTCGCGATTCAATTTTTTTTTTTTTTTTTACAATTTGTGAATTTTCGGGGTTAAAATTGGGAATTTTGGGGACTGAAAATTGGGAGTTTTTGGATGAAAAACTTGGGCATTTTTGGGATTCAAATATTAGGAATTTTTGCAGAGGAAATTTGGGAAATTTAGATTTAAATCCTGGAAATTTTGGGGTTAAAATGTTTGGAGTTTTGGGGTAAGAATTTGAAATTTTGGGCGAGCAAAACTCACGTTCGGTACTGGGCGCTGTGGGGGAGGGGCGAGGATGGGAAGTAGAGCAGCTCCATCTGAAAGGGGGCGTGGCCAAAAAATCGGGGGCGGGGCCAAACAGCGCTGGCCCCTCCCCCACCAACATAAACCCCTCCCCCACCCATAAATTCAATTTAAGCCCCTCCCCCAATCCAAACCCGCCCCCTTAGGCTCCTCCCCCAATTCAAATCTGCCATTTTAGCCCCGCCCACATCCCTTTAAGCCCCTCCCCCACCTCAAATCCGCCATTTTGGGCCCCTCCCCCACCCCAAACCCCCAATTTTTGCAAATTTTAACCCCCCCCGAAATTTGAAATTTTCAACCCCAAAACCCCCAAACTTCAATCCCAAAAACGCCCAAATTTTAACCCCAAAACTCCCAAATTCTGACCCCCCAAAAATTCCCAAATTTTTAACCCCCAAATTTCCCAATTTTCAACCCAAAACCTCCCAAATGTCGACACCAAAAATTCCAATTTTCGTCCCCTAAAATTTCCACGTTCCATTTAAGCCCCTCCCCCACCCCTTTAAGCCCCTCCCCCACCCCTTTAAGCCCCTCCCCCACCCCATTCAGGCTCCTCCCCCACCACAAATTCGCCCATTTTAAGCCCCGCCCCCAATTCAAACCTGTCATTTTTGGCCCCTCCCTCATCTCAATCGTGTCATTTTTTGCCCCTCCCACATCCCTTTAAGCTCCTCCCCCACCCCAAATCTGATATTTTAGCTCCTCCCACATCCCTTTAAGCCCCGCCCCTTCCTCAAAGCCTTGCTCCTCCCTTAAATCCACCGTTTTAGCTCCTCCCACTCATTTAAGCCCCTCCCCCAGGCCTCAAGCCCCTCCCTGTCCTGTTAAGCCCCTCCCCTATTCCCCTAAGCCCCGCCCCCACCACTTTAAGCCCCTCCCTCCAATTCTACTCAACCCCAAATCCGCCATTGTGTGACCCATCAAGCCCCGCCCCCACCACTTTAAGCCCCTCCCCTTTAAGCCCTCACACCCTTTAAGCCACTCCCACACGTCATTTAAGCCCCGCCCCCCTACCAGCCCCTCACGCCGAATCCGCCATTTTGAATCCCACCCAAGCCCAAATCCGCCATTTTGTGACCCTTCCCCACCCTTTAGGCCACGCCCTCACATGTTTAAGCCCCTCCGCCTTCCTTCAAACCCCTCCCCGACCTCTTTAAGCCCCTCCCCCACCCTTTAAGCCCCTCCCCGTCACTCTTAGCCCCGCCCTAAGCCCCTCCCTCACTCCAAATCCGCCATTTTGAGCCCCACTCAACCCCAAATCCGCCATTTTGTGCCCCTTCCCTTACCCTTTAAACCCCGCCCCCACCACTTTAAGCCCCGCCCCTTCAAGCCCCACCCATTTAAGTCCCGCCCCACATCGCTTGAGTCCCGCCCCCTCCCCATTTAGCCCCGCCCCCTCGCCAGCCCCTCACGCCAAATCCGCCATTTTGAATCCTGATCAACCCCAAATCCGCCATTTTGTGACCACCCTCATCCCTTTAAGCCCCGCCCACACAACTTTAAGCCCCTCCCCTTCCTTCAAACCCCGCCGCCACCCCTTCAAGCCCCTCCCCCACGTCATTCAGGCCCCGCCCCCTCCCCATTTAGCCCCACCCCCTCACCAGCCCCTCACGCCAAATCCGCCATTTTGAATCCCACCCAAGACCAAATCCGCCATTTTGAGACCTTTCCCTTACCCTTCAAGCCCCGCCCCCACCCCTTTAAGCCCCTCCCCCTTCCTTCAAACCCCTCCCTGACCACATTAGGCCCCTCCCCCACATCATTTAGGCCCCGCCCCCTCCCCGCCCCCTCACCAGCCCCTGGTTAACGAAGTACTCGGCGAAGTAAACGAGGGCCAGCGGCGCCCCCTGGCAGAAAGCGGCCTAAAGGGGGCGGGGCTTAGTCAGGGCACGCCCCCTTTGTGTCCCTAAGCCCCGCCCCCTCCCTTAAGCCCACCCCCTTCAAAATTTCCAAATTCGCCCCATAAAATTCCCAATTTTTAACCAAAATTCCCCAATTTTTAACCCCCAAATTCTCAATTTTTAATGCAAAATTTGCCAATTTCAAACCCCGAATTCCTCAAATTTTAACCCAAAATTCCAATTTTTAAACCCAAAAATTCCCAGATTTCTGCCCCAAATTCCCAAATTTTTCACCTCCAAATGTCAAAATTTTGAGCTCTAAAACCCCTTCTTTTAGCCCTAAAACTCTCAAATTTTAACTAAAATTCCTCAAATTTAAACCCAAAATTGCCAATTTTTAGCCTCTCAAATTTTGAATTTCCAACCCCCAAAATTCCCAAATTTTACTCCAAAATTGTCATTTTTTCGCCCCAAGTTACCAGTTTTTTCACATCAAAACTCTCAATCTTTAACCCCAAAATTCCAAACTTTTTAAACCCAAAAAATTCCTAAATTAAACTTCCAAAATTCCAATTTTTTCCTTTAAAATTCTGAGTTTTTCACCCCAAAATTTCCAAATTTCATCCTAAAATTTGTCAACATATTCCCCCCCAAAATTACAATTTTTAAATCCAAAAATCCACATCTGTTTACCTAAAATTTCAAAATTTTAACCTCAAAATTTCCACCAATTTTTGACCCAAGAATTCTCAACACTTTCCCCCTAAAGTTCCATTTTTATAACCCAAAAATTTTCAATTTTTTAATGAATTTTCCAAATTTTAAACCCCAGAATGTCCAAAAATTCCCCCAAAATTCCCCTTTAAGCCCCGCCCCTTTAAGCCCCGCCCCATTTCTCACCTTGGCCACGCCCCATTTCTCCTCTCTGGCCCCGCCCCCTTCGTCGGGGTGGGGGAGGGGCGGATCCGGCCTGGGGGGAGGGGCCGGGCCCAGCAGGAAGAAAAAACTGAGGGAAAAAAAAAGGAAAAAAAAGGAGAAAATTAAAATTTTAATTATTCAAATTAGGGGGGAGGGACTAAGGGAGGCCACGCCCACTATGGGGGTTGGAGGGAAATTTGGGGTGGAAAATTTGGATTTTTAGGGTAAAATATTTGGGAAATTCAGGGTTAAATATTGGGAGTTTTGGAGGTAAAAATTTGGGAATTTGGGGTTTAAAATTTAGGAGTTTTGGGATTGAAATTTGGGAATTTTCTGATGAAAAAATTGGGAATTTTGGGGTTAGAATTTTTGACTTTCTGGGGTTGAAATTTGGGAGTTGTAAGATTTAAAAATGGGAATTTTAGGGTTAAAAATTTGGGGTAAAAAATTGGGAACTTTGAGATTTAAATTTTGAGGTTTAAATTTGGAATTTTGGGGGTTAAAAATTTGGAATTTTGGGGTTAACATTTTGGGGATGTGGGGAGTAGAAGTTGGGGATTTCGCGGTTAAAATTTGGGAATTTTTGGGTTAAAATTGGAAATTTTGCATTTAAAATTTGGGAAATTTGGGGTTGGAAAATTGGGGATTTTAGGGTGGAAGTTTGGGATTTTGTGGTTAAAAAACTGGGAATTTTGAGGTTAAAATGTGAGAAATTTGAGATAAATAAATAGGGAATTTTTGTGTTAAAAATTTGGGGGAATTGGTTGGAAAATTGGAGATTTTAGGGATAAAAAATTGGGGACTTTGAGGTTGAAATTTGGGATTTTTGGGTTAAAAAGTCGAGGTAATTTGGGAAAATAATTGGGGATTTTTTGGTTAAAAACCTGAAATTTTAGAATAAAAAATTTGGGATTTTTTTGTGTTAAAAATTGGGGGAATTGGTTCAAATATTAGGGATTTTGGGCTTAAAATTTGGGAAATTAAAAGGTTAAAAAATTGGAAGATTAGGAGTTTAAAAAATGGGAATTTTGGGGTTGAAATTTGGGGTAAAATAATTGGGGATTTTGGGATTGAAACTCGGGAGTTTTGGGATAAATTATTGAGGATTTTGGGTTTGAAATTTAAGAATTTTGAGGTTAAAATTTGGGACTTTTGGGGGTGGGATTTTGGAGTTGAAATTAGGGAAATTTAGGGTTAAATACTGAGAATTTTGGGATTAAAAATTTGGAATTTTTAAGATAAAATTCAGGAATTTTGTGGTAAAAAATCTGAATTTTAGGATATTAAAATTGAGGGGCTTTGGGGTGGAAATAGGGAAATTAAATTTAAAATTCCACGACTTCACAGACTTAAAATTCGGAAGTTTCACTATTAAAAAAATGGAATTTTGGTGAAAAAGTGGATTTTGGGTTAAGAAAAGCGAACTTTAGGGTAAAAAAAATTCCAATTTTTGGTTAAAAAAGGGAAATTTTGGGGTCGAAGAACTCAAATTTTGGGTCTCACCTGAGCAGCATCAGCGGGGGCAGGGCCAGGAAGGGCAGCAGCGCGTGGGGGAGGGGCAGCCACACCCTCAAGCCCCAGAACCCCAAAGCTCCGCCCAGTCCGGCCGCGCCCGTCCCCGACGACCAATGGGAGAGCCCGGAGCCACTGGGGGAGGAGCCGAGTCAGAATGGCCACGCCCACTTTCAAAATTCCCATTTTATTGCAAATTTGTGGCCGATTTTTGCTGATTTTCGGACCCAAATTTGAAGAACTTTTACCCCATTTTTAAAGCCACGCCCTCTTTTTGTGTGACCACGCCCATCCACATTAAGCCCCGCCCACTTGCCCACCCCCCCATTCAAATTTTGGCCGATTTTGACTAAATTTGGCCAATTTTGCCCCAAATTTTGGTAAATTTGGATCAATTTTATGGAGTTTTAACTGCATCTCAAAGCCACGCCCACTTTTTGTGTGGCCACACCCCCCCTCTTGAAGCCCCGCCCACTTGCCCCTCCCCATTTCTACTTTGGCCGATTTTGACCAAATTTGGCCAATTTTGCCCCAAATTTTGGGAATTTTGGATCAAATTTATGGAGATTTAACGGCATTTTAAAGCTCCGCCCACTTTTTATTTGACCACGCCTACCCGCATGAAGCCCCGCCCACCTGACCCCACCTAAATTCCTTTTTTGGTTGATTTTGACCAAATTTGGCCAATTTTTTCCCCAAATTTTTGGGGTTTTTTGGGTCCCTCTGCACGTTTTGGGGCGTGGCCCAGGTAGGCGTGGCCTTTATGTGTGGCCACGCCCTCTCAGGTGAGGCCACGCCCCCTTACCTGGGATAGGAGGAAGCCAAGGTCAGGAATGTGACCTCACCAAGCCCCGCCCCCGCACTGCCCAGAGCCACACCTGAGTGACCAATGAGGGAGCGGTGAGTGACCCCTGACCCCTGAGTGACCCCTGAGTGACCCCAACCCCCAAAATCCACCACAAAGTCCCAAAAAAATCCCCAAAAAAACTCAAGAAATCCTCCAGAAAAATCTCCAAAAAGTATTTTAAAAATCTGAAAAAAATCCCCATAAACCCTCTCAAAAAACCTCAGTAAGAACCAAAAAAATCCCCAAATGTGTTAAAAAAAAATCTGCAAAAATCCCCAAAAATGTCAAAAAAACCCCAAAATAATCTCAAAAATATCTCCGCAAAAAGCAGGAAAGTCTACAAAACATGCCAAAAAAAAAAAAAAAAACCTAAAAAACTCACCCAAATGTCAAAAAATTATTTTAAAAAAATCTGAGAAAAATCTGAGAAAAATCTGAAAAAAATCTCAAAAAAATCTCAAAGAAATCTCAAAAAATTTTCAAAAAAAATCTTAAAAAAATCTGAAAAAAATCTGAAAAAAATCTCCAAAAATCCCCCAAAAATGTCAAAAAAACCCCAAAATAATCTCAAAAATTTCTCCACATAAAGCAGAAAAGTCTACAAAACATGCCAAAAAAAAAAAAAAAATCCCCCCCGAAAATTTCAAAAAATTCTTTAAAAAAAATCTGAAAAAAATCTGAAAAAAATCTGAAAAAAATCTGAAAAAATCTGAAAAAAATCTGAGAAAAATCTGAAAAAAATCTGAAAAAAATCTGAAAAAAACCTGAAAAAAATGTCAAAAAATCTGAAAAAAATCTCAAAAAAATCTGAAAAAAATCTGGAAAAATCTCCAAAAAATATGAAAAAAATCTGAAAAAAATCTGAAAAAAATCTGAAAAAAACTGAAAAAAATCTGAGAAAAATCTGAAAAAAATCTGAAAAAAATCTGAATAAAATCTGAAAAAAATCGGAAAAAAATCGGAAAAAAATCTGAAAAAAATCTGAAAAAAATCCGAAAAAATTCCAAAAATGGCCCAAAATGACCCCGAGTGACCCCGAGTGACCTCGAGTGACCCCGAGTGACCCCAAGTGACCCCGAGTGACCCCGAGTGACCCCGCTCACCCCCGAGGCCGCTCAGGGTCCCTCTGGCCGCGGCCACGGCGCCGACGCTGCCCCACAGGCACAGAGCCACGGCCACCACGCGCAACCTGAGGGGGAAAAAACAAAACAACACCAAAATTGGCCTCTTTTACCCCAAAATTCCTTCCTAAAATAAATTAAATTTCTTCCCTCAAATTCCTTTTTTTTCGGAAAAAAATTCCGCTTTTTTTCCGCAAAAATTCCATTTTTTCGTCCCCAAAAATTCTCTTTTTTCCCCGAATCGTTTCCTTTTTTATCTCCCGTAAATTGCATTTTTTCATCCCAAAATATTCAATTTTTTTCCCAAATTTTCTTTTTTTTTCCCCCCAAAGATTCCCTTTTTTATCTCACATAAATTGCCTTTTTTCATCCCAAAATATTCCATTTTTTTCCCAAAATTTCTTTTTTTCTTACCCCAAAGATTCCCTTTTTTAACTCCCAAAAAATTCTCTTTTTCCCCGCAATGATTCCCTTTTTTATTTCCCAAAAATTCCCTTTTTTCACCTTAAAATATTCCCTTTTTAATCCCCAAAATATTCCTATCTTTTCCTCCAAAATTCCCTTTTATTCCCAAAAAAATTCCCTTTTTTATCCCCCCAAAAATTCCTTTTCCCTCCCAAAATATTCAATTTATTCCCCCAAAACTCCGTTTTTTCACCCCCAAAATTCCCCGTTTTTCCCCACAAAAATTCCATTTTTTAATCCCCCAAAAATTCTCTCTTTTCATCCCAAATATTTCCTTCTCCCCCCCCCAAAAATTCCCTATTTTACCACAAAAAAATCTCCTTTGTGTCCCCCAAAATTTCATTTCTACCCCAAAATATCCTATTTTTTCCTCAAAAAAAATTCAATTTTTCCCTCCAAAAATCCAACATTTTCATTTTAAAATTTCAGGTTTGTCCCTAGAATATTCCTTTTTTTTTCCCCCCAAATATATTTTTTTTTTCCTAAAAATATTCCCTTTTTCCCCCAAAAAAATTCCAGGATTTCCCAAAAAAGCTCCCATTTTTTACCCCCAAAATTCATTCTCATCTCAAAAAAATCCCCAATTAAAAAAAAATTAATTTTTCCTCATACAACCTTTTTTCCCTCCAAAAAATCCTATTCGGAAAATCCAATTTTTCCCCAAATTTTCCCTTACGTCCCCAAAATTTCCTGCTGTTATAAAAACAATTTCTTTTTTCCGGATAAAATTCCTTTTTGTGGAAAAAATTCTCTTTTTTCTCCCAAAATTCTCTTTTTTTCCCCCTTAAAAATTAAATTTTCCTCCCCAAACAATCTAAAAATTCTCTTAAGCCCCGCCCCTTTAAGCCCCGCCCCTTTGGGGACTATCTCCTTTAAGCCCCGCCCCCTTTAAGCCCCGCCCCTTTAAGCCCCGCCCCTTTCTCACCTGTCGGGCAGGTACGGCCCCACCAGGGGCAGCAGCAGCTTCACCACCAGCCCGGGGACGACGTCGGCCAATAGCACGGCCTGAGGAGCCCCGCCCACACAGGCCCCGCCCACTTAAGCCCCGCCCACTCAAACACCTCCCATTTAAGCCCCACCCATTTAAACCCCTCCCATTTAAGCCCCACCCCTTCAAGCCCCTCCCATTTAAGCCCCTCCCGTTTAATCCACACCCCTTCAAGCCCCTCCCATTTAAGCTCCACCCATTTAAACCCCTCCCATTTAAGCCCCACCCCTTCAAGCCCCACCCATTTAAATCCCTCCCATTTAAGCCCCACCCCTTCAAGCCCCTCCCATTTAAGCCCCACAGATTTAAACACCTCCCATTTAAGCCACACCCCTTCAAGCCCCTCCCATTTAAACCCCTCCCATTTAAGCCCCACCCCTTCAAGCCCCTCCTATTTAATCTCCACAGTTTAAGCCCCACCCCTTTCAGCTCCACCCATTTAAGCCACACCCTTTAAACCTCTCCCATTTAAGCCCCACCCCTTAAACCTCCAACAATTTAGGCCCCACCCATTTTAACCTCCTCCCATTTAAGCCCCACCCCTTCAAGCCCCTCCCATTTAAGCCCCACCCAATTAAACCCCTCCCATTTAAGCCCCACCCCTTCAAGCCCCTCCCATTTAATCTCCACAGTTTAAGCCCCACCCCCTTCAGCTCCACCCATTTAAGCCACACCCTTTAAACCGCTCCCATTTAAGCCCCACCCCCTTAAACCGCCAACAATTTAGGCCCCACCCATTTAACCCCCTCCCATTTAAGCCCCGCCCCTTTAAGCTCCACCCACTTAAGCCCCACCCCTTGAATTATTTCCTGTTTAAGTCCCACCCATTTATGCCCCTCCCATTTATTCCTGGCCCTTTATGCCCCACCCAATTAAGCCACACCCCTTTCTCTCCACTCATTTAATCCCCACTCTTCAAGCCCCGCCCATTAAGCCCACGCCCATTTAAGCCCCACCCCTTTACATCCCTCCAATTTAAGCCCCACCCCCTTAACCCCCCCCCTTTAAGCCACGCCCACTAATCCCCACCCCTTACACCCTTTCTCCGTGAATCCCCTCCCATTTAGGCCCCGCCCATTTAAGCCCCGCCCCTTTCGCTCCACTCATTTAATCCCCACTCTTCAAGCCCCGCCCATTTAAACCCCATCCATTACGGCCACGCCCATTTAAGCCCCACCCCTTTACATCCCTCCAATTTAAGCCCCACCCCCTTAACCCCCACCCTTTAAGCCACGCCCACTAATCCCCACCCCTTACACCCTTTCTCCTTGAATCCCGGCCCATTTAGGCCACGCCCATTTAAGCCCCACCCCTTTAAGCCCCACCCACCCCGGTCCCCACAGGGTCGCAGTCGTATCGGCTCCGATTCCGCCGCTCTTCTCCCTAAAAAAATCCGGGAAAAACCCCCCGAACATCCAATCAGAAAAAGGGGGCGTGGCCTTCCAAAACGGGCGTGGCTCTCACAAAGAGGGTGTGGTTGAAAAATGGGCGTGGCCACTCACGGGGCGTGGCTCCAACAGATCGCGGGCGGCGCTGAGCATCACCACGTAAGGGAGGTTGTTACACAGGCCCAAAATCCTGCGGGGGGCGGGGCTTAGAGGGGCGTGGCCACGCGAGTGGGCGTGGTCACACCTGGGTGCGGCACGCCTTAAAGGGGCGTGGTTTTGGCGGGGGGCGGGGTCAAAATGGCGAAATTCGGGGGGGGTTTAAGGGTATAGAGGGGTTTAAAGGGGCGTGGTCAAAAGGGGCGGGGCTTAAATGGGTGGGGTGTCCCCAGATAGGCTGAGTTTTGGCGGGAAATTGAGGGGTGGCCCTGGGGGCGTGGCTTAAAGGGGCGTGGACACATTAAGGTGTTTAAATTGGGGGTGTGTCCAAAAAATGTCTCCGTTTTGGCGGCAAATTTTGGGGGGGTTGAATTTGGGAGGGGCTTGGGGGCGTGGTCTAAAATGGGGGAGGGGCACTCACCAAAAAGCGGCTCCGATTCGCCAGGAGGAGGGAGGGGGGGGGAGGGGGAGGCGGGGGAGGGGCGGAGTCTTCATCTAGTGGGGAGAGGAAAAATTTTTAAGCGATTTTGGGGGAAATTTAGGAGATTTTGGGGTCGGTTTTTGTCCCCGTCCCGTTTTTCAGCCCCGTTTCCCACTCCCGCTTCCCCTTTCCGGCTCCTGATCCCGGTTTTAATTCCAGTTTTTTATCCCGGTTTTTATCCCGAATTCCCGTTTTTTTACCCCATTTTTATTCCCCATTTTTTGCCTCTCACCCGGCGGCAGCAGCGGTTCCTCGTCCGCCATGTTGGGAGCTGATCATGTGACACGGCGAGCACGTGACTTTTCCACAGCAAATCCATCATTGGAAATTCGTGGGCGTGGCTTTAAGGCAGGTAAATCCATATTAGGAGATGAGGGGGCGTGGCTTTACCACGAACCAATTTATATAAGGAATATTGTGGGCGTGATTTAAGCGCCGTGTTAATATTTATAAATAGGCGTGGCTTTATGCCATATAAGTACAAAAAGGCGTGGTTTTAACCATATATGGTGTTATGTGGGCGTGGTTTCTGCCCGCTCTGAGGCGGTGCCGCCATTTTGTCCCTCCCTCCCGCCGCTCCCCTCAGGAGCCGCCGCCATTTTGCCCCCCCCCTCCCATCCCCGTTCCATTCTCCCGTCATGGCGCTGGTCTCGGCCGATTCCCGCATCGCGGAGCTGCTGGGGGAGCTGCACCAGCTCATTAAACAGACGCAGGTACCGCAATTTCTTTTAGGATCTTCCAATTTTTTCTAAAGATTCCGCTTTCCTCCTCAGCATCCCCCGTTTTCCATCCCCGATCCCCGTTTGCTGCACTTTTCCCCGATTTCTCCTCACCGATCCCGTTATTTCTCTCCCGTTTCCCCTCACGGACCCCCAAAATCAACTATTTCACCCCAAAATCAACTTTTTCCCCTCACGGACCCCTTTAATCACCCGTTTCACCCCAAAATCAACTTTTTTTCCCTCACGTACCGCAAAAATCACCCAGTTATTCTCCAGTTACCTCTTTCCCCTCACGGATCTCCTGTTTCTCCCTCATTTCCCCTCACAAATTTACATTTTCCCCTCACAGTTTTGCATTTTTTCCTCACCAATTTGCATTTTCCCCTCACAAATTTGCATTTTTTCCTCACAAACCCCCCGTTTCCCCTCAAAATCTCCAGTTTCCCCTCACAAAACCACCAATTTTTAGCCCTAAAACATTAATTTTACCCAAAAATTGAGCATATTTAGTCCTAAAATCACCTATTTTACCTTAAAACTGCCCATTCCTGTTGTAAAATGGTCCATTTTATCCAAAATCTTTAAATTTTACTCTAAAACTAACAGATTTTACCCTCAAATTACACTTTTCTTGCCCCAAATCACCTGCTTATGCTCCAAATTTCTCTTAATTTTTAATTTACTCTAATGCCCCATTCCCACCCCAAATCCTCTTTTTCCCCTAAAATCCCCCATTTTTCTCAATTTTTGCCCTCGAAATTTCTCTTTATTAACTCCAACTCCCAAAAAATCCATAATTTTTCCCTCAAAAATCTCCATTTATTAACTCCAACCCCCAAAATCCCTCATTTTTCCCTCAAAACTTTTTATTTATTATTTCCTATCCATCAAAATCCCTCATTTCCCCTCATAAATCTCCATTTATTACCTCCAACCCCTCAAAATCCCTCAATTTTTCCTCATAAATCTCCATTTATTAACTCAAACCCCCAAAATCCTTCATTTTCCCTCAAAACTTTTTTTTTAAATTATTCCTACTTCTCAAAATCCCTCATTTTCCCTCATAAATCCCCATTTATTAACTCAAACCCCCAAATTTCCCAATTTTTCCCTCATAAATCCCTCATTATTAACCCAAACCTCCTTTTTTCCCTCCCTTTTTCCTCATTTTCTCTCCTTTTCCCCTTCTTTTTTTTTTGCTCATTTTTCCCTTTTTTTCCTATTTTTTCCCTTTTTTCCCCAATTTTCTCTGGTTTTCCCTTATTTTCCCCCTCTTTTTCCCAATTTTCCCCTCTTTTCCCCTAATTTACCCCTCTTTTTCCTCATTTTTCCCCAATTTTCTCAATTTTTTCCCAACTTTCCCCTCAGGAGGAACGCTCCCGCAGCGAACACAACCTGGTGAACATCCAGAAAACTCACGAGCGGATGCAGACAGAGAACAAAAGTAACAATTTTAGGGATTTTGAGGGAATTTTGGGGGGATTTTTGGGTATTTTTGGTCATTTTGACCCCCAAAATCCCCTTTAGTTTCCCCCTATTACCGCACCAAGCTCCGAGGGCTCTACACCACAGCCAAGGCTGATGCTGAGGCCGAGTGCAAGTGAGTCCAAAATTCCCCTTTTTAAACCCCAAAAAAACTCAAATTCCTCAAATTTCTACTTTATCCCTTCAGATTTTCATTTTATCCCTTTAAATTCCAAGTTTTTTCCTTAAATTTCCACTTTTTTCCCCTCAGATTTTTGCTTTATTGCCCCAGATTTCCACTTTTCCCCTCAGTTTTTCTCTTTTTTTCCCTCAAGTTTCTACTTTATTCCTTCAGATTTCCACTTTATCCTTTCAAATACCAATTTTTCCCTCTCAAATTTCTGCTTTTTCCCCTCAGATTTCCATTTCCCCCCTCAGATTCCCACTTTTCCCTTCAAATTTCTTCTTTACCTCTCCAGATTTCCACTTTTTGCCCTCAGATATTTTTTTTTCGCCTCCAATTTCTCCGTTTTCTCTCAAATTCCCATTTTATCCCTTCAAATTCCCAATCTTTCCCCTCAGATTTCCATTTTTTCCCCTCAGATTTCTTTGGTTTCCTTGCTAATTCCCACTTTTCTCCCCTCAGATTTCTGCTTTTTTCCCCTCAGATTCCCACTTTTCCCTTCAAATTTACATTTCTTCCCGCCGATTTCCTCTTTTTTTCCCTCAGATTTCCACTTTATTCCTTCAAATTCCCACTTTTCCCCCTCAGATTTACCTTTTTTCCCTCTGATTTCCACATTATTCGTTTAAATTCCCACTTTTCCCCCTCAGATTTCCTCTTTTTCCCCTCAGATTTTCCCCTCACAATTCCCTCCTAATTTCCCCTAACCCCCCATTTCCCACCCTCTCCTCCTCCCTTTTTCCCCAAAAACCCCAATTTTTCCCCCCAAAATCCCTTCCCCACCTTCCAAATTCCACTTTTATTCCCATTTTTTTACCTTTTTTCCCTTCATTTTTTCCAGCGTTCTCCGGAGAGCTCTGGATAAAATCGCTGAGATCAAATGTCACACTTCCCTCCTAATTTTCCCTCTCAAATTTCCACTTTATTCCTTCAAATTCCCACTTTTCCCCCTCAGATTTCCACTTTATTCCTTCAAATTCCCACTTTTCCCCCTCAGATTTACCTTTTTTCCCTCTGATTTCCACATTATTCGTTTAAATTCCCACTTTTCCCCCTCAGATTTCCTCTTTTTCCCCTCAGATTTTCCCCTCACAATTCCCTCCTAATTTCCCCTAACCCCCCATTTCCCACCCTCTCCTCCTCCCTTTTTCCCCAAAAACCCCAATTTTTCCCCCCAAAATCCCTTCCCCACCCCTTCCCACCTTCCAAACTCCACTTTTATTCCCATTTTTTTACCTTTTTTCCCTTCATTTTTTCCAGCGTTCTCCGGAGAGCTCTGGATAAAATCGCTGAGATCAAATGTCACACTTCCCTCCTAATTTTCCCTCTCAAATTTCCACTTTATTCCTTCAAATTCTCACTTTTCCCCCTCAGATTTCCACTTTATTCCTTCAAATTCCCACTTTTCCCCCTCAGATTTACCTTTTTTCCCTCTGATTTCCACATTATTCGTTTAAATTCCCACTTTTTCCCCTCAGATTTCCTCTTTTTCCCCTCAGATTTTCCTCTCACAATTCCCTCCTAATTTCCCCTAACCCCCCATTTCCCACCCTCTCCTCCTCCCTTTTTCCCCAAAAACCCCAATTTTTCCCCCCAAAATCCCTTCCCACCTTCCAAACTGCACTTTTATTCCCATTTTTTACCTTTTTTCCCCTCATTTTTTTCAGCGTTCTCCGGAGAGCTCTGGATAAAATCGCCGAGATCAAATCCCTGCTGGAGGAGCGCCGCATCGGTACGGCCGCTAGGGGGCGTGGCTTTGCCGCTCCCCTCACGGCCGGAAAAAGGGCGGGAAACTCCTCAAACCCCTTAAAACCCCTCAAAATTCCACCAAAATCCCTCAGAATTTTAAGGATTTTGGGATTTTTAAAATTATTTTTAATTCCAGCGGCAAAAATCGCCGGGATTTACAGCGAGGCTGAGCCACCAAGGAAGACGATGAGGAGGGGGGTGCTGATGACGCTGCTGCAGCAGTCGGCGATGACGCTGCCGCTGTGGATTGGGAAGCCCGGAGAAAAGTGAGGAAAAATGGGGAAAAATTGGGGAAAAAATTGGAATTTAGGGGAAAAGTGAGGGGTTTGGGAGAGTAAAGAGGGATTTAGGGGAAAAAAATGGGGATTTTTTTGAGAAAAATGGGGAATTTGGGGGGAAAAAGGGGGTTTGAGGGTGCTGAGGATGGTGCTGCTGTGGGTTGGGAAATTTGGAGGAAAATGAGGAAAAATTGGGGAAAAATTTTGGAAAAAAATGGGGATTTTGGGGGATAATGAGGGGTTTGGGATAGTAAAGAGGGATTTAGGGGGAAAAAATGGGGATTTTGTGGAAAAAATTCGGGGAATTTAGAGGGAAATAAAAGAGATTTGGGGGGAAAAAGGGGGTTTGAGGGTGCTGAGGATGGTGCTGCTGTGGGTTGGGAAATTTGGGGAAAAATGAGGAAAAATTGGGGAAAAATTTGGGAAAAAATTAAAATTTTGGGGCATAATGAGGGATTTGGGAGGATTAAGAGGGATTTAGGTGGAAAAAATGGGGATTTTGTGGAAAAATGGAAGAATTTTAAGGAAAAACAGAGATTTGGGAGGATAAAAGGGGATTTGAGGGTGCTGAGGATGGTGCTGCTGTGGGTTGGGAAATTTGGGGGAAAATGAGGAAAAATGGGAAAAAATTTGGATTTTTTTTTAATTTTTGGGGGAATTTTTGGGACTTTTTGAAGGGAATTTTAATGGGAAGTTTTGAGGAATTTTGAGGGAAATCTATGGGAAAATTTGGGTAATTTTGGGGGGGAATTTGATTGAATTCTGGGAAATTTTTAATGGGGAAATTTGATGGGGAATTGGAGGCAATTTTGGGGGGAATTTTTGGGGAATTCTTGGAGGGAATTTTTGGGGTATTTTTGAAGGGAATGTGGGGAAAATTTGGGGAATTTTTATGGGGAATTTTTGGGACTTTTTAGAAATATTGGGGAATTTTTAATGGGAATTTTTGGGAATTTTTAATGAGAATTTGGGGGAATTTTGGGGGGATTTTTTTGGAAATTTGATGGAGAATTTGAGGCTTTTTGGAGGGAATTTTTGGGACTTTTTGAAGGGAATTTTAATGGGGGAATTTTGGGGGGAAATTTTTATGGGGGATTTTGGGGACTTTTTGGAAATATTTGGGGAATTTTGAATGGGAATTTTATGGGGAACTTGAGGGAATTTTTGGGAATTTTTAATGAGAATTTGGGGGGATTTTTTTGGAAATTTGATGGGGAATTTGAGGGTTTTTGGAGGGGATTTTTGGGACTTTTGAAGGGAATTTTAATGGGGATTTTGAGACTTTTTGGAAATATTTGGGGAATTTTTAATGGGAATTTTATGGGGAACTTGAGGGAATTTTTGGGAGTTTTTAATGAGAATTTGGGGGGATTTTTTTTGAAATTTGATGGGGAATTTGAGGGTTTTTGGAGGGGATTTTTGGGACTTTTTGAAAGGAATTTTAATGGGGAATTTTTATGGGGGATTTTGGGGACTTTTTGGAAATATTTGGGGAATTTTGAATGGGAATTTTATGGGGAACTTGAGGGAATTTTTGGGAATTTTTAATGAGAATTTGGGGGGATTTTTTTTGAAATTTGATGGGGAATTTGAGGCTTTTTGGAGGGGATTTTTGGGACTTTTTGAAAGGAATTTTTATGGGGAATTTTAATGGGGAATTTTTATGGGGGATTTTGGGGACTTTTTGGAAATATTTGGGGAATTTTTAATGGGAATTTTATGGGGAACTTGAGGGAATTTTTGGGAATTTTTAATGAGAATTTGGGGGGATTTTTTTTGAAATTTGATGGGGAATTTGAGGGTTTTTGGAGGGGATTTTTGGGACTTTTTGAAGGGAATTTTAATGGGGAATTTTTATGGGGAATTTTGAGGGAAATTTTTATGGGGGATTTTGGGGACTTTTTAGAAATATTTGGGGAATTTTTAATGGGAATTTTATGAGGAACTTGAGGGAATTTTTGGGAATTTTTAATGAGAATTTGGGGGGATTTTTTTTGGAAATTTGATGGGGAATTTGAGGGTTTTTGGAGGGAATTTTTGGGACTTTTTGAAGGGAATTTTAATGGGGAAGTTTGGAGGAATTTGGCGGGAAATATTTTGGTAAATTTGGGGAAATTTTAATGGGAATTTTGGGGAATTTTTGGGGGATTTTTATGGGAAATTTCCGGATGAAAAAATCCACATTTTGGCAGAATTTCCTGCAATTTTCGGGGGGATTTTTTTGGAATTTTGAACAAAAACCGAGGATTTTCCCCCCAGACCCCCTCCCCTGTGCGGGGCCGTCCCGGCCGCGGGCGATTACGTGGCCAAGCCTGGGGACAAAGTGGCCGCCAGGGTGAAGGCGCTGGAGGGCGACGAGCAGTGGATCCTGGCCGAGGTGGTGAGCTACAGCCACGCTGCCAACAAGTGAGTCACGAAAATCCCCTTTTTCACCCCAAAATCCACTTTCTCCACCAAAAAATCCATTTTTTGGGGTCAAAATCTGTTTTTTTTTGCCCCGAAAATCGACTTCTTTGGGTCAAAAATTGACTTTTTTGGGTCAAAATCTGATTATTTGCCACAAAAATTGACTTTTTTGGGTCAAAATCTGATTTATTAGCCCCAAAAATCGACTTTTTTTGGGTCAAAACCTGACTTTTTTGGGTCAAAATCTGACTTTTTTTGGTCAAAATCTGATTTTTTTGGCCCAAAATTCAAATTTTTGTGGTTGAAATTCCTTTTTTTGAAACAAAATTCACCTTTATCAGCCCAAAATTCCCTTTTTTCACCCCAAAATCCACTTTCTCCACCAAAAAATCCATTTTTTGGGGGTCAAAATTCACTTTTTTTGGGTCAAAATCTGATTTATTTGCCCCAAAAATCGACTTTTTTGGGTCAAAACCTGACTTTTTTGGGTCAAAACCCGACTTTTTTGGGTCAAAATCTGATTTTTTTGGATCAAAATTACCTTTTTTTCAGCCCAAATTTCAAATTTTTAGGGTCGAAATTCCTTTTTTGACCCGAAATTCACTTTTTTTTGGCATCAAAATCTGATTGTTTTGGCCCAAAATTCAAATTTTTGTGGTTGAAATTCCCTCTTTTGAAACAAAATTCTCCTTTATCAGCCCAAAATTCAGTTTTTTTGGGTCAAAATCTGATTTATTTGCCCCAAAAATCAAATATTTTGGGTCAAAAATGATTTTTTTTGCCCTGTAATTACACTTTTTTCGGTCAAAATTATCTTTTTTCGGCCCAAAATTCAGATTTTTGGGGTCAAAATTCATTTTTTACATCCCAAAATCGACTTCTTTGGGTCAGAGTTCCCTTTTTTCGTCCCAAAATTCCCTTTTTTCACCCCAAATTCCACATTTTCTACTCAAAAATCCAATTTTTTGGGTCAAAATCTGATTTATTTGCCCCAAAAATCGACTTCATTGGGTCAAAATCCCCTTTTTGCACCCCAAAAAATGAAATTTTAGAGTCAAATTTGGCTTTTTTGGGCTGAAAAATTGATATTTTTGCCTCGGAGTGATGGATTTTTGTGGTTCTCCCCAGGTATGAAGTTGATGACATCGATGAGGAGGGGAAAGAGTGAGTGAGAAAAAAATCCCTCAAAATTCTGCAAAATGCCCCAAAAATTCCCCAAAAAAATCCCCAGTTATTGCCCAGAAAATCTCAATTTTTTTCTTTATTTTCCTCATAAAAATCCCAGATTTTCCCCCATAAAAATCCCATTTTCTCCCCTGGTTTTTCTTCATAAAAATCTCAATTTTTCCCCCATAAAAACCCAAATTTTTTCCTCATAAAAATCCCAAATTTCCCCCCTAAAACCCCATTTTTTGCCCATAAAAATCCCAAATTGTCCCCAGTTTTCCCCTATAAAACCCCAATTTTTGTCCATAGAAATCCAAATTTTTTCCCCATAAAAATCCCATTTTTTCCCCCAAAAAACCCCATTTTTACCCCATAAAGATCCCATTTTTCCCCCCCAAAAAAAACATTTTTACCCCATAAAAATCCCAATTTTTCCCCTTTTTTCCCTCATAAAAATCCCAAATTTTCCCTCATAAAAATCCCAACATTTCTCCAATAAAAATCCTTTTTTTTGTCAATAAGAATGCCAAATCCCCCCCTATAAAAATCCCAAATTTTCCCCAATTTTTCCCATAAAAACCACGTTTTTCTCCATAATATTTCTATTTTTTCCCAATAAAAATCCCAATTTATCTCCCTTAAAATCCCAATTTTTCCCCAAAAAATCCCAAATTTTCCCCATAAAAATCCCAAATTTTCCCCTAAAAATCCCAAATTTCCCCCCTAAAACCCCAATTTTTGCCCATAAAAATCCCAAATTGTCCCCAGTTTTCCCCTATAAAACCCCAATTTTTGTTCATAGAAATCCAAATTTTTTCCCCATAAAAATCCAAATTTTTCCCCCAAAAAACCCCATTTTTACCCCCCAAAAACCGCCATTTTTACCCCATAAAAATCCCATTTTTCCCCCATAAAAATCCCAATTTTTCCCTTTTTTCCCTCATAAAAATCCCAAATTTTCCCCTAAAAATCCCAAATTTTCTCCCAATATAAAATCTCATTTTCTCCCCAAATTTTCACGTTTTTCCCCCCAAATTTCAGGCGCCACACCCTGAGCCGCCGCCGCATCATCCCCCTGCCCCAATGGAAAACCAACCCCGAGACGGATCCCGAGGCTCTGTTCCACAAGGACCAGCTGGTGCTGGCCCTGTACCCCCAAACCACCTGCTTCTACCGGGCCCTGATCCACGCCCCGCCCCAGCGCGTGAGTCCCGCCCAAAATCGGCCAAAATCGCCCCAAAAATCCCCTCAAAAATGAAGATTTTTGGGAAAAAAATCAAAATAAATCAAAATCAAAATGGCCGCCTAGGGGGCGCTGAGGGAGCTGGGTTGCTAAGGGGCGGGGCTTGTTGCTAGGGAGGTGTTGCCATATAAGGTAATGGTTGAGGGGTTGCTAAGGGGCGGGGCTTGTTGCTAGGGTGGTGTTGCTATATAAGGGAAATGTGGAGGTAGTGCTTTATGAGGGGTTGCTAAGGGGCGGGGTTTGTTGCTAGGGTGATATTGCCATATAAGGCAATAGTGAGGTTGTGCCTTTTGAGGGGTTACTAAGGGGTGTGGCTTGTTGCTAGGGCAGTGTTGCCATATAAGGCTGTTGCTAAGGGCGTGGCTTGTTGCTAGGGAGGTATTACCATATAAGGGAAATGTGGAGGTAGAGCTTTATGAGGGGTTGCTAAGGGGCTGGGCTTGTTGCTAGGGTGGCGTTTTCATATAAGGAAAATGCCAAAGCCTTGTTTTATGAGGGGTTGCTAAGGGGCGTGGCTTGTTGCTAGGGAGGTATACCATATAAGGAAAATGTCAAAGCCTTGTTTTATGAGGGGTTGCTAAGGGGTGTGGCTTGTTGCTACGGAGGTATTACCAGATAAGGGCATTGCTAATGGGCAGGGCTTGTGGCTAGTGAGTATTTAGGGGGTTGCTAAGGGGCGTGGCTTGTTGCTAAGCAGGTATTGCCATATAAGGAAAATGCCAAAGCCTTCTTTCATGAGGGGTTGCTAAGGGGTGTGGCTTGTTTCTAAGGAGAGCCATTGCCATATTAGGTGGTTGTTAGGAGGCGTGGCTTGTTGCTAAGGAGAGCCATTGCTCTCTATGTTGCCCTCATCCACGCCCTGCCCCAGCGCATGAGTCCCACCCAAAATCGGCCAAAATCGCCCCAAAAATCCCCTCAAAAATGAAGATTTTTGGTTCAAAACCAAAATGGCTGCCTGTGGGGTGCTGAGGGAGCGGGGTTGGTAAGGGGCGGGGCTTGTTGCTAAGGAGTTAATACCATATAAGGTAATGGCAGAGAGGTTGCTAAGGGGCGGGGCTTGTTGCTCGGGTGGTGTTGCTATATAAGGGAAATGTGGAGGTAGTGCTTTATGAGGGGTTGCTAAGGGGTGGGGTTTGTTGCTAGGGTGATATTGCCATATAAGGCAATAGTGAGGTTGTGCCTTTTGAGGGGTTACTAAGGGGTGTGGCTTGTTGCTAGGGCAGTGTTGCCATATAAGGCTGTTGCTAAGGGCGTGGCTTGTTGCTAGGGAGGTATTGCCATATAAGGGAAATGTGGAGGCAGTGCTTTATGAGGGGTTGCTAAGGGGCGTGGCTTGTTGCTAAGGAACTCCATTACCATATAAGGGGGGTTGGTAAGGCAGCGTTACCTTATAAGGGGGTTGCTAAGGGGCGTGGCTTGTTGCTAAGGAGAGCCATTGCCATATATAGGTGGTTGTTAGGGGGTGTGGCTTGTTGCTAAGGAACTCCATTACCATATAAGGGGGGTTGGTTGGTTGTAAGGGGGTTGCTAAGGGGCGTGGCTTGTTGCTATTAGCCTGTTACCATATAAGGGGGTAATTTGGGGGCGTGGCTTCTTTCTAATTTGTAATTTTTACTAAAAATTTCAAATTTTGCCCCAAATTTCGCAGCCCCAGGACGATTATTCGGTGCTTTTCGAGGACACCTCGTACGCCGACGGTTACTCCCCGCCCCTGAACGTGGCCCAGCGCTACGTGGTGGCCTGCAAGGAGACCAAAAAAAAGTGAAATTTTGGGTAAAATGCGCCAAAAATCAGGAAAAATGACCCAAAATTTGGGAAGAGTGGCTTGGAATTGGGGGAGGGGTAGGGAATGGGATTTCTGGGGGGTAAAAATGGGATTTAATGGGGGAGAAATGGAAAACAATTAGATTTTTTTAACTAAGGGAAAATGGAATTTTTTTGGCAGAAAGTTGGGATTTTTAAGGGTAAGAAATGGGAAATTTTAGGGGGGAAAATTTGGGATTCTTTGGGGTAAAAATAAGGATTGTTTTTTAGGAAAAATGGGGTTTTCATGGAGGAAAAGTTGGGGTTTTTATGGGATAAAAACTAGATCTTTTATGAGGGAAAATTGGGGTTTTTTTGGGGGAAAATTGGGACTTCTGTGGGTAAAAAATGGGATTTTTTAATGGAGAATTTGGGATTTTGAGAATTAGTAAGGATTTTTTTGGTGAAAACTTAGCATTTTTCAAGGGAAAAATTTGGAGCTTTTAGGTAAAAACGGGAAATTTTGGGTGGAAATTTAAATTAGTTCTGGGGATAATTTGGGTTTTTTAGGGCATTAATTTGGAGGTTTGGGGGGAAAAAGTGGGGTTTTTCTTATCAAAACGAAAATAAAATTCCCAAAATTTGGGAAAAAATACTGAAAAATTTTGTGAGGGATGGAAGGACCCCAGAAAATGAAATTGGGGAAAAAATTGGAAAAAAAGATTATAAAGTGGGTAAAAAATGGGAATTTCATCTCTCAAAATGGCGGCCCAAAGGGAAAAGGGGAAATGACATAGGGGTGTGGCCTAACAAAGCCACACCCCTGTAAATAATTACAAACTATTAAATTTTATTATTAAAAATTTTATTACAAATAAATAAATTACAAATGGTACAGAATTCATTGTGGGCATGACATCATGTAGGGGCAGAGCTTGGGATGATGACATCATCAGGCTCTGCCCATTCCTCTTCAGGCTCCGCCTCTCCCCGGCAGCGACGAATCAGATCTCCCCATAGGAGGTGGGTGTGGCACCTGGGGGTGGGATCAGAGTGAGGAACAAGCCCCGCCCATATAAAATTTCCTTATAAGGAAATCCTTCCCTAGCAACAAACCCCGCCCCTTAGCAACCACTCAAACCATTTCCCTATAAGGAAAATGCTCCCATAGCAACAAGCCCCGCCCCTTAGCAACCACTCAAAACATTTCCCTATAAGGAAAATGCTCCCATAGCAACAAGCCCCGCCCCTTAGCAACCACTCAAACCAATTCCCTATAAGGAAAATGCTCCCATAGCAACAAGCCCCGCCCCTTAGCAACCACTCAAAACATTTCCCTATAAGGAAAATGCTCCCATAGCAACAAGCCCCACCCCTTAGCAACCAAACCATTTCCCTATAAGGAAAATGCTCCCATAGCAACAAGCCCCGCCCCTTAGCAACTACTTTAAAGCTTATCTTATAAGGAAAATGTTCCCCTAGCAACAAGCTCCTCCCCCAGGAGCTTCATAGCAACAAGCCCCGCCCCCTAGCAGCCATTTTGGGAGTTTTCACTATAAGCAAAATCTCTCTTAGCAACAAGCCGCGCCCCTTAGCAACCACTTAAACCATTTCCTTATAAGGAAAATGCTCCCCTAGAAACAGGCTCCACCCCTTAGTTTCCTAACAACAGGCCCCACCCCCTGGCAGCCATTTTGGAGCCTTCCCTTATAAGGAAAAGGAGATTTATAAACAAGCCCCGCCCCTTATATACAAGCCACGCCCCCTAACAATCATTCAGAGCCTTTTCTTATAAGGTAAAGTGCCTTTAGCAACAAGCCCCGCCCATTAGTAACAGGCTCCTCCCCTGACAGCCATTTTGGAACCTTTCCTTATAAGGGAAATCTCCCATAGCAACAAGCCCCGCCCCTTAGCAACCACTCAGACCATTTCCCTATAAGGAAAATGCTCCCATAGCAACAGGCTCCGCCCCTTAGCAACCACATATAGCTTTTCCTTATAAGGAAAATTCTTCCTAAGCAACAGGCTCCGACCCCAAGAGCTCTGTAGCAACAAGCCCCGCCCACTGGCAGCCATTTTGGAGCCTTTCCTTATAAGACAAAGCAGATTTATAAACAAGCCCCACCCCTTATATACAAGCCCCGCCCCCTAACAATCATTCAGAGCCTTTTCTTATAAGGTAAAGTGCCCTTAGCAACAAGCCCCGCCCATTAGTAACAAGCTCCTCCCTCTGACAGCCATTTTTGAGCCTTATATGGAAAAAGAACTCCTAAGAAGAAGCCATGCTCCCTGGCAGCCATTTTGCATCCTCTCCTTATAAGGAATAACTTCCTTAGAAACAAGCCCCGCCCACTGGCAGCCATCTTGGAGCCTTTCCTTATAAAAAAACAAAATTAATTCCCTTAGAAACAAGCCCCGCCCCCTGGCAGCCATCTGGAATAATTTCCTTACGATGAAAAAAAGTTTTAATAACAAGCCCCGCCCACTGGCCGCCATCTTGGAACCTTATAAGGAAAAAAGTGTTTAGAACAAGCCCCACCCACTGGCAGCCATCTTGTAATCATCCCTCATGAGGTAAAAACCCCTAAAAACCAAACTCCGCCCCTTAACAGCCATATTGAATCCTTTCCTTCTAAGGTAATAGGCTGTAAACATTAAGCCCCGCCCCCAAGCCCAAGCCACGCCCCCTTTTTTTTTACCTGGGACAGGCACCTCCCACTGGCAGCAGCTGCAGCGGCTCCGGGGCCAGGAAGAGCCGGGCCAGGCACAAGGGATGGGCGGCCATCTTGCACAGGGGGCGGGGACAGCGCAAAAGGGGCGTGGCCTGTACCTAAAAGGGGCGTAGAAACATCAAAACTCTCAAATTCCTGGTCAAACAGCAAAAATTTGCATAAATTTTTAAAGGTTTAATTGCTTTAAAAGCACACGTATTAATTAAGGATTTTTGGAGCTCTGCCCACAAGTTCTCAGGCCATGCTCACAAATTAAAATTTGCATAAATTTACATGTTTAAAACCAAAAATTCCCCATGTTTAAATTTGTATGCGTCTGAAAGCCACACCCCTTTTATGCCATGCATGAAATTTAAATAATTGAAGCCCCACCCCTTTTTCACCCTTCCCTTTATGCTCATCCTCTTTTACTATATCAAACTTTGGGCTCCTCCCACTTTATCTTATGCCCAGTTAAGCTCCACCCATTTTAAGCTTTGCCCACTTTAAGCCCTTCCTATTAGGCCACACCCACCTTACGCCCCTCCCGCTTTTAAAAATTTGTTTATGCTCCGCCCTCTTTAAATTCCTCAATTTAAGCCACACCCCTTTAAGCCCCACCCACCTCATTAACACACTCTAAACTCCTCCCCCTTTTATGCCACACCCATCGTAAGCCCTGCCCACAAAATTAAACCATCTGAAGCTCCTCCCCTTTTAGCCCCACTTTAATAAACTCCTCCCATTGAAGTCCCACCCTCTTTAAACCACGCCCACTTTTAGTCCCACCCCCTTAAGCCCCTCCCCTTACCTCCCCACACAAGCCACACCCCCAATTCTCCTCCACCACCTCTTGGCTCCGCCCCTTTTTCCTCTTAAGGCGCGGCAGCCCCGCCCCTTCCTCCTCCACCACGTGAGGGGGCGGAGCCAACTCCAGGGCGGGGCGAGGTGGGCGGAGCCAGCGGATCCTCAATGGGAGGCGGGACCACGGCGGGGCCAAAAGGAGGCGGGGCAAGAGGCGGAGGGCGAAGCTGATTGGCTGCTCCCGTGGGCGGCGAGTGGGCGGGGCCAAGAGGCGGCGGGAGGAGTTTGGATGTTGCCACGCCCACTCGAACTGGAAAAAGGGGCGGGGCTTAGGGAAATTGGATTTGAATACAAGGGGGAGGAGTTTCATTGGAATTAATGAGGTGGGCAGGGCTTAAATGGGTGTGGTTTAAAAGGTGGGAGGGGCTTAAATTAAAGGGAAACTTAATTAATTGGTGTTAATTAGAGGTTAGGAGTGCTAAATATAGCTATTAATTTTAATTATTATTTGATTTATAATTATAATAAAGGGCTAATAGGTGCTAATTAGTGATGACTTGGTGTAATTAGTCATTAGCAGCCTCTAATCAGCACTTAAAGGGCTTCAATTAACAATTAATAAATGTTAATTAACAAGTGTTAATTAGCAGCTGGATTATTGATTATTTTTCTAATTAATGATATTATATATTAGTTATTCAATTATAAGTATTATACAAGTCTAATGGATGTTAATTAGTGTTATTATTGCCAAAACGGTGCTAATTAGTCGCTAATAATCACTAATTAGCACGTAATATGTGTCAATTTTAAACTAAGAGCTGTTAGTGATTAAGAGTGCTAATTACATTTATTAATTAAAGGGATGTATTATAAATAGACGATAATAGGTTAGGTTTAATTAATTAATGCTCATGTAATTAGTAATTAATGTAGTTAATGCTAATTAAGTGTTTTCAATTATTGATTAATTAGCGTTTGATATTTGCTAATCACCATTCAACAACTGATTATTAAATTAAATTAAATTAAATGAGAAGGGAATTAATTAATATGAGGTGGGTGGAGCTTAAATGGATGGGGGATTAGAAAGTGGGTGGGGCTTAAAGAGAAAGGGGAGGAGTTTGAATATTTAATGAGGTGGGAGGTGCTTAAACATGCAAATTCTAGACTGGGAGGGGCTTAAATGAAAAGGGGAGGGGTTTGAATATTTAATGAGGTGGGCGGTGCTTAAACATGCAAATTCTAGAGTGGGAGGGGCTTAAATGAAAAGGGGGGGTTTGAATATCTAATGAGGTGGGCGGTGCTTAAACATGCTAGTTCAAGAGTGGGAGGGGCTTAAATGAAAGGGGGGAGGGGTTTGAATATTTAATGATGTGGGCGGTGCTTAAACATGCAAATGCGAAGTGGGAGGGGCTTAAATGAAAATGGGGAGGAGTTTGAATATTTAATTATGTGGGCGGTGCTTAAACATGCGAATGCACGGGTGGGAGGGGCTTAAATGAAAAGGGGAGGGGTTTGAATATTTAATGAGGTGGGTGGTGCTTACTCATGCAAATGCAAGAGTGGGAGGGGCTTAAATGAAAAGGGGGAGGGGTTTGAATATTTAATGACGTGGGCAGTGCTTAAACATGCGAATTCAAAAGTGGGAGGGGCTTAAATGGAAGGATCTGTATATTTAATGAGGTAGGCGGGGCTTAAGTGAAAATGGGAGGGGCGTGGATATTTAATGAGGTGGGCGGGGCTTAAAAGGGGGCGTGGCTCACCCTGAGGGCGGCGACGTCGGAGGGGAAGCCGTGGACGAAAAGTTCCATTTCCCTTTTGGTTGGGGGAAAAAATTGGTTTAAATGTCTCAAAATTCGTCGAAAATCGAAAACAAATTTAAAAATTAATTTTGCAAATTATTTGGATTATTTCAATTTAATTAGGGATTCTTGAAATCGCCCTTAAACCCACCAAAACCCCTTCAAACTCCCCTTCAAAAATCCCTTTTTAGGCCCCTTTAAACATCCCAAATCCCCTCAAATCCTTTAAAATCCCTTTAAACCCCTCAAAATCCACTTTAAATCCCCAAAACCCCGATTTTAATCCCAATAAATCCCTAAAATCCCACTTAAACCCCATTAAATCCCCTTTAAATCCCCCTTAAACCCCATAAATCTCATTTTTAATCCCCTCCAATCCCATTTAACTCCCCTAAATCCCCTTTAAATCCCATTAAACCCCAAAATCCCCCTTAAATCCCATTTTAAATCCCCTTTAAATATCCTTTAAACCGTCTATAACTCCCTTTTAATCCCATTTAATCCCCAAATCCCCATTTAACCCCCTAAAATCCCATTTAAATCCCATTTAAACCCTCTTTTAATCCCATTAAACCCCAAAATCCCCTTTAAATCCCCTTTAAATCCATTTTAAATCCCATTTTAATCCCATTTAACCCCCAAAACCCCTTTAAATCCCCACTTTTTTCCCATTTAAAAACCCCCCCAAATCCCCTTTAAACCCCATTTAACCCCCATTTAACCCCCTAAATCCTCCTCAAACCCCTCCAAAATCCCCTTTTAATCCCATTAAACCCCCCGAAATCCAATTTTTAACCCACATTTAACCCCCAAATCCCCCTTAAATCCCATTTGAAATCACCATTAAATCCCATTTAACCCCCCCAAATCCCCATTAAACCCCATAAATTCCATTTAAATCTCCTTTTAATCCCATTTAACCCCCCTAAATCCCCATTTAACCCCATAAATTCCATTTAAATCCCATTTAACACCCCCAAATCCCTCATTAACCCCCTCAAATCCCATTTAAATCCCATTTAACCCCCCCAAATCCCCCATTTAACCCTCCCAAATCCCCATTAACCCCCTCAAATCCCCTTTAAATCCCATTTAACCCCCCCAAATCCCCCTTTAACCCCCTAAAATCCCATTTAAATCCAATTTAAATCCCATTTAAATCCCATTTAACCCTCCCAAATCCCCCATTAATCCCCTAAAATACCATTGAACCCCCCCAAATCCCCATTTAAATCCCATTTAACTCCCCCCAATTCCCCTTTAACCCTCCCAAATCCCCCATTAACCCCCTAAAATCCCATTTAAATCCCATTTAACCCCCCCAAATCCCCATTTAACCCACTCAAATCCCCTTTAAATCCCCATTTAACCCCCCTAAAACCCCCTTTAACCTCCCCAAATCCCCCATTAACCCCCTAAATTCCATTTAAATCCCATTTAACCCCCCCAAATTCTCATTTAACCCCCTCAAATCCCCTTTAAATCCCATTTAACTCCCCCAAATCCCCATTTAACCCTCCCAAATCCCCCATTAACCCCCTAAATTCCATTTAAATCCCCATTTAAATCCCCTTTAACCCTCCCAAATTCCCCATTAACCCCCTGAAATCCCCATTTAAATCCCATTTAACCCCCCAAATTCCCCATTTAACCCCCCCAAATCCCTCATTAACCCCCCCAAATCCCCATTTAAATCCACTTTAACCAATCCCCATTTAACCCCCTAAATTCCATTTAAATCCCCTTTTAATCCCATTTAACCACCCCAAATCCCCCGTTAACCCCCTAAAATCCCCTTTAAATCCCATTTAACCCCCCCAAATCCCCATTAACCCCTCAAATTCCCCATTTAACACCCCCAAATCCCCATTTAACCCCCCCAAATCCCCCATTAACCCCCTAAAATCCCCTTTAAATCCCATTTAACCCCCCCAAATCCCCCTTTAACCCCCTAAAATCCCATTTAAATCCCATTTAACCCTCCCAAATCCCCCATTAATCCCCTAAAATACCATTGAACCCCCCCAAATCCCCATTTAAATCCCATTTAACTCCCCCAAATTCCCCTTTAACCCTCCCAAATCCCCCATTAACCCCCTAAAATCCCATTTAAATCCCATTTAACCCCCCTAAAACCCCCTTTAACCCCCCCAAATCCCCATTTAAATCCCCATTTAACCCCCCAAATCCCCATTTAACCCCACCAAATCCCCATTTAACCCCCCCCAAATCCCTCATTAACCCCCTTAAATCCCATTTAAATCCCCCTTTAACCCCCCAAATTCCCCATTTAACCCCCCCAAATCCCCATTAACCCCCTAAAATCCCCTTTAAATCCCCTATAACCCCCCAAATCCCCCTTTAACCCCCTAAAATCCCCTTTAAATCCCCTATAACCCCCCAAATCCCCATTTAAATCCCATTTTAACCCCTCCCACCCCCCCCAAATCCCCCTCAAACCCCCCAAACCCCCTCAGGTTCCCCCACCAGGGCCCTCTCCCGCTGGTCCTCCGCGCTCCCCCTCGGCTCCGGCCGCCGTTGTGCTGCCGGAGGCGGCGCCGCGGATCCACCGTGAACCCGACGTAGGTTCGGCCCCGGCAGCGGCCGCGGGGAGCGGCGGAGCGGAGCAGATACACCGCCCTCATGGCCGCCATCGCCGGCCCACAGCGCCCCGCGGCCGCTTCCGGTGAGACGCAAAGCACTTCCGCCTCGCTATGGGGGGATATTTGTGCCTCGGTACCCACAATGCACCGCGGCCACTTGTGGTTTAAGGGAAACGCTTTTGCCTCGGTAACAGGGAGGATTTGTGCCTCGGTACCCACAATGCACCGCGGCCGCTTCCGGTGAGACGCAAAGCACTTCCGCCTCGCTATGGGGGGGGATTTGTGCCTCGGTACCCACAATGCACCGCGGCCACTTGTGGTTTAAGGGAAACGCTTTTGCCTCGGTAACAGGGAGGATTTGTGCCTCGGTACCCACAATGCATTGCGGATTCTGTCGGCGGAAGGGTACTACTTCCGCCTCGGTAAGGGGAGGATTTGTGCCTCGGTACCCACAATGCACCGGGGAATCTTTCGATTGAAGGGTACTACTTCTGCCTCGCTATGGGGGGGGGATTTGTGCCTCGTTACCCACAATGCACCGCGGCCACTTGTGGTTTAACGGAAACGCTTTTGCCTCGGTAACAGGGAGGATTTGTGCCTCGGTACCCACAATGCACCGGGGAATCTTTCGATTGAGGGGTACTTTTTCCGCCTCGGTAAGGGGAGGATTTGTGCTTCGGTACCCACAATGCACCGGGGAATCTTTCGATTGAAGGGTACTACTTCTGCCTCGGTAAGGGGAGGATTATTGCCTCGTTACCCACAACGCACCGCGGCCACTTCGGTTTAAATGTAATCACTTCCGCCTCGGTAAGGGGAGGCTTTGTGCCCCGGTACCCACAATGCACCACGCATACTTCCGGTTAAACGGAACAAGTTCTGCCACGGTAAAGAGAAATTTTTTGCCTCGGTACCCACAATGCATTGCGACCTTTACAGAAGCTCCAGGTATTTTTGCCTCGGTAAAAATGGCGGCGGTTTTGCCTCGGTACCCACAATGCATTGCAGTTCCACAGGCGAACTTTCGGCGTATTTTTGCCTCGGTAAAAATGGCGGCCGGTTTTGCCTCGTTACCCACAACGCTTTGCGACTCGCACAGCGAATTTCTGGGTTGTTTTTTACCTCGGTAAAACGCCAGCGGTTTTGCCTCGGTACCCACAATGCGCCGCGATCCCTTCGACCGTGAGGGACTGGGGCACGTTCCGGTCCTTACTGGTGTCACTGGTGCGTTCAGTGATGTCACTTCTCCCTTACTGGTCCCATACTGGTGTCACTGGTGTCTTTAGTGACTGGTCCCTCATGTAATGGCAGCGTTTTACTTCCGCCTCGTTACCCACAATCCTTTGCGAAACCTTCACCCCCCCGTGCCTCGTTACCCACAATGCATTTCTTCTGTTACCGCCTCGGTACCCACAACACATCGCGCAGAGCGGAAGTGACGCAGCCGGAAGCGGAAATGGAGCCTCCCACAGCCGAGGAGCTGCGGCTGCGGCTCCAGGAGCGGCTCCAGGCCGAGCACGTGGTAATTAATTCGTTAATTAATTGATTAAGCGTTAATTGCCGCTGGAAGCAGGTTCATTAGGCTGGGATGGGGGCAATTAGCCGGAATGGCGGTTAATGAGCGGTTGGGGGTCGGTAATTCGGCGGGGGAGGGGTTATATAGAGTTAATTAGGCTAATTAGGGTATTAATAAGGACTGGGAGGGGTTAATTAGTGATGAGAGGTGTTAATTAAGAGATGGAAGGGCTTACTAGGGGCTTAGTTAACAGCACTTATTATGGTCAGTGCTTAATTAGGCTTAATGAGTCAATGCTAATTAAGGTTTTATTAACCCCATACGTGATTTAATTAGTGCCTAATTACCTCCTAATTAACGCCTATTCGCTGCTAGTTAGTAAGTAATGGTAGCTAATTATCCATTATCGGCTGTTAATTAGTAGTTTGGGATTGTTCTTTAGAGGCTGGTGGGGGCTAATTAGTAATTAAGGCTTGTTAATTAGTAATTAAAGTGCGAAAATCATAACCCTTTAATTAGCGGGTTCTTAGTTGTAATTATAAATTAATGGCTATTAATAAGTGTTTGACAGAAATCAATTTGTTTTTACTTGGTGTTAATTAGTGTTAATTATTTCTAAGTAATTGCATTATTTATTGGGAATTAGATTGCAGTTGTAATAGAAGTCTAATTGGTGTTAATGATTGTTAATTACTTCCAAAATTATGGTAATGAGTTCCTAATAACTGCTGCTTAGCCCTGAATTAATATTAATTAGCACATAATTGGTAATAATAAGCGGTTGGGGGTGTTAATTATATTTATTAATTAAAGGACTTATTAATAAGAGAGGCTAATGGGGGTAATTAATACTAATTAATTGATTTTTACAAACGAATGATTAGCATTTATTGTGAGGTAATTACCAAATAACTACTGATAATAACCACACAACATTGTTTAAATAATAATTATAAATTAATCATTATTAATTGTTATTTGTGGGGGTTGGGCGCGGGGTTAGCGAGCGCTAATTAACGTTAATTAGCGCTAATTGCAGGAGGTGCAGGACTCCCCCCAGCTGTGCCAGGGCAGCTTCCGCGTTTTCGTCGTTTCCGGAATTTTCCGCGGCCTCAAAACGCTCCAGAGGCACCGGTGGGGGCGGGGCCTAAAGGGGGCGGGGCCTAAAGGGGGCGGGGCTTGGATTGAGGGGGTTGTATGGGGGGAAATGGGCGGGGCTTGTGTGGGTTTTAATAGGAAATGGGCGGGGCTGAAATTGGGTGGGAAGGGGGAAGGGGCGGAGCTTCAGTTGGGAAAGGGGCGGGGCCAAAGATGGTTAAAGTAAGGAAAGGGGCGGGGCTTAATTTGGGGTTTCATTGGGAAAGGGGCGGGGCTTAAATGGGGTTCCAATTGGAAAGGGGCGGGGCTCAATTTGGGGTTTTAATAGGAAAGGGGCGGGGCTTAATTTGGGGTTTCAATGGGAAAGGGGCGGGGCATAAATGGAGTTTTAATAGGAAAGGGGCGGGGCTTAAATGGGGTTTTACTGGGAAAGGGGCGGGGCTTAAATGGGGTTTTAATACGAAAGGGGCGGGGCTTTAATGGGGTTTTACTGGGAAAGGGGCGGGGCTTATATGGGGTTTCAATGGGAAAGGGGCGGGGCTTTAATGGGGTTTTACTGGGAAAGGGGCGGGGCTTTGTACAGTACGAATGGGGAAGGGGTGGGGCTTAAATGGGAATGAGATTGGGAAGGGGCGTGGCTTTAGTGGCATTGAAAGGGGGAAATGGGCGGGGCTTAAATGGGATTTTTTTTTAAATGGGCGGGGCTTGGTTTGATTTATTGTGAAGTGGGTGGGGCTTTAGAGGGTTTAAAGAGGACAGGGGTGTGGCTTAATGGGTTTTAATAAAAAGGGGCGGGGCTTAATTGGAGTGAAAATATTGAATGGGCGGGGCTTAAATGGGATTTTTTTTTAAATGGGCGGGGCTTGGTTTGATTTATTGTGAAGTGGGTGGGGCTTTAGAGGGTTAAAA
This sequence comes from Ammospiza caudacuta, assembly GCF_027887145.1. Classification (NCBI taxonomy): domain Eukaryota; kingdom Metazoa; phylum Chordata; class Aves; order Passeriformes; family Passerellidae; genus Ammospiza; species Ammospiza caudacuta. The sequence goes on along the minus strand of NC_080629.1, from coordinate 363,637 downwards.
TAGGAGATGGGTGTGGCTTAATGGGTTTTAATAAAAAGGGGCGGGGCTTAAATGGAGTTAAAATATTGAATGGGCGGGGCTTAAATGGGTTGAAATGGGGAAGGGGTGGGGCCTAAATTGGGATTTATGGGGAAGGGGTGGGGGCTTGAGTAGGTGGGCGGGGTTTAAAGTTAATACGCAAAAGGGGCGGGGCTTCAAGGGTGTTAGGGGCATAAGAGGTGTTTTAATTAAGGGATTAATTAATTACATGACACGGTTAATGTGGGATTTTAATAGGTGGGTTAGTTAATTATTGGGTTATTAATAATTATGTGGGGGGGTCCATTGAGGGGTTTTAGTGGATGGATTAATTAATGGATTGTTTAATTAATCATTGGGGGTTAATGAGGGGTTTTAGTAGACGGATTCAATAATTAATGGATTAATTAATGAATAAAGCGAAGACAATTAATGGGGGTGGTAATGAAGGGTTTATTAACTAAATAATGGCGCTAATTAATGGCTAATTACCGTGCAGGCTCGTTAACGAGGCGCTGAAGGAGGAGCTCGGCCGCATCCACGCCCTGGAGCAGCGAACCCTGACCCCGGAACAGTGGGAGGAGGAGCGCGGCTCATTAGCATAAATTTGCATACCAAATTCTCCCCCATCTCAGCTTCATCTTCATGGATTTGCATAAATTATCACAGCCTGGCTCTGATTGGTTGAAGCCACGCCACCTTTAGGGCCTTAAATGGAGGTGGGAGGGGGCGGTGCTGTCGCTCATTTGCATTAATTTGCATAAAGGCAATAAACATTCCTCATTTGCATGTAGTGTATATGTCGTCCTTGAGTGAGGGCAGGTTTGGGAAGGGGTTCATTTTCATTAATTTGCATAAAGGCAACAAACACCTCTCATTTGCATATAGTGGTGACACCGTCTATTGGTAATGTGTACCTTTAATATTGGGTTCATTTGCATAAATTTAATATTCATCATTTGCATATTGTGGTTATATTGTCTTTAGACGAGGGTGGGTTTGGGGTTTGGGTTGATTTGCATAAATTTGCATGGCGGCAATAAGCATTTCTCACTTGCATATAGTGGTGATGTCATCTCTGGGTTGAAAGAAGCTTTGCCATAGAGTTTATTTGCATAAATTTGCTTATCGGGAACAAAAATTACTCATTTGTATATTGTGCTGACACCCTTGGATGAGGACGGCTTTTGGATAGTGTTGATTTGCATAAATTTGCATAAATTAGGGGTCATTTAGGGGGGCGCCCATTTAAACCCCGACGGTTTCTTTTCTCTCGCGGTGCATTGTGGGTAACGAGGCGGAAGCAACTCCGTGTTTCCGCAATGCATTGTGGGTACCGAGGCACTTCCTCTAAAACCAGGAAGTTCTTATGTCCTCGCAGTGCTTTGTGGGTACCGAGGCGGAAGTTAAGTCCCAGTTTGGGCTCCCAGTGCTCCCAGTTTGGGCTCCCAGTTTGAGCTCCCAGTGCTCCCAGTTTGAGCTCCCAGTGCTCCCAGTTTGGGCTCCCAGTGCTCCCAGTTTGGGCTCCCAGTGCTCCCAGTCTGAGCTCCCAGTGCTCCCAGTTTGAGCTCCCAGTGCTCCCAGTTTGGGCTCCCAGTTTGAGCTCCCAGTGCTCCCAGTTTGGGCTCCCAGTGCTCCCAGTCTGAGCTCCCAGTGCTCCCAGTTTGGGCTCCCAGTGCTCCCAGTGTGGGCTCCCAGTGCTCCCAGTTTGAGCTCCCAGTGCTCCCAATTTGGGCTCCCAGTGCTCCCAGTTTGGGCTCCCAGTTTGGGCCCCGTCCCAATTAAATGGCGGAAATTCTTCCCGTATTGCATTGTGGGTAACGAGGCGGAAGCAACCCCCATTATTCCCGCAATGCGTTGTGGGTACCGAGGCACACCGACACTTCCTCACCCCGCGGTGCATTGTGGGTACCGAGGCGGAAGCAACCCTCTGCATTCCCGCACTGCATTGTGGGTACCGAGGCACTCCTTATCTCTACACCTGAGACAGGTGCGCGGCCACGCCCAAACCAGTCCCAAACCAGTCCAAACCAGTACAAACCGGTCCGGAAGCGCAGCCATGGCGGCGCTGGCGCTCGCGGTGGCGCTCGGGGCGGTTTCGGCCGCGCTCGGGGGGGTTTTGGTGGCCGCCATTGCCCGCAGGGCCTCGGCAGGGCCCAAATTGGCGGTGCCGGGAAAGGCGGTGGCGCACAGGGGAGGTGAGAGGGGCGGGGCTTAAAAAAGGGGCGGGGCGAGGCTTAAAAATCAGGGGGCGGGGTTGAAGGGGAGGGGCGGGGTTTAATGAGGGGCGGGGCTGAAGGGGAGGGGCGAGGGGGGGGAGGGGTTTGGGGGTGGGGGAGGGGAAGGGGTTAAAGGAAATGGGTTGAGGGGGTGGGGCTAAAATGGGGGCGGGGTTAAGGAGGAGGGGCGGGGCTAAAGGGAGGGGGCGGGGTTAAAGGGGAAGGGGCGTGGCTAGAGGGAGGGGGCGGGGTTAAAGCGGAAGGGGATGGGTGGGGAGGGGCTTGGGAAATTGGGGGAGGGGATTTGGAGAGGGGGCGGGGCTAAACGGGAGGGGGCGGGGCCTAAAAGGATGGGGAGGGGTTAAGGGAAAGGGGGTGGAGCTAAAGGGGAGGGGATTAGGGAGGGGGAGGAGCTTGGGAAATTGGGGGCGGGGTCTGGGGGATGGGAAAATGGGCGGGGAAGAGCGGGAGAGGGGGCGGGGCTAAAGAGGAGGGGGCGGGGTTGAAGGAGAGTGGGAGGGGCTAAATGGGAGGGGCTTGGACGAGGGGGAGGGTCTTGGAGGCAAAGAGGAACCAATGAAGGCCCTAATTAGCGTTAATGAACCTAAATTAGCGCTAATTAACCCTTAATTAGCCCTCATCAGGCCTAATTAACCCTTACAGGTGCCGGGGAGCGGATCGAGAACACCATGGAGGCCTTTGAGCAGTGAGACCACGCCCCCTTTCCCCTTGGACACGCCCCCTTTTGACCCCTCCCCATTTTCTTAAAGGGCCAGCACCACCACAGAATTCGGCTCCGCCCCCTTCCAACCACTGCCACGGGGACCACGCCCCCTTTTCTCTTGGCCCCGCCCCTTTCATGGTGTCTGAGGGATATAATTGTCCGTAGATCAAAGCCCCGCCCCCTTTTCTTTGGCGACGCCCCTCCACCACCTATGAGCTCTCTAATTAGCTGACTATTAAGCCACGCCCCTTTTATTTTTGCCCCGCCCTCTCCACCAGCTCTGGGCTCTCCCATTGGCTGTATCTCTTTACCCCGCCCCCTTTCGTGTTGCCACGCCCCCACCTGGTATTCCAATGGGTCAATAGCTAAGCCCCGCCCCCTTTTCTTGTGGCCACGCCCCCTCCACTGCCTGTCACCTATTTTAATGGGTCAATATCTAAGCCCCGCCTCTTTTTATTGTGGCCACGCCCCCTCCACTGCCTTGCTGCTATATTAATGCTTCAATATCAAAGCCCCGCCCCCTTTTATATGGCCACGCCCCCTCCACTGCCTTCCACCTATTTTAAAGATTCAATATCTAAGCCCCGCCCCCTTTTATATGGCCACGCCCCCTCCACTGCCTCCCACCTATTTTAAAGATTCAATATCTAAGCCCCGCCCCTTTTCTATGGCCACGCCCCCGCCCCAATGTCGGAGGGCTGTGATTGCCCGTCTATCTAAGCCCCGCCCCCTTTTATTGTGGCCACGCCCCCTCCGCTGTTTTCAGCTGCGTCAATGGGTCGCTCGCTAAGCCCCGCCCCCTTTTTTCCTTGGCCCCGCCCCCAGCGCGGTGTCCGAGGGCTGCGATTGGCTGGAGCTGGACGTGCGCCGCACCCGCGACGGCGTCGTCGTCGTCTGCCACGACCGGGACCTGTCGCGACAGAGCGGCCGCCATCTTGACGTCACCCAGACCGATTACAAGGTTAATTAATTAATGATTAATTAGGGGTAATTAAGGGGAATAACGGGGTTGGGGTTGATTAGGGCTTGGTTAATGGCGGTAATGGGGAAAGGGGAGTCAATTAGCGTGAGTTAATTAGCGATTTGTGAGAGTTCGGGGTAATTAATGGGTGTTGGTGGTAATTAGCGGTAATTAATGATAATTAATCATAATTAACAGACCGTGTTTTGGTATCAGTTTTAATTTACTCCAGAATTAAACGCGTAATTAACGCTAATTAACGTTAATTAACCACTAAGTAACCTTTTAAAACCATAATTAATCCCTAATGAACTTCTAATTCACCGTAATTAAGCATTAATTAATCAAAATCGACCAATAATTAACCCAAATTAAGCCCTAATTAACGCCAATTTAATTATCCCTCCCCCCAGGACCTGCCCCCGTACCAGAGCCCCCTGGAGGTGACGTTTTCGCCAGGTGACAAAAAATTTGGGAATTTCGGGAAAATTTGGGAATTTTTGGATCAAAAAAAGAGAAAAAATGGGAAATTTTGGGAAAAAAATCACTTCAAAAACGAATTTTGAGAAATTTTGTCTTCAGGAATGGGATTTTTGGAGGAAAAATGGGAATATTTGGGCCAAAACTTGAGAATTTTGGGGAAAATTTGGGTTAAGAACCGGACATTTTGTCAAGGAAAAATTGAATTTTTTGGTGATTTTGGGTGGAAAAATGAGAATGATCTGGAAATTTTGGTGAAAAAAATGGGAGTTCTGGGGAAATATGGGTTTAAAAATGGGGAGTTTGGGAATTTTTGTGGCAAATCAGGGAATTTTGGGCGGAAAACTGAGAATTTTTAGGTGAATTTGGGTGGGAAAACGAGATTTTTTTGGGTGAAAAAATGGGAATTTTGCGGGGGATTTTAGGGCAGAAAAATGAGAATTTTGGGGGATTTTGGGTTTCAAATTTGGAATTTTGGGAATTTGGGGCCAACTCTCCCCTCCCCCACCCCCAAAATTTCAAAAATTCCCAAAAATTCCCAAAAATTTCCCCAAATTTCCATTTTTAACCCCAAAATGCCCTGGTTTTTTGGCTTGGGGGCGTGGCCTAAGGGAGTGTAGCCCCGCCCACCCCTCCTAAGCCACGCCCACACACAAAGTCCCGCCCCCATTTAAGCCCCGCCCCCTTTCAGGCTCTTTTTCCTCGGGCTGCGATCGCCGAATCCCCCGATTGGTCGACGTCTTTCAGCGCTTCCCGCGGCAGCCAATGAGCATCGAGGTCAAGGACGACGACGATGACCTCATCAATGAGGTCACAAAAGGGGGCGGGGCTTAGGGAGGAGAGGACTTGGGGCATTTTCAGGGAATTTTGGGTCATTTTGGGGTAATTTTTTGCCATTTTTCGCCCTTTTTGGGTAATTTTGATCATTTTTTGACCCTTTTAGACAATTTTTGGATAATTTTGGCAATTTTGTGTCAATTTCAGTGGTTTTTTTAAATTTCTGGGTCTTTTGGGGTAATTTTCGATCATTTTAAGGCATTTTCGGGTCTTTATTTTGCCCATTTTTTTGGAAATTTTTTGTCTTTTTTGGGTCATTTTTGGATCACATTTTTGGCACTTTTGCGATCAAATTTTTTCAATTTTGGGATATATTTTTGGGCCATTTTGAGTTGGTTTTGGGGTCATTTTTAGGGTCATTTTTTGGGCCATTTTTGGGCCATTTTTGGGTCAGTTTTGGGCCATTTTTGGGCCATTTTTGGGTCACTTTTGGGTCATTTTTCCCCCATTTTCCCACCCCCAGGTGGCCTCCCTGGTCCGGAGCTTCGACCGCGCCCCCATCACCCTCTGGGCCTCGTTCCGCGAGCGCATCCTCAGCAAATGCCGCCGAGCCGTGAGCCCCTCCCCCACCCCGAGCCCCTCCCCCACCCCTCCATCACCCCCTCCGCCCCTCCCCCACCTCACGGCCAAAAAAAACCCGGCGAAAAAAGGGTTAAAACCGGATTTTTGGCGATTTTTTACAATTTTTTGGAAGGTTTTGGAGGTTTTTAACCCAAAATTTGGGAGGTTTGAGGTGGGGGAGGGGCAGAAGCGACTCAGGCCCCTCCCCCACCTCCTCAGCCCCTCCCCCACCTCACGGCCAAAAAAAACCCGGCGAAAAAAGGGTTAAAAATGGAATTTTGGCGATTTTTAAGCAATATTTGGTGATTTTTGACGATTTTTTGAAGATTTGGGGTTTTTTTAACCCAAAATTTTGGAGGTTTCGGGGTGGGGGAGGGGCAGGGCTGGTTCAGGCTCTTCCTCCACCTCAAAGCCAAAAAAGAAAAAAAAAACCCGGCGAAAAAAGGGTTAAAAATGGATTTTTTGGGTGGAAAAATCGGAATTTTGGGGAATTTGGGGATAAAAAAATGGGAATTTTGGGCAATTCTGGTCAGATTTGATGCGGAAAAATGGAAATTTTGGGAATTTTTATGGACAAAAGAATTTTGGGAGTTTTTATGGGGGGGGGAAAGTGAAATTGTGGGAATTTGGAGAGGAAAAAAGGGAATTTTGGGAAATTTGGAGAAGAAAAAAGGGAATTTTGGGAAATTTGAAGAGAAAAAAGGGAATTTTGGGAAATTTGAAGAGAAAAATCGGAATTTTGGGTGGAAATTCTGGAATTTTGGGATAATTTGGGGGAAATTTTGTGGAATAATGGGAATTTTCAAAGAAAAATGGGAATTTTGGTCAGTTTTTTGGGTGGAAACTGAGAAATTTGGGGGATTTTGAGGAGAAAAATGGGAATTTTGGGTGGAAAATGGGGAATTTTGGGAAATTGAAGGAGAAAATTTAAATTTGGGGGGAATTTTGGGGTGGAAAAATGGGAAATTTGGGGAAATTTGGGGTTAAAAATTGGGAATTTGGGGATTATGTTGGGTGGAAAATGGGAAATTTGTGGAAATTTTGGGTTAAAAATTGGGAATTTGTGGAAATTTTGGGTTAAAAATCGGGAATTTGGGGATTATGTTGGGTGGAAAATGGGAAATTTTGGGAAATTTTTGTTTAAAAATTGGGAATTTGTGGAAATTTTGGGTTAAAAATTGGGAATTTGGGGATTTTTTGGTGGTGGAAAATGGGAAATTTTGGGAAATTTTGGTTAAAAATCGGGAATTTGGGGATTATTTTGGCGTGGAAAAATGGGGATTTGGGGCAATTTGCGCCGATTTGTGGTGGGGAAAACTGCGAATTTTGGTTGCAAAAAATGCGGATTTGGGGGAATTTCGGGGGGTTAAAAACCCCGCGAATTTTGCGAGTTTTTCACTGGGGGGGAAATGGGAATTTTGAGGAATTTCGGGCAATTTTAGGGTGGGGAAAATTGGGGATTATTTGGGTGAAAAAACGTGAAAAAATCGGATTTTTTTTGAATTTAACGCGATTTTCGCCGGGTTTTTTTTAACTTATCGGGGTGGGGGTTGGGCAGGGCCCCCTCCCCCAGGGTTTAACCCTTTCCTGAGCGGTTCCCCTCCCCCCCCGCAGCACCCGGAGATGCCGTTCTGTTTCTCGCTGGAGCGGGGGCTGCTGGCGCTGCTGCTCTGGTACCTGGGGCTGCTCCCGCGGCTGCCGCTGGGCGAGGCCGCGCTGCTCTTCCCGCTGCCCTCCATCATCAACCGGTGCGGCCCCTCCCCCACCCCGCCGGGAAAAAAAAAAAACCAAAAAAAACCAAAAAAAACCCAAAAAAACAAAAAAAAACCCGGCGAAAAAAGGGTTAAAAACGGATTTTTGGCGAATTTTTTGCGATTTTTTTTTGCGATTTTTAAAAATTTTTGGGGGGTTTTTGTAAGGGAAAATTTGGGGTGGGGGATGGGCAGAGTGGGTTCGGGTTCCTTTTTGGGGCAAGAGCAAAAAAACAAAAAAAAAACCCGGCGAAAAAAGGGTTAAAAATGGATTTTTGGCGATTTTTTTGCGATTTTTTGGTGATTTTTTTGCGGTTTTTTTGGGAAATTTTTGAGGCAAAATTTGGGGGTGGGGGATGGGCAGAGTGGGTTCGGGTTCCTTTTTGGGGCAAGAGCAAAAAAACAAAAAAAAAACCCGGCGAAAAAAGGGTTAAAAATGGATTTTTGGCGATTTTTTTGCGATTTTTTGGTGATTTTTTTGCGGTTTTTTTGGGAAATTTTTGAGGCAAAATCTGGGGGTGGGGGATGGGCAGAGTGGGTTCGGGTTCCTTTTTGGGGCAAGAGCAAAAAAACAAAAAAAAAACCCGGCGAAAAAAGGGTTAAAAACGGATTTTTGGCGAATTTTTTTTCGATTTTTTTGGTGATTTTTTTGCGGTTTTTTTGGGGAATTTTTGAGGCAAAATCTGGGGGTGGGGGATGGGCAGAGTGGGTTCGGGTTCCTTTCTCGGGAAGAGCAAAAAAAACCCGATTAAAAAAGGGTTAAAAATGGATTTTTGGCGAATTTTTTGCGATTTTTAAATTTTTTTTTGTTGTTTTTTTTTTTTCTGATTTTTGTTTTGTTTTGTTTTGTTTTTTTGGGGAGCTTTTACTTAAAATTTTGGGGGTTTTTGAAGGTGGGGGAGGGGCCGAAATCCAAGGCGGCCCTCCTCCACCTCGAGACCAGAAAAAAAACCCGGCGAAAAAAGGGTTAAAAACGGACTTTTGGCGATTTTTTTGCGATTTTTTTTGTGATTTTTTGCGATTTTTTTTAAATTTTTTGGGGTTTTTGTGAGGGAAAATTTGGGGGTGGGGGATGGGCGGAGTGGGGTCGGGTTCCTTTTTTGGCCAAGAGGAAAAAAACAAAAAAAAACGGTAAAAAAAGGGTTAAAAACGGATTTTTGGCAAATTCTTTGCGATTTTTTTAAAATTTTTTTGTTGTTGTTTGGTTTTTTTTTAAATCTTTTTTTTTTTTTTAATTTTGGGGAGTTTTTACTTAAAATTTTGGGGGCATTTGAGGGTGGGGGAGGGGCCGACATCAAAAGGGAGTCAGGGATGGATTGGTTGTGGGCGGGGCTAAAGGGATGGGGCGGGGCTAAAGGGAGGAATGACTATTTAAAAGGGGGCGTGGCTAAAGGGATGGGGCGGGGCTAAAGAGATGAATTGGTATTTTAAAGGGGGTGTGGCTAAAAGGATGGGGCGTGGCAAATGGGCCGCATAGGTATTAAAAAGGGGGCGTGGCTAAAGGGATGGGGCGGGGCTAAAGGGATGAATGGATATTAAAAAGGGGGCGTGGCTAAAAAGACAGGGCGGGGCTAAAGGGATGAATGGGTATTAAAAAGGGGGCGTGGCTAAAAGGACAGGGCGGGGCTAAACGCCTGCATGGGTATTTTAAAGGGGGTGTGGCTAAAAGGATGGGGCGTGGCAAATGGGCTGCATGGGTATTTAAAAGGGGGCGTGGCTAAAGGGATGGGGCGTGGCAAATGGGCTGCATGGGTATTTTAAAGGGGCGTGGCTAAAAGCATGGGGCGTGGCTAAAGGGATGCTTGGGTATTTAAAAGGGGGCGTGGCTAAAGGGATGGGGCGTGGCTAAAGGGAGGAATAGGCATTAAAAGGGGCGTGGCTAAAAGGATGGGGCGTGGCAAATGGGCCACATGGGTATTAAAAAGGGGGCGTGGCTAAAGGGATGGGGCGGGGCTAAAGATGGAGTTGGGAAGGGGCTAAAGGATGGGGCGGGGTTAAATGGAGGGAGGCGGGGCTAAAAATGGGGGCGGGGTTAAAGACAGGAGGTGGGGATGGGTGTGGGCGGGGCTGAGAGAATGGGGCGGGGCTAAAGAGATGGAGGAGGAGCTAAAGGTGTGGGCGTGGCTAAAGGGAGGGGGTGGGGCTTAAAATAACATGGAGCTGAAATTAAGGAGTGGGGGCGGAGCTTAAGGAAAGGGGCGTGGCTAAAATGTGGAGGCGTGGCTAAATGGGACATGGGGGTAAAGGGAAGGGGCGTGGCTAAAAGCATGGGGGCGTGGCAAAATGAGCGAGTGTGGGAGACGGGGCGGGGCTAAATGAAGGTGGGCGGGGCTAAAATAACAGGGGTGTGGCCAAAGGGATAGGGCGTGGCTAAACGACCGGGCATGTGCAAAAGGGGCGGGGCTAAAGCGACAGAAGGCATATTTAATGAAGTGGGCGTGGCTTAACCGAACTGGGCGTGGCTTTCAGTGTGACTGGGCGTGGTCAGAGCCGTGTGGGCGTGGCTCTGACCCCTCCCCCCTCCTCCCCCAGGACGTATTTTCCCCTCCCCCGCGGCCCGGCCGGACACGCCCTGAGCAAGATGGCGGCCTGGTGAGCGGGGGAGGGGCGGTGTCACTTTGGGGTCACTCAGGGGTCACTCAGGGGTCACTCAGGGGTCAGAGGTCACTCACCGGTCACTCTGCCCCTCCCCCAGGGTCGTGCTCCGCCCCAAACTCCTGAAGCACCTCAAGAGCCGCGGGCTGCAGGTGAGGGGGCGTGGCCAACAAAAAAGGGGGCGTGGCCAGATGAAAAGGGGCGTGGCCAGGGAGGGGGTGGGGTCAGGGGAGGGGGAGGGGCCAAAAAAAGAAAATCGGGAGGGGTCAAAATGCAAATTAGGGGTGGGGAGGGTCTAAAAATGTAGATTTGGTTGAGGGGAGGGGCTAAATATGCAAATTTGGGTCTGGGGAGGGGCTACAAGTGACAATTTGGGGGAGGGGTCAAATTTTCCAATTTTGGGGTAAAAAATGCAAATTTTGAGATGGGGAGCGGCTAAAAATGCAAATTCGGTGGGAGGAGCCAAATCTTTCCTTTTTGGGGGCTGAAATGCAAATTTGGAACTCGGGGGCGTGGCCAAAATCGCAAATTTGGCAGTGGGGGAGGGGCTATAAGTGAGAATTTTGGGGGAGGGGCCAAATTTTCCTTTTTTTGGGGTTAAAATTTTAAATTAGGGATGGGGGAGGGGCCAAAAATCCCAAATTTGGGGTGGGGGAGGGGCCAAATTTTTCCCTTTTTTAGGGTTAAAAATTCAGAATTTTAGGGTGGGGGGGAGGGGCTAAAATCGCCAATTTTGGGTCCAAATCTTCAATTTTGTGGTGGGGGAGGGGCCAAAATTTTGTGGGAGGGGCCAAAATTCAAATTTCGGCGTGGGGGGAGGGGCAAATCCGCCATTTTTTAACCCCAAAATCTCCGCTTTTCGACCTAAAACATCCGGGTTTTCGCTGTGGGGGAGGGGCTTGGGGGAGGGGGAGGGGTTTAGGTCCCAAGCCACGCCCCCACGCCAAGCCCCGCCCCCTCCAGGTGTGGCTGTGGGTGCTGAACGAGGAGCGCGACTTTGCGGAAGCCTTCGGCCTCGGCGCCACCGGAGTCATCACCGACTACCCCGGGAGGCTCCGGAAGTTCCTGGAGGGCCACGCCCACTCCCCAGAAGGCCACGCCCACTCCCCAGAAGGCCACGCCCCCAGCCAGGGGGGAGAGAAGGAAAAAGGGGAAAAAAAGAAATAAAAATGGCAAAAAAATGGAATAAAAATGGCAAAAAAAGGGAATAAAAACGGCTTAAAAATGGAATCAAGAATGACAAAAAAATCGTTCAAAACTGGTCCCAAAATGACCAAAAAATGTCCAAAATTTGATTTTAAAATGAGCCAAAAATGGGCCCAAAATGGCTTAAAGAAGGACCAAAAAATGGTCCCAAAAATGACCCAGAAATTGGGTTACAAATGACCCAGAAATGACCCTAAAATATCCAAAATATGGCCCAAAAAATGACCCAAAAATTGACCTAAAAAAGAGCCTAAAATGTAAAAAAAAAAAAAAATTACCCTAAAGTGACCCCAAAAATGACCCAAAAAAGACCAAAAATTATTCAAAATTTGTCCTAGAATTACCCCCAAAAACGTAAAAAAAAGACCAAAAAATTACTCCAAAATTACCCAAAAATGGCCCAACAAATTAATCAAAAATGGCCCCAAAATGTCCCAAAAATTGGGTTAAAAATGACTCAGAAATTATCCCAAAATGATCCATAAAATGAACCAAAAATGACCAAAAAAATGACCAAAAAATGAACACAAATATGCCCCAAAATGACCCAAAAAATGACCCAAAATTGACAAAAAAGAACCCAAAAATGACTCCAGAAATGCCCCAAAAATGACCAAAAAAGGCCCAATAATGACCCCAAAAATGGCCAAAAATGACAAAAAAAGATTCAATATTTGTCCTAAAATCACTCCCAAAAATGTAAAAAGCATGACCAAAAATGACCCAAAAATGGACTCCAAAAATGACCGAAAAATGGACCTCAAAATGACTCAAAAATGACCAAAAAATGAACCAAAAAAGACCCAAAAAATGACAAAAAAGACGAAAATTTTTCTCTGAAAACGGCACCAAAAATGACCGAGGAAATGCCCCCAGAAATGGGCAAAAAAGCCCCAAAATTACCCAAAAATTGGCCCAAAAATGACCGAAGAAATGCCCCAAAATTACCCAAAAATTGGCCCAAAAATGACCAAAAAAAAAAAAAAATTCAAAATTTGTCCTAAAATTTATCCCCAAAAATGACCCAAAAAAAGACCAAAAATGACCCAAAAAATGACAATAAAGACGAACATTTTTCTCTGAAAACGGCACCAAAAATGACCGAAGAAATGGCCCCAGAAATGGCCAAAAAAGCCCCAAAATTACCCAAAAATTGGCCCAAAAATGACCAAAAAAAAAAAAAAATTCAAAATTTGTCCTAAAATTTACCCCCAAAAATGACCCAAAAAAAGACCAAAAATGACCCAAAAATGGACAAAAATTTGTCCCCCAAATGTGCCCCGAGCTGCCCCTCCCCCACCCCAGTCCGTGCTGGGTGTGGGGGGAGGGGCGGGTGGGGGAGGGGCCGCCCTTCCCCCCCCCCCCCTTGGGTCCATCGGGGTCACCCCGGGTGGGGGAGGGGATTTGGGGGTGGGGGAGGGGCTCAGAGTGGACTTTGAGGGGTGGGGGAGGGGATTTAGAGAGTGGGGGAGGGGCTTAAAAGGAGGTGGGGGAGGGGCTTGAGGGGTCCCAGAAGGGTGGGGGGAGGGGCTCGAGGGGGGATTTAGGGGGGTGGGGGGTGGGGGAGGGGGCTCGGGATGGACTTTGAGGGGTGGGGGAGGGGCTCAAAGGGTGGGGGAGGGGCTTGAGTGGTCCAGGGAGTGGGGGAGGGGCTCAAAACGGACTTTTGGGGGGGTGGGGGGGAGGGGATTGAGGGGGGTTCAAGGGGTGGGGGAAGGGCTGGGAACGGACTTTGAGGGGTGGGGGGAGGGGCTTAAAAAGAGCTTCAGGGGTGGGGGCGGGGTCCAAGGGGTGGGGGAGGGGCTCAGAACGAACTTTGAGGGGTGGGGGAGGGGTCCAAGGGGTGGGGGAGGGGCTCAGAATGAACTTTGAGGGGTGGGGGAGGGGTCCAAGGGGTGGGGGAGGGGCCCTGGAGGGGATTTAGGCGCGATCCGCGGGTGGGGGAGGGGATTGAGAGGGTGGGGGGAGGGGATGGCGGCTCCCGGAGCGGACCCCTGGGATCTGGGGGTGATCGGGGGGTACTTCCTGCTCGTCATGGCCGTGGGGCTCTGGGTAAGGAACCCCCAAAATCCCCCTCGAAAAAATTAAATTAAAAAAAAAAAAAAAACAAAATCACCTCAAAATCCCCCGAAAATCAACCCCAAAATTCACCCTGAAAATTCGCTCCAAAAATCAAAAAAATAAAAAAAATCACCTCACGATCCCCCGAAAAATCAACCCCAAAATTCACCCTGAAAATTCGCTCCAAAAATCAAAAAACAAAAAAAAATCATCACCCCAAAATCCTGGAAAATCATCCCCAAAATTCACCCTAAAAACCCCAAAAATTTTTTAAAAATCACCCCAAAACTTCACCCCAAAAAAACCCCAAAAATTCACTCTGAAAATCCCGAAAAATCCACCCTAAAAAATCCCCGAATATCAAGATGGAAACCCCAAAAATTCCTCCCAAAAATCCTAAAAAATCACCCCAAAAAACCCCAATATTTCACCCTGAAAATCCCCAAAAAATCCACCTGGAAAATCCCCAAATCCTGGAAAATCAACCCAAAAAGTCAACCCTAAAAAATCACCCCAAATCCTGCAAATTTCCCTCAAAAATCACTCCAAAAAATTCCTAAAATCCTCCCTAAAAATCTCCAAAAATCCTGGATAATCAACCCAAAGATTCATTACAAAAATCCCTAAAAAATCCACCTGAAAAATCTCCAAATCCTGGAAAATCAACCCAAATATTCACCCTAAAAATCCCCCCCAAAAATCAACCTAAAAACCCCAAAAATCCACCCCAAAAACCCGAAAATCCTGAAAATTTACCCCAAAAAAATCACCCCCCAAAATACCAAAACCCGAAAATTCACCCTAAAAAATTCTCCCAAAAAATCAACTCCAAAACCCCCAAAAATTAAAAAAAATTCAACGTAAAAATCCTGCAAATCCACCTGGAAAATCACCCCAAAAATTCACCCTAAAAAATCCCAGAAATTTGCTCTAAAAATTCACCCTAAAAATCCCCAAAAAATCAATCTAAAACCCCCAAAAATTAAAAAAAAAATCCTCCCAAAAATCCACCAGAAAATCCCCAAAATCCTGGAAAATCACCCCAAAAATTTACTCTAAAAATCCCCAAAACATCCACTTGAAAAATCCCAAATTTCTGGAAAATCAACCCAAAATTTCACCCTAAAAAATCCCCCAAAATCCTTGAAATTCACCCCAAAAATTCACTCTAAAAATCCCCAAAAAAATCAACCTAAAACCCCCAAAACTTCCAAAAAAAACACCCCCAAAACCCCGAAAATCCACCCTAAAAATCCCCAAAATCTTGGAAAATCAACCCAAAAAATCACCCTAAAAAATTACCCCCCAAAAAATTTTTTAAAATTACCCCAAAACCACAAAAATCAAAAAAATTTACCCCCAAAAAATCACTCCAAAAATCCCAAAAGCACTCAGAAGTCAGCCCAAAAATTCATTCTAAAAATCCCAGAAAAATCAACTTTAAAACCACCCAAAATTCCAAAGAAATCAACCTAAAAATAAAAAAAAAATCACCCGAAAATCCACCCTAAAAATCCCCATAATACTGGAAAATCAACCCCCCAAAAAATCACTCTAAAATCCCCCAAAAAATCAACCGAAAAACCCCAAAATTTCCCCCTAAAAATCCCATAAAATCAACCCTAAAAAATCCCCAAATCCTGGAAATTTACCCCAAAAATTCACCCTAAAAAATCCTAAAAAATCACCCCAAAACCCCCAAAAATCCACCTTAAAAATCCCTCCAAAAATCTACCTGAAAAATCCCAAATATCAGGAAATCCACCCGAAAAATCCCAACACATCAACCTTAAAACCACCAAAATTTTTTAAAAAATCACTCCAAATATTCACCCTAAAAATCCCCCAAAAGTCCATACTGGTTTATGCTGGTCTGTACTGGTTTATACTGGTTTATACTGGTTTATACTGGTTTGTACTGGTTTAGAGTTGTGAGCTAGCAATCCAAGATGGCGGCCAAATAATGTAATCCAAGATGGCCACCAAGGACAGCGGCCAGATGGGACTGGGAGCACTGGTTTGTACTGGGAGGGCACTGGGAGGGGACTGGGAGGACACTGGGACAGCCCATACTGGTTTATACTGGTTTGTACTGGTTTGTACTGGTTTGGAGTGGTAAATGAGCTTGCAATCCAAGATGGCGGCCAAACAACGTAATCCAAGATGGCCGCCCAGTGAGTTATCTAAAATGGCTGCCAAGGACCAAGGACGGCAGCCAGGTGGGACTGGGAGCACTGGTTTATACTGGGAGGGCACTGGGAGGAAACTGGGAGGGAATCAGGACAGTCCATACTGGTTTATACTGGTCTGTACTGGTTTATACTGGTTTATACTGGTTTAGAGTTGTGAGTGAGCTAGCAATCCAAGATGGCCACCAAGGACAGCGGCCAGATGGGACTGGGAGCACTGGTTTATACTGGGAGGGCACTGGGAGGGGACTGGGACAGCCCATACTGGTTTATACTGGTTTATACTGGTTTGTACTGGTTTAGAGTGGTAAATGAGCTAGCAATCCAAGATGGCGGCCAAACAACGTAATCCAAGATGGGCGCCAAGTGAGTTATCTAAAATGGCTGCCAAGGACAGCGGCCAGATGGGACTGGGAGCACTGGTTTATACTGGGAGGGCACTGGGAGGAAACTGGGAGGGAATCAGGACAGCCCATACTGGTTTATACTGGTTTATACTGGTTTGTACTGGTTTATACTGGTTTATAATGCTAAGTGAGCTTGCAATCCAAGATGGCAGCCAAATAATGTAATCCAAGATGGCCGCCAAGGACAGCGGCCAGATGGGACTGGGAGCACTGGTTTGTACTGGGAGGGCACTGGGAGGAAACTGGGAGGGAATCAGGACAGTCCATACTGGTTTATACTGGTTTATACTGGTTTGTACTGGTTTATACTGGTTTATAATGCTAAGTGAGCTTGCAATCCAAGATGGCAGCCAAATAATGTAATCCAAGATGGCCGCCAAGGACAGCGGCCAGATGGGAATGGGAGCACTGGTTTGTACTGGGAGGGCACTGGGAGGGGACTGGGAGGACACTGGGACAGCCCGTACTGGTTTATACTGGTTTGTACTGGTTTATACTGGTTTGTACTGGTTTATACTGGTTTAGAGTGGTAAATGAGCTTGCAATCCAAGATGGCGGCCAAACAACGTAATCCAAGATGGCCGCCAAGTGAGTTATTTAAAATGGCCGCCAAGGACGGCAGCCAGGTGGGACTGAGAGCACTGGTTTATACTGGGAGGGCACTGGGAGGGGACTGGGAGGGAATCAGGACAGCCTATACTGGTTTATACTGGTTTGTACTGGTTTGTACTGGTTTGTACTGGTTTATATCACTAAGAGAGCTACCAGTCCAAAATGGCCACCAAGTGGATTATCCAAGATGGCCGCCAAGGATTGCATATTGGTTTATACTGGTTTATACTAATTTATACCGGTCCATACTGGTTCATATTGGTTTATACTGGTTTATACTGGTTTGTACTGGTTTGTACTGGTTTATACTGGTTTATACTGGTTTAAAATGCTAAGTGAGCTAGTAATCCAAGATGGCGGCCAAATAATGTAATCCAAGATGGCCGCCATGTGAGTTATCCAAAATGGCCGCCAAGGACGGCATACTGGTTTGCACTGGTTTATACTGGTTTGTACTGGTCCATACTGGTCTATACTGGTCTATACTGGTTTATACTGGTTTATACTGGTTTCTATGGATTTTTATGGGTTTTTTTTGGTCCATACTGGCTTGTACTGGTTTGTACTGGTCCATACTGGTCTATACGGGTCCATACTGGTCTATACTGGTCTATACTGGTCTATACTGGTCTATACTGGTTTCTATGGATTTTTATGGATTTTTACGGGGTTTTTTTGGTCTATACTGGTTTATACTGGTCTATACTGGTCCATATTGGTTTATACTGGTTCATACTGGTTTGTACTGGTCCATACTGGTCTATACTGGTCCATGCTGGTCCATACTGGTTTCTATGGATTTTAATGGATTTTTACAGGGTTTTTTTTGTCCATACTGGTTTGTACTGGTTTATACTGGTCCATACTGGTCCATACTGGTTTGTACTGGTTTGTACTGGTTTGTACTGGTCCATACTGGTCTATACTGGTTTATACTGGTCTATACTGGTTTCTATGGATTTTTATGGATTTTTATGGGGGTTTTTTGGTCCATACCGGTTTATACTGGTTTATACTGGTTTGTACCAGTCCATACTGGTTTGTACCGGTCCATACTGGTTTGTACTGGTCCATACTGGTCCATACTGGTTTATACTGGTCTATACTGGTTTCTATGGATTTTTATGGATTTTTACGGGGTTTTTTTTGGCCCATACTGGTTTATACTGGTCCGTACTGGTTTGTACCGGTCCATACTGGTTTGTACCGGTCCATACTGGTTTGTACTGGTCCATACTGGTCCATACTGGTTTATACTGGTCTATACTGGTTTCTATGGATTTTTATGGATTTTTACGGGGTTTTTTTGGTCCATACTGGTCCATACTGGTTTATACTGGTCCGTACTGGTCCATACTGGTCTATACTGGTTTCTATGGATTTTTATGGATTTTTACGGGGTTTTTTTGGCCCATACTGGTTTATACTGGTCCGTACTGGTTTGTACTGGTCCATACTGGTCCATACTGGTTTGTACTGGTCCCAGTCCCTGCGCAGGCGCGGTGGGCGGAGCCTCTCCGGGTATTTCCTGGCCGGACGCAGCATGAGCTGGGCCCCGGTGAGTGCCCAAACTGGTTGGAACTGGTTTGTACTGGGAGGGGACTGGGAGGGACTGGTTTGAACTGGTTTATACTGGTTTGAACTGGTTTTATACTGGTTTGAACTGGTTTTATACTGGTTTATACTGGGAGGGACTGGGAGGGAACTGGGAGGGAACTGGGAGGAACTGGTTTATACTGGTTTATACTGGGAATGGAGGGGTCACCTTGGGGTCACTCATTGGTCACTCAGGGTCACTCAGGGGTCACTCTGGGGGTCACTTTTGGGGTCACTTTGAGGTCAGTCAGGGGTCACTCATTGGTCACTTTTGGGTCACTTTGGGGTCATTTTTGGGGTCACTTTTGGGGTCACTCATTGGTCATTTAAGGGTCACTCATTGGTCACTCATTGATCACCTTGGGGTCACTCATTGGTCACTCATTGGTCACTTTGGGGTCACTCATTGGTCACTCATTGATCACCTTGGGGTCACTCATTGGTCACTCAAGGGTCACTCATGGGTCACTCTGGGGTCACTCATTGGTCTCTCATTGGTCACCTTGGGGTCACTCATTGGTCGCTTTGGGGTCACTCAAGGGTCACTCATTGGTCACTCATTGATCACCTTGGGGTCACTCATTGGTCACTCAAGGGTCACTCATGGGTCACTCTGGGGTCACTCATTGGTCTCTCATTGGTCACCTTGGGGTCACTCATTGGTCACTTTGGGGTCACTCAAGGGTCACTCATTGGTCACTCATTGATCACCTTGGGGTCACTCATTGGTCACTCTGGGGTCATTTTTGGGCCATTTTGGGGCCATTTTTGGTCAATGGTCACTCAGGGTCACTCATTGGTCGCTCAGGGGTCACCGTGGGATCATTTTGGGGTCACTTTTGGGTCACTTTTTGGTCACTTTGGGGCCATTTTTGGGGTCAGTCATTGGTCACTTAATGGTCACTTTGGGGTAATTTTGGGGTCACTCATTGGTCACTCATTGGTCACTCATTGGTCACTTTGGGGTCCCTTTTGGGTCATTTTTGGGGTCACTTTTGGGGTCACTCATTGGTCACTTATTGGTCACTCAGGGGTCACTCATTGGTCACTTTTGGGTCACTTTTGGGGTCATTTTTGGGCCATTTTGGGCCATTTTTGGTCACTTTTGGTCCCTTTCGGTCACTCATTGGTCACTCATTGGTCATTCATTGGTCACTCATTGGTCACCTTGGGGTAATTTTTGGGGTCACATTGAGGTCACTTTTGGGATCACTCAGTGGTCACTCAGGGGTCACTTTGGGGTCACTTTTGGTCCCTTTGGGGTCACCTTGAGGTCACTCCGGGGTCACTCATTGGTCCCTTTTGGTCACTTTGGGGTCACTTTGGGGTCGTTTTTGGGGTCACTCATTGGTCACTCAGGGGTCACTTGGGGTCACTCAGGGGTCATTTTTGGTCAGTTTTTGGTCACTTTGGGTCTGGTTTTGGGGTCATTTTGGGGGTCACCTTGAGATCAGTTTGGGGGTCACTTTTTGGTCCCTTTGTGGTCACTTTGGGGTCACTCAGGGGTCACTTCAGGGTCATTTTTGGGGTAATTTTTTGGGTCACTCAGGGGTCACTCATTGGTCATTCATTGGTCATTCATTGGTCACTCATTGGTCATTCATTGGTCATTCAGGGGTCATTCATTGGTCATTCATTGGTCACTCAGGGGTCACTCATTGGTCATTCATTGGTCATTCATTGGTCACTCAGGGGTCACTCATTGGTCATTCATTGGTCATTCATTGGTCATTCATTGGTCACTCAGGGGTCACTCATTGGTCATTCATTGGTCACTCATTGGTCATTCATTGGTCACTCAGGGGTCACTCATTGGTCATTCATTGGTCACTCATTGGTCACTCAGGGGTCGCTGAGGGATAACTTTGGGGTCACTTTGAGGTCACCTTGGGGTCACTCTGTGGTCATTTTGGGTCCATTTTGGGCCATTTTGGGGGATTTTTTTGGTCACTTTTCATCCCTTTGGGGCCATTATTTGGGTCACTTTGGGGCCACTCATTGGGGTCATTTTTGGTCCCGTTTGGTCATCTTGGGGTCATTTTTGGGGTCCTTTTTGGGGTCACTCATTGGTCACTCAGGGGTCACTCATTGGTCACTCAGGGGTCACTTTTGGAGATCTTTTTGGGTGATTTTTTGAGCATTTTTGGGGATTTTTGGGGCTGTGGTCGCTCAGGGGTCACTCAGGGGTCAGAGGTCACTCAGGGGTCACTCAGGGGTCACTTCTGGGGACATTTTGGGTCCATTTTTGGGGTCACTCATTGGTCACTCAGGGGTCACTTTTGGGGTCATTTTGGGTCCATTTTTAGCCATTTTGGGGTCATTTTTGGGGTCTTTTTGGGGTCACTTTTGGAGGTTTTTGGGTGATTTTTTTGGCATTTTTGGGAATATTTTTGCTGATTTTTTTTTGCATTTTTGGGGGGGATTTTTGGGGCTGTGGTCGCTCAGGGGTCACTCAGGGGTCAGAGGTCACTCTGGGGTCACTCATTGGTCACTCATTGGTCACTCAGGGGTCACTTCTGGGGTCATTTTGGGTCATTTTTGGGGTCACTCATTGGTCACTCATTGGTCACTCAGGTGTCACTCAGGGGTCACTTTTGGGGTAATTTTGGGTCCATTTTTGGCCATTTTGGGGTCATTTTTGGGGTCTTTTCGGGGTCACTTTTGGACATTTTTGGGTGATTTTTTTGGGCATTTTTGGGAATATTTTTGCTGATTTTTTTTTGCATTTTTGGGGGGATTTTTGGGGCTGAGGTCACTCAGGGGTCAGGGGTCACTCAGGGGTCACATTGGGGTCATTTTTGGGGTCACTTTTGGGGTCACTCATTGGTCACTCAGGGGTCACTCTGGGGTCACTCTGGGGTCACTTCTGGGGTCATTTTGGGTCCATTTTTAGCCATTTTGGGGTTATTTTTGGGGTCTTTTTGGGGTCACCTTGGGGTCACTCAGGGGTCACTTTTGGGGATTTTTTCGGCATTTTTGGGAATATTTTTGATGATTTTTTTTTGCATTTTTGGGGGGATTTTTGGGGCTGTGGTCGCTCAGGGGTCAGGGGTCACTCAGGGGTCACTCGGGTCACTTCTGGGGTCATTTTGGGTCCATTTTCAGCCATTTTGGGGTCATTTTTGGGGTCTTTTTGGGGTCACCTTGGGGTCACTCAGGGGTCACTTTTGGTCACTTCTGGGGTCATTTTGGGTCCATTTTTGGGGTCACTTTTGGGGTCACTCGGGGGTCACTCAGGGGTCACTTTTGGGGTCATTTCGGGTCCATTTTTAGCCATTTTGGGGTCATTTTTGGGGTCTTTTTGGGGTCACTTTTGGGGATTTTTTGGCATTTTTGGGAATATTTTGCTGGGTTTTTTTTGCATTTTTGGGGGGATTTTTGGGGCTGAGGTCGCTCAGGGGTCAGGGGTCACTCAGGGGTCACTTTTGGGGTCATTTTTGGGGTCACTTTTGGGGTCACTCATTGGTCACTCATTAGTCACTCAGGGGTCACTTTTGGGGTCACTTTTGAGGTCACTCATTGGTCACTCAGGGGTCACTTTTGGGGTAATTTTGGGTCCATTTTTAGCCATTTTGGGGTCATTTTTGGGGTCTTTTTGGGGATTTTTTGGGGATCTTTTTGGGTGATTTTTTGAGCATTTTTTTGGATTTTTGGGGCTGAGGTCGCTCAGGGGTCAGAGGTCACTCAGGGGTCACTCAGGGGTCACTTTCGTCCCCTCCCCAGGTGGGGGCGTCGCTCTTTGCCAGCAACATCGGCTCCGGGCACTTCGTGGGTCTGGCGGGGACGGGGGCGGCCGGAGGCATCGCCGTGGGAGGCTTCGAGTGGAGCGTGAGTGGCGACAGGCGGCGATATATCGCGATATGAGCCCCGATCTCGCGAGATGTCGCCTTATCACCCCTTAGATCGCCTCATATCGCGATATTTCCCTTGAAACCGTGATATATTGCGCTATATCGCACCCCGGATGGTTCCACGGCGATCAAACAGCGCCCCCTGCTGGTTCTGTCGCGATATTGCAGCCCCGGGGGTGGTTTGGGGATTTTTTTTTAGATTATTTTGGATTTTTTTTTTTTTTATTTTGGGGGTATTTTTAGATATTTTTTTAAAAAAGGAATTTTTTGGGGATATTTTGGGGATTTTAAAAGATTTTTTTGTTTTTCTTTTTGAGATTTTTTTTTGGAGAATTTTTGGAGATTTTTGGAGATTTTTTGGAGATTTTTTGGAGATTTTTTTTTTGACATTTCTTGGAGATTTTAGGAGATTTTTTGGGGATTTAAAAAAAATTTTAGGGATTTTTTTGGGAATTTTTTGAGCTTTTTTTGGAAAGTTTTTAGATTCTTTTGAGATTTTTTTTTTAAGATTTTTTTTTTTTAGATTTTTGGAGCCTTTTTCGGAGATTTTTTGAGGATTTTGGGGAGATTTTTTGAGATTTTTTTGAGATTTTTTAGATTTTTGGGGGGGGGATTTTTTGGATTTTTTTTCAGAACTTTTTGTAGATTTTTTGGGGTATTTTAGATTTTTTTTAGAATTTTTTTTATTTTTTGAGAATTTTTGGGGACTTTATTGAGATTTTTTCACTTTTTTTTTTTGAGATTTTTTTTTGGAGGTTTTTTTTTAGGATTTTTTTTTTTTTTTGAGATTTTTGGGGGGATTTTTTTGGGGGGGGATTTTTTTTTAATATTTATTTGGGATTGTTTTGGATTTTTCTTTTTACTTTTTTTTTTTTTTTTTTTTTTTTACCTTTTTGGTCCTATCGCGATATAACAGCGCCCCCTGCTAGTTCTATCGCGATATTGCACCCCCCGGTCGGTGCTGTCGCGATATCACCTCCCCTTACCGCGATATCAGCTCTCCCCCCGCCTTTGCCCCGCCCCTCATCTTAGGCCCCGCCCCCTATCGCGATCTGGCGCCGCCCCTATCGCGACATAACGGCCCTCCCCCCACCATCCAGGGCATGTTCATCGTGCTGCTGCTGGGCTGGGTGTTCGTGCCCATCTACATGAGAGCCGGGGTGAGACTGGGCTGTACTGGTTTGTACTGGTTTGTACTGGGAGGGAGCCGGGTTATACTGGTTTGTACTGGGAGGGAACTGGGATATACTGGGAGACGAACTGGGTTATACTGGTTTATACTGGGAGGGAGCTGGGTTATACTAGGAGGGAGCTGGGTTATACTGGGAGGAGACTGCGTTATACTGGTTTATACTGGGAGGGAACTGGGAATGGACTGGGAGGGAGCTGGGTTATACTGGGAGGGAACTGGGTTATACTGGGTTATACTGGGAGGGAACTGGGAGGGAACTGGGTTATACTGGGAGGGAACTGGGAGGGAAGTGGGTTATACTGGTTTATACTGGGAGGGAACTGGGTTATACTGGGAGGGAGCTGGGTTATACTGGGAGGGAAGTGGGTTATACTGGTTTATACTGGGAGGGGACTGGGTTATACTGGTTTGTACTGGGAGGGAGCTGGGTTATACTGGGAAGGAACTGGGTTATACTGGTTTATACTGGGAGGGAACTGGGTTATACTGGGAGGGAACTGGGTTATACTGGTTCATACTGGGAGGGACTGGGAATGGACTGGGATATACTGGGAGGCACTGGGAGGGGACTGGGAGGGACTGGGAGGGAACGGGAATATACTGGTTTATACTGGGATGGACTGGGAGGGAACTGGGAGGGACTGGGATGATACTGGGAAGGAACTGGGATATACTGGTTTATACTGGGATGGACTGGTTTATACTGGGATGGACTGGGCCAGACTGGTTTGTACTGGGAGGGACTGGGAGGAAACTGGGAATGGACTGGGTTATACTGGGATAGACTGGGAATGGACTGAGAGGGAACTGGGATATACTGGGAGGGAAGTGGGTTATACTGGTTTATACTGGGAGGGAACTGGGAGGGACTGGGTTATACTGGGAGGGGATCGGGACAAACTGGGAGGGAGCTGGGACAAACTGGTTTATACTGGTTTATACTGGGAATGAACTGGAGGGAATTGGGAATGGACTGGGATGGAGTTGGAGGGGAACTGGGAGGGACTGGGTTATACTGGTTTATACTGGGAGGGACTGGGATGAACTGGGAGGGAATTGGGAGTGGAATGGAAGGGACTGGGTTATACTGGTTTATACTGGGAGGGACTGGGATGAACTGGGAGGGAACTGGGATGGAATTGGGAGTGGAATGGAAGGGACTGGGTTATACTGGTTTATACTGGTTTATACTGGGATGAACTGGGATGAACTGGGAGGGACTGGGAATGGACTGGGTTATACTGGGATGGACTGGTTTTTACTGGGATGGGATTGGGCGGGACTGGGTGGAACTGGGAGGGAACTGGGAATGGAACTGGGTGTGGCTTAAATGGCTCCAGGTGTGGGCGGGGCAAAAAAACCGGGCGTGGCCTAAGCTAACTGGGCGTGGCCCAAAGTGTTCTGGGTGTGGTTTATGACTGGGCGGGGCCTAACAGGTCTGGGTCTAAAATGGGCGTGGCCTAATTAATATTCAGCGTGGCCTCACTTAATGTGGGCGTGGCTTAACTGGGTGTGTGGTGAGTGGGCGTGGTCTAAGGGTTCATGGGTGGGCGTGGTCTAAAGTGGGCGTGGCTTTAAAGGCTCCATCTATGGGGTGGAGTCCAAATGGGAGTGGAACCATTAAGAGTGGGCGTGGCCCAATGTGTTGTGGGGCAAATGGGCGTGGCCTAAAGGGATGTGGGCGTGGCCCAGCGTGGCTGTTCCAAAATGGGCGGGGCTTAATCAATAGTGGGCGTGGCCTAACTCAACATGGGCACGGATTAATGGGGTTTGGGAGAAATGGGCGTGGCCTAAGGGTTTGTGGGCGTGGTTTATCGAGTGGGCGTGGCCTTAAAAAGTGGGCGTGTCCAGGTGAGCACCATGCCCGAGTACCTGGGCCGGCGCTTCGGGGGGGGGCGGATCCGGCTCTACCTGGCGCTGCTCTCCCTGGGGCTCTACATCAGCACCAAGATCTCGGTACTGGTTTATACTGGTTTGTACTGGTTTGTACTGGGAGGGACTGGGAGGGACCGGTTTGTACTGGTTATACTGGGTTATACTGGGTCCCAGTCCCCTCCCAGTCCCTCCCAGTTGATCCCAGTCCCTCCCAGTCCATTCCCAGTCCATCCCAGTTTACCCCAGTATATCCCAGCCCGCTCACCGCCCCCTAGAGCCCTCTCCCAGTACAAACCAGTACAAACCAGTACGAACCAGTGCACCCCCGCAGGTGGACATGTACTCGGGCGCGCTGTTCATCCGCGAGGCGCTGGGCTGGGACCTGTACGGCTCCGTGGGCGCCCTGCTGGGCGTCACTGCCCTCTACACCGTCACTGGTTTGTACTGGTTTGTACTGGTTTGTACTGGGAATGGGCTGGGAATGGGCTGGGAATGGGCTGGGAAGGGGCTGGTTTGCACTGGGAAGGGGCTGGTTTGTACTGGTTTGTACTGGTTTGGGACTGGGAATGGGCTGGTTTGTACTGGTTTGTACTGGTTTGGGACTGGGAATGGGCTGGTTTGTACTGGTTTGTACTGGTTTGGGACTGGGAATGGGCTGGTTTGTACTGGTTTGCACTGGGAATGGGCTGGGAATAGGCTGGGTTATACTGGGTTATACTGGGTTATACTGGGAGGGGATTGGGATGATACTGGGTTAAACTGGGAGGGACTGGGAGGGACTGGAAGGGAACTGGGTTATACTGGGAGGGGACTGTGATGATACTGGGTATACTGGTTTGTACTGGGAATGGACTGGGAATGGGCTGGGTTATACTGGGTTATACTGGGTTATACTGGGTTATACTGGGAGGGGATTGGGATGATACTGGGTTAAACTGGGAGGGACTGGGAGGGATTGGGAGGGACTGGGAGGGACTGGAAGGGAACTGGGTTATACTGGGAGGGAACTGGGATGATACTGGGGATATTGGTTTGTACTGGGAATGGACTGGGAATGGTCCGGGTTATACTGGGAGGGGACTGGGATGATACTGGGGATACTGGTTTGTACTGGGAATGGACTGGGAATGGTCCGGGTTATACTGGGAGGGGACTGGGATGATACTGGGGATATTGGTTTGTACTGGGAATGGACTGGGAATGGTCCGGGTTATACTGGGAGGGGACTGGGATGATACTGGGGATACTGGTTTGTACTGGGAATGGACTGGGAATGGTCTGGGTTATACTGGGAGGGGACTGGGATGATACTGGGGATACTGGGATGGACTGGGAATGGACTGGGAGGGACTGGGAGGGGACTGGGAATG
This sequence comes from Ammospiza caudacuta, assembly GCF_027887145.1. Classification (NCBI taxonomy): domain Eukaryota; kingdom Metazoa; phylum Chordata; class Aves; order Passeriformes; family Passerellidae; genus Ammospiza; species Ammospiza caudacuta. The sequence continues at coordinate 337,132 of NC_080629.1, read as the reverse complement.
GACTGGGTTGTACTGGGAAGGACTGGGAGGGAACTGGTTTATACTGGGATGGACTGGGAATGGACTGGGAGGGACTGGGAGGGATTGGGATAAACTGGGAGGGGGCTGGGAATGGACTGGGTTATACTGGGAGGGACTGGGAGGGAACTGGGAGGAGTCTGGGTTATACTGGGAGGGACTGGTTTATACTGGGACAGGATTGGGTTATGCTGGGGATGGATTGAGAGGGACTGGGTTATACTGGGAGGGAACTGGGATGGACTGGGATAAACTGGGAATGGACTGGGTTATACTGGGAGGGACTGGGAGAGAGTGGGATTGAACTGGGAGGGAACTGGGACGATACTGGGATGGACTGGGAATGGACTGGGAGGGACTGGTTTATACTGGACGGGACTGGGACGAACTGGGCGGGACTGGGAATGGACTGGGTTATACTGGGAGGGACTGGGATGTACTGGTTCGGACTGGGAAGGGAACTGGGTTATACTGGGAATGGATTGGGAGGGACTGGTTTATACTGGGAGGGACTGGGAGGGGATTAAAGGGTTAAAAACGGGGAATAATTGGTGCTGGGAGTGATTTTTTATACTGGTTTGTACTGGTTTGTACTGGGAGGGGACTGGGAATGGTCCATACTGGTTTGTACTGGTTTGTACTGGTTTGTACTGGAAATGGTCCATACTGGTTTGTACTGGTCCACACTGGTCCATATGTGAACCAATGTGGGCGTGGCCTAACCGGGTTTGCGTCTATCTGGGCGTGGCTTAACAGCGGTTGGGGCAATGTGGGCGTGGCCTAATCGGTGTTTTGTCCCGGTGGGTGGGGCCTAACCGGGTTTATGTCCCGGTGGGCGTGGCCTACGGCGGTGGGCGTGGCCAGGCGGGCTGACGGCGCTGATGTTCGCGGACCTGGTGCAGACGCTGATCATCATCGCGGGAGCGTCCGTGCTGGCCGGATACGGTACTGGGTTATACTGGTTTATACTGGTTTATACTGGTTTATACTGGTTCATACTGGGAGGGACTGGGAGGGACTGGGAGAGACTGGGAGGGACTGGGTTATACTGGTTTATACTGGAAGAGACTGGGTAATACTGGTTTACACTGGGAGAGACTGGGTTTTACTGGTTTATACTGGTTTATACTGGTTTGTACTGGGAGAGACTGGTTTATACCGGTTTATACTGGGTATGCTGGGTTATACTGGTTTATACTGGTTTATACTGGGTTATACTGGGTTATTCTGTTTTATACTGGGATAGACTGGGTTATACTGGGTTATACTGGTTTATACTGGGTTATACTGGGAGAGACTGGGTTATTCTGGTTTATACTGGGATAAATTGGGTTATGCTGGTTTATACTGGTTTATACTGGGTTATACTGGGCTATACTGGGTTATTCTGGTTTATACTGGTTTATAGTGGGTTATTCTGGTTTATACTGGGTTATACTGGGTTATAATGGGGTATACTGGTTTATACTGGTTTATACTGGGCTATACTGGGTTATTCTGGTTTATACTGGGATAGACTGGGTTATACTGGTTTATACTGGGTTATACTGGGAGAGGCTGTGCTATACTGGGTTATACTGGTCCATTCAACCTTATACTGGTCCATACTGGTCCATCCTGCTTTATAGTATTTATACTGGTTTATACTGGTCCATACTGGTTTATATTGGTTTATACTGGTTTTTACCAATTCATACTGGTTTAAACTGGTTTAAACTGGTTTATAGTGGTCCATACTGATTACTGGGGGGGAGACACCACCCACTCTCCAAACCCCACACTGGTCCATACTGGTTTATACTGGTCCATACTGGTCCATATTACTTTATACGGGTTTTTGCCACTTCATACTGGTTTATACTGGTTTAAACTGGTTTATACTGGTTTATATTGGTTTAAACTGGTTTATACTGGTTTAAACTGGGTTATACTGGTTTATACTGGTTTATACTGGTCAATAGTGATTACTGGTGGGGAGGCACCACCCACTCTCCAAACCCCACACTGGTCCATACTGGTTTATACTGGTCCATACTGGTCCATATTACTTTATACTGGTTTTTACCACTTCATACTGGTTTATACTGGTTTATACTGGTTTAAACTGGTTTATACTGGTTTATACTGGTTTATACTGGTCAATAGTGATTACTGGAGGGGAGGCACCTCCCACTCTCCAAACCCCATACTGGTTTATACTGGTTTATACCGTTTTTTTTACCACTTTATACTACTTCATGCCGTTATTTTCCACTCCATACCGGTTCATACTGGTTCATACTGGTCCGTACTGGTTTCCCGGCAGCTCTGGGCGCCGTCGGGGGGTACCAGGGCCTGCAGGAGCGTTACCCGCTGGCGCTGCCCCCCAACTCCTCGGGGCCCTGCGGCCGCCCCCGGCCCGACGCCTTCAACCTCCTGCGGGACCCCAGCACGGGGGACCTGCCCTGGCCCGGGCTGCTGCTGGGGCTGGGCATCATCTCGGCCTGGTACTGGTGCACCGACCAGGTGGGACTGGGATAGACTGGTTTATACTGGTTTATATTGGTTTATACTGGGAGCGAGTTTGGAGTGACTGGGATACACTGGGTTATACTGGGAGGGCACTGGGAGCGAGTTTGGAGTGACTGGGTTATACTGGGAGGGCACTGGGAGGGACTGGGAGGGGATTGGGAGGGACTGGGTTATACTGGGATATACTGGGAGGGCACTGGGACAGACTGGGATTGAGCCCTGGGCTCTAACTGGGTTATACTGGGTTGTACTGGGTTATACTGGGAGCCCTGGGCTCTAACTGGGTTATACTGGGTTATACTGGGAGCACTGGTTTCTAACTGGGAGCCCAGCACGGGGGACCTGCCCTGGCCCGGGCTGCTGCTGGGGCTGGGCATCATCTCGGCCTGGTACTGGTGCACCGACCAGGTGGGACTGGGATAGACTGGTTTATACTGGTTTATACTGGTTTATACTGGGTTATACTGGGAGCGAGTTTGGAGTGACTGGGTTATACTGGGAGGCACTGGGAATCATCTAAAGCTGGATATAGGGGAACTGGGTTATACTGGGAGGGCACTGGGAGGGGATTGGGAGGGACTGGGTTATACTGGGATATACTGGGAGGGCACTGGGACAGACTGGGATTGAGCACTGGGCTGTAACTGGTCTAACTGGTCTCTAACTGGTCTCTAACTGGTCTCTAACTGGTCTAACAGGTCTCTAACTGGTCTCTAACTGGTCTAACTGGTCTCTAACTGGTCTCTAACTGGTCTAACTGGTCTAACTGGTCTCTAACTGGTCTAACTGGTCTCTAACTTGTCTCTAACTGGTCTAACTGGTCTAACTGGTCTCTAACTGGTCTAACTGGTCCCCGCCCAGGTGATCGTGCAGCGCTGCCTCGCCGGCCGCTCCCTCACCCACGTCCGCGCCGGCTGCGTCGTCTGCGGCTACCTCAAGGTGCTGCCCATGTTCCTGATGGTGCTGCCCGGCATGGCCGCCCGCGTGCTCTTCCCGGGTCAGTCACACTGGTTTATACTGGTTTATACTGGTTTATACTGGTTTAGAATGGTATATTTTGTGTTTATTTATTCAAAATGGCCGCCTACATTGGAGTTTACAAGATGGCTGCCGTAAATGGCCGCCCCCATCGGGGTTTACAAGATGGCCGTCCAAAATGGCCGCCCCATTATAGTGGGCCATACTGGTTTATACTGGTTTATACTGGTTTATACTGGTATATTTTGAGTTTAAGGGATTAATCCAATATGGCCGCCTACATTGGAGTTTACAAGATGGCTGCCCAAAATGTCTGCCTCAGAATGAATCTAAGATGGCTGCCCAAGATGGAACCCCACTGTGACCAGCCATCGGTTTATACTGGTTTATACTGGTTTATACTGGTTTATACTGGTTTATATTGAGTTTAAGGGATTAATCCAATATGGCCACCCCTATTGGGGTTTACAGGATGGCCGCCCAAAATGGCCACCAAACACAAAATCTAAGATGGCCGCCCAAGATGGCGACTCCTTATAGGGAACCATTGGTCCATACTGGTTTATACTGGTTTATACTGGTTTATACTGGTTTATATTGAGTTTAAGTTATTTATTCAAAATGGCCACCTACATTGGAGTTTACAAGATGGCCGCCCAAAATGGCCACCAAACACAAAATCTAAGATGGCCGCCAGAGGTTACACCCCATGATAGTGAGCTATACTGGTTTATACTGGTTTATACTGGTTTATACTGGTTTATACTGGTTTATACTGGTATAATTGGAGTTTAAGTTATTTCTTCAAAATGGCGGCCTATACTAGAGCTTACAAGATGGCCGCCCAAAATGGCCGCCCAAGATGGCGCCTGATTGTAGGAAACCATTGGTTTATACTGGTTTATACTGGTTTATACTGGTTTATATTGGTTCATACTGGTTTATATTGGTTTATACTGGTTTATGTTGGTTTATGTTGGTTTATACTGGTTTATACTGGTTTATAATGGCTTATACTGGTTTATACTGGTTTATACTGGCTTATACTGGTTTATACTGGTTTATACTGGTTTATAATGGCTTATGCTGGTTTATATTGGTTTATACTGGTTTATACTGGTTTATACTGGTATAATTTGAGTTTAAGTTATTTCCACAAAATGGCGGCCTATACTAGAGTTTACAAGATGGCCGCCCAAAATGGCCGCCCAAGATGGCGCCTGATTATAGGAAACCATTGGTTTATACTGGTTTATACTGGTTTATACTGGTTTATATTGGTTCATACTGGTTTATATTGGTTTATACTGGTTTATGTTGGTTTATATTGGTTTATACTGGTTCATACTGGTTTATACTGGTTTATACTGGTTTATACTGGTTTATACTGGTTTATACTGGTTTATACTGGTTTATGTTGGTTTATACTGGTTTATACTGGTCATACTGGTCCATACCGGTCCATACTGGTTTATACTGGTTTCTATGGATTTTTATGGGTTTTTCTTTTGGTCCACACTGGTCCATACTCCTTTATACTGGATCATACTGGTCCATACTGGTTTATCCGGACTTATACTGGTCCATACTGGTTCATACTGGTTTATACTGGTCCATACTGGTCCGTACTGGTTTATACTGGTTTATAGTGGTCCGTACTGGTTTATACTGGTTTATACTGGTTTATACTGCCCCATACTGGTTTATACTGGTCCGTACTGGTTTATACCGGTCCATACTGGTTTATACTGGTTTATACTGGTCCATACTGGTCCATACTGGTCCGTACTGGTCCATACTGGTTTATACTGGTCCATACTGGTCCATACTGGTTCATACTGGTTTATACTGGTCCGTACTTGTTTATACTGGTTTATACTGGTCCATACTGGTCCATTCTGGTTTATACTGGTTTATACTGGTCCATACTGGTCCGTACTGGTTTATACTGGTCTGTACTGGTCCATACTGGTTTATAATGGTTTATACTGGTCCGTACTGGTTTATACTGGTTTATACTGGTTTATACTGGTCCATACTGGTCCATACTGGTCCATACTGGTTTCCCGCAGACGTCATTGGCTGCGCTGACCCCCAGGGCTGCTCCCGGGCCTGCGGCTCCGCCCTCGGCTGCTCCAACGTGGCCTATCCCAGGCTGGTGCTGAGCCTGCTGCCCCCCGGTAATTAATTAATAATTATTCATTAATAATTAATTATTATTGATTGTTTATTAGTGATATTTAATTATTTATTAATGATTTATTAGTGATTATTAATGTTTATCAATGGTGGCCTATCCCAGGCTGGTGCTGAGCCTCCTGCCCCCCGGTAATTCATTATTAATTATTCATTAATAATTAGTGTACAGTAATGGTTTATTAGTGATATTTAATTATTTATTAATGATTTATTAGTGATTATTAATGTTTATCAATGGTGGCCTATCCCAGGCTGGTGCTGCCAATCGGTAATTAAGTAATTAATTAATAATTATAATGATTAATAATTATTTAATAATGATTTATTCATGATTAATGGGCTAATAATTCAATTCCATTGGTGCTAATAATTCCATTTTTTCACCGATTTTCGCCATTTTTTCACCATTAATTATTATTAATTAACAACTAATAATTATTTGTGGCTTACAAACGGTTATTAGCACTAATAATTAATTAATCATCCCAATTATTGGGCTAATAATTCCATTCTTGGCGCTAATAATTCCGTCTTTTCTCCAATTTTCGCCATTTTTTCACCGATTTTCGCCATTTTTTCACCGTTAATTAATATTAACTAATAACTAATAACTATTTCAATTATTAGGAGTAATAAGCGTCTACTAATCCTAATTATTGGGCTAATGACTCCGTTTTTAGCCGTATTTTCGCCGTTCTTCCACCGATTTTTGCCGTTCTTTCGCCGATTTTCGCTGTTTTTTCGCCGTTAATGGTTATTAATTAATTAATAATTAATTAATGACCCCCCCAGGGCTGCGGGGGCTGATGCTGGCCGTGGTGCTGGCGGCGCTGATGTCGATGAGTTTTGGGGCAATTATTTCTAATTATGGGCTAATTAAGGGTTATTAGGACTATTAATTAATGATTAATCCTCATTTTAATACTAATAACACTAATTAGGTACTAAAGAATGCATTATTAGGACAATTAATTGATTATTAATCCTATTTTTGGGGCGAATAATTGCGATTTTGGGGCTAATAATTCCTTTTATTTTTGGCCTATTTTTCCCATTTTTTTTCACTCATTTTTGCAGGGTTTTCACCATCAATTAATTATTAATTATTAACTAATAGTTATTTTGGCTAGTAACTCTATTTTGAGGCTAATAAACCTGTAATAATCCTAATTATTGGGCTAATAATTCCATTTTATTTGTGCTAATAATTCCATTTTTTCACCGATTTTTGCCATTTTTTCACCATTAATTATTATTAATTAACAACTAATAATTATTTATGGCTTATAAACGGTTATTAGCACTAATAATGAATTAATAATCCCAATTATTCGGCTAATAATTCCATTTTTGGGGCTAATAGTTCCGTTTTTTTGCCGATTTTCGCCGTTCTTTCACCGATTTTCGACTTTTTTCGCCGTTAATGGTTATTAATTAATTAATAATTAATTAACGACCCCCCCAGGGCTGCGGGGGCTGATGCTGGCCGTGGTGCTGGCGGCGCTGATGTCGTCGCTGGCCTCCATCTTCGCCAGCTCGGCCGCGCTCTTCACGCTGGACGTGTTCAGGAGGCTCCGCCCAGGGGCGGGGCCAAAGCAGCTCCTGATGGCCGGAAGGTGAGCGGGGACATTGGGGACATTGGGGACACACCTGGGGACACCTGGGGACAGGTGAGGGGACACCTGGGACTGGTCAGGAACACACCTGGGGACAGCTGGGACAGGTGAGGGACAGCTGGGACACCTGGGGACACCTGGGGACACCTGGGGACATTGGGGACACCTGGAACTGGTCAGGGACACCTGGGACAGGTGAGGGACAGGTGGGACAGGTGAGGAGATACCTGGGACAGGTGGGACACCTGGGGACAGCTGGGGACACACCTGGGACTGGTCAGGGACACACCTGTGGACACCTGGGGACATTGGGGACACCTGGGGACAGCTGGGACTGGTCAGGGACACCTGGGGACACCTGAGGACACCTGGGAACAGGTGAGGGGACAGCTGGGACAGATGGGACACACCTGGGACTGGTCAGGGACACACCTGGGGACATTGGGGACACCTGGGGACACCTGGGGACACCTTGGACAGGTGAGGGGACACCTGTGACTGGTCAGGGACACCTGGGATACAACTGGGAATACCTGGGGACACCTGGGACAGGTGAGGGGACACCTGGGACACACCTGGGGACACCTGGGGACATTGGGGACACCTGGGACTGGTCAGGGACACCTGGGGATACACCTGGGACAGATGGGGACAACTGGGGACACCTGGGACACCCCTGGGACACACCTGGGACACCTGGGGACAGGTGAGGGGACACCTGGGGACACACCTGGGACACACCTGTCCCTCACCCGTCCCTCACTGCGCACAACGCATTGAATTTTCCAGCGCCTTCAGGCGAATTTTGGTGCCAATTTAGCGAATTTTGGGCTAAAAACTTCGGGTTTTTTGCGATTTTCTCGGGGATTTTTTTGGGGTTTTCTCTCTCCCTCACCTGTCCCGCGTCACCTGTGCCCGCAGGTTGTGGGTGGTGGCCATGGTGGGGCTGAGCCTGGCCTGGCTGCCCGTGGTGGAGGCGGCGCGGGGCGGGCAGCTCTTCGACTACATGCAGGCCTTGGCCTCGTACCTGGCGCCGCCCGTGGCCGCCGTCTTCTGCCTGGCCGTGTTCGTGCCCCGCGTCAACGAGCCGGTGAGGGGGGACACACCTGGGGACACACCTGGGGACGGGTGGGAGGGGGTGAACAAAAAAAACCCCGTGAAAATCGGGTGAAAAATGGGGATTTTGGGTCAAAAATGGGGATTTTGGGGTGAAAATTTGGGGTTTTGGGGTTAAAATTTGGGGTTTTGGGGACACACCTGGGACACACCTGGGGACACGCCTGGGGACAGGTGGGAGGGGATGAACAAAAAAAACCCCGTGAAAATCGGGTGAAAAATGGGGATTTTGGGGTTAAAATTGTGATTTTTGTGTCTGAAAATGGGGATTTTGAGGTTAAAATTTGGGATTTTGGGGTGAAAATTTTGGGGGTTTTAGGGACACACCTGGGGACACCTGAGGAGTTCGGGTCTCACCTGGGCACACCTGGGTGGGCATTGAAGGGGATTTGGGGGGCACACCTGGAGGGGTTTGGGGCACACCTGGGCACACCTGGGCACACCTGGGCACACCTGGGCACACCTGGAGGGGTTTGGGTCTCACCTGGGCACACCTGAGATCCATTGGGACGCACCCGGGCACACCTGGGCACACCTGGGCACATCTGGGGGCACCTGGGGGGGGTTAAAGGGGGTTTGGGTCTCACCTGGGCACACCTGGGCACACCTGGGGGGGTTTAAGGGGGATTTTGGGGGCACCCGGGGCGGGTTTGGGGCACACCTGGGCACACCTGGGTGGGGTCGAAGAGGTTTTGGAGCACACCTGGGCACACCTGGGCACACCTGAGCTCCATTGGGACACACCTGGGCACACCTGGGCACACCTGGGTGGGGATAGAGGGGGTTTGGGGGGCACACCTGGAGGGGTTTGGGGCACACCTGGGCACACCTGAGATCCATTGGGACGCCCCCGGGCACACCTGGGCACACCTGGGTGAGGTCTCAGAGGGTTTGGGGCGCACCTGGGCACAGCTGGGGTCCATTGGGGGCACACCTGGGCACACCTGGGGGCACCTGAGGGGGGTCGGATGGGGACTGGGCACACCTGGGCACACCTGGGCACACCTGGATGGGGTTCAGAGGGGGTTTGGGGCACACCTGGACAGGGCTGAAGGAGTTTTGGGGGGCACCTGGGCACACCTGGGCTCCATTGGGGGCACACCTGGGCACACCTGGGATCCATTGAGGGCACACCTGGGCACACCTGGGTGAGGTCTCAGAGTGTTTGGGGCGCACCTGGGCACACCTGGGGTTCATTGGGGGCACACCTGGGCACACCTGGGGGCACCTGAGGGGGGTCGGATGGGGACTGGGCACACCTGGGCACACCTGGGCACACCTGGGCACACCTGGGATCCATTGAGGGCACACCCGGGCACACCTGGGCACGCCTGGGCACACCTGGGATCCATTGGGGGCACACCTGGGCACTTTTAACCCTCAAATCCCCAAATTTTAACCCTTAAAACCCCAAATTTTGGTTCTCAAGTGACCCCAAAACCCCCGAAATTTTAACCCTTTCAATGACCCCGGAAATCTCAAATTTTAACCCTCAAACCCCCGGATTTTAACCCTAAAACCGCCAAATTTCACCCTAAAACTCCCCAAATTTCAGGGATTTTTCCCCAAATTTCGGGGTTTTTTTCCCAAATTCCCGTTTTTACTCCCCAAAACCCCCAAATTTCCCCCAGAAATGACCCCAAAAATCACAAATTTCATCCCTAAACCCCCCCAGATTTTAACCCCGAATACCCGAATTTTAACCCTTAAAACCCCAAATGTTCACCCCCAAAGTCCCAAATTTTGAACCCTTTAAAAGACCCCAAAACTCCTGAATTTTAACCCTAAAACTCCCGAATTTTAACCCTTAAAACCCCGAATTTTAACCCTTAAAGTCCCGAATTTTAACCCTTAAAACCCCAAATTTTGACCCTAAATTCCTCAAATTTCCCCCATAAATGACCTCAAATCTCTCAGATTTTAACCCTTAAAACCCCGAATTTTAACCCTTAAAGCCCCAAATTTTAACCCTTAAAAATTCCTCAGACTTCCCCCATAAGTGACCTCAAATCTCTCAATTTTTAACCCTTAAAACCCCAAATTTGGACCTTTAATTCCCCACATTTTGCCCCTTAATTCCTCAAACTTCCTCTATAAATAACCCTTAATATCCCGAATTTTAACCCTTAAAACCCCGAATTTTAACCCTTAAAACCCCAAATTTTAACCCTTAAAACCCCCAAATTTTAACCCTTTAAAAGACCCCCAAAACTCCCCAAATTTTAACCCTTAAACTCCCAAATTTCAACTGCAATGACCCCAAACCCACGAAATTTTAACCCTTTAAATGACCCCGGAAATCTCAAATTTTAACCCTTAAAACCCCGGATTTGAACCCTTCAAAACCTCAAATCTTCGCCCTAAAGCCCTCAAATTTTAACCCTTTAAATGACCCCAGAAACCTCAAATTTTAACCCTTAAACCCCCGGATTTTAACCCTAAAACCGCCAAATTTCGGGGATTTTTCCCCAAATTTCGCCGATTTTTCCCCAAATTTCAGGGATTTCCCCCCAAATTTCGGGGATTTTCCCCAAATTTCACGGACTTTCCCCCAAATTTCGCAGATTTTTCCCCAAATTTCGCGGATTTTTCCCCCAAATTTTGTGGATTTTTCCCTGAATTTTGGGGATTTTTCCCCCAAATTTTGTGGATTATCCCCAAATTTCGCGGATTTTTCCCCCAAATTTTGCAGATTATCCCCCAAGTTTCACGGATTTTCCCCCAAATTTTGCGGATTTTCCCCCAAGTTTCACGGATTTTCCCCGAAATTTTGTGGATTTTTCCTCAAATTTCGCGGATTTTTCCCCCAAATTTCGGGGATTTTTCCCCAAATCCCCGTTTTTTCTCCCCAGGGCGCCTTCTGGGGTTTGCTGGGGGGTTTGGGGCTGGGCCTGGCCCGGCTGATCCCCGAGTTCCTTTTGGGCTCGGGCTCGTGCGGGAGCCCCAAAACCCCCAAATATTCCAAATTTCAACTCTTTAAATGACCCCAAAATTCCCACATTTTTACCCTAAAATGGCCAAATTTTAACCCTCAAACCCCCGGAATTTTAACCCTTAAAACGCCAAATTTCGACCGCAAATACCTCGAATTTTAACCCTTAAACCCCCGAATTTTAACCCTTAAACCCCCGAATTTTAACCCTTAAACCCCCGAATTTTAACCCTTAAACCCCCGGATTTTAACGCTTAAAACCCCGGATTTTGACCCGGAATCCCCCCCAAATTTCCCATAGAAATGACCCCAAAACATTCAAATTTTCACCCTAAAAACCCCAAATTTGGACCTTTAATTCCCCAAACTTCCTCTATAAATAACCCTTAAAACCCCGGATTTTAACCCTTAAACCCCCGGATTTTAACCCTTAAAACCCCGGATTTTGACCCTAAAAACTCCAAATTTCGACCCAAAACTCCCAAATTTTTGGGATTTTTCCCCAAATCCCCGTTTTTTCTCCCCAGGGCGCCTTCTGGGGTTTGCTGGGGGGTTTGGGGCTGGGCCTGGCCCGGCTGATCCCCGAGTTCCTTTTGGGCTCGGGTTCGTGCGGGCGCCCCGGGCGCTGCCCCGCGCTGCTCTGCGGGCTGCACTACCTGCACTTCGCCGTGCTGCTCTTCCTGCTCACCTGCGCCGTCGTCCTGGCCGTGTCCTGGTGCCACCCGCCCATCCCCACCGTCCACGTGAGTGCCGGGAATTTTTTGGGGGGAAAATCGCGAAAAAACGGTGAAAAAAGGTGAAAAAACGGCGAAAAAACGGTGAAAAATGAGGCCAAAATGACCGAAAATGACCCCAAAATGAGCCCAAAATGAGGGAAAATTGAGCCTAAAATGAGACAAAATTGGGCCCAAAATGGCCCCAAATGGGTGGTGAGAGCTCAGGAATTTTGGGAATTTTTTGGGAATTTTTTGGGGAAAAACGGTGAAGAAATGGCGAAAAAATGTCGAAAAATGAGGCCAAAATGGCCCCAAAATGAGGCCAAAATGACCCCAGAATGAGGGAAAATTGGCCCCAAAATGAGCCCAAAATGGCTCAAAATGGGTGGTGAGAGCTCAGGAATTTTGGGAATTTTTGGGATTTTTTTGGGAATTTTTGGGATTTTTTGGGGAATTTTTGGGGATTTTTTTTGGGGAAAAATGGTGAAGAAACGGCAAAAAATGGCGAAAAATGAGCTCAAAATGGCCCCAAAATGAGCCCAAAATGGCCCCCAAATGGGTGGTGAGAGCTCAGGAATTTTGGGGAATTTTTTGGGAATTTTTGGGAATTTTTCTGGATTTTTTGGGGGAAAAATGGAGAAAAATTGTGAAAATGTTGCACAAAATGAGCCCCAAATGGCCCCAAAATGAGGGAAAATTGAGCCTAAAATGAGACAAAATTGGGCCCAAAATGGCCCCAAAATGGGTGGTGAGAGCTCAGGAATTTTGGGGAATTTTTGGGAATTTTTTGGGGAATTTTTTGGGAATTTTTTTGGGAATTTTTTTGGAGAAAAACGGTGAAGAAACGGCGAAAAAATGGCAAAAAATGAGCCCAAAATGGCCCCAAAATGAGGCCAAAATGGCCCCAGAATGGGGAAAAATTGGCCCCAAAATGGGTGGTGAGAGCTCAAGAAATTTTGGGAATTTTTTGGGAATTTTTTGAGATTTTTTGGGGGGTAAAAAGGTGAAAAAACGGCGAAAAAATGGTGGAAAATGAGCCCAAAATGGCCCCAAAATGGGAGGTGAGAGCTCAGGAATTTTGGGGAATTTTTTTGGAATTTTGGGAATTTTTCTGGATTTTTTGGGGGAAAAATGGAGACTTTTGTGACTTTCCAGTTGGTTTTTTGGTCCAATACCTCCAAAATCTGAGTGGATTTTTCTGAATTTTTGGCCGATTTTGCCATTTTTAAGTCGATTTTTCCATTTTTGGGGTCGATTTTTGTGAATTTTGGGTCAATTTTGGTGAATTTTGGGTCGATTTTTGTGACTTTCCAGTTGGTTTTTTGGTCCAAACCTCCAAAATCTGAGTGGATTTTTCTGAATTTTTGGCCGATTTTGCCATTTTTAAGTAGATTTTTCCATTTTTGGGGTCGATTTTTGCGAATTTTGGGTCAAAATTTCCAAATGTTGCCGTCCCAGCTGCACAGGTCGGCGTTCGGCCTCCGGAACAGATTTTACCAATTTTGGGTGAATTTTTCTGAATTTTGCGTCGATTTTTGTCAATTTTGGGGTCGATTTTTCGGATTTTAGGGTGAATTTTAGTCAATTTTCCCAAATTTTGGGTGGATTTTACTGAATTTGAGTGGATTGAGCTTTAAATTTTCGGCTGATTTGGGCATTTTGGGGTCGATTTTTCTGAATTTTGCCAAAATTTGGGTGGATTTTCCCAGACTTTGGGTCGATTTCTGGGAAATTTGGGTTAAATTTTGTGGATTTTCCCAAATTTTAGGTCAATCTTGCCAAAATTTTGGGTCAACTTCAGTGAATTTTGGGTCGATTTTGGTGAATTTTGGGTCGATTTTTGTGACTTTCCAGTTGGTTTTTTGGTCCAAACCTCCAAAATCTGAGTGGATTTTTCTGAATTTTTGGCCGATTTTGCCATTTTTAAGTCGATTTTTCCATTTTTGGGGTCGATTTTTGCATTTTCGGGGTCGATTTTTGTGAATTTTGGGTCGATTTTAGGATGAATTTTGGGTCGATTTTTGTGACTTTCCAGTTGTTTTTTTGGTCCAAAATTCCAAAATCTGAGTGGATTTTTCTGAATTTTTGGCCGATTTTGCCATTTTTAAGTCGATTTTTCCATTTTTGGGGTCCATTTTTCCATTTTTAGGTCGATTTTTCCAATTTCGGGGTCGATTTTGGTGAATTTTGGGTCGATTTTTGGGTCAACATTTCCAAATTTTGGGTCGATTCCAGTGAATTTGGGCGGATTTTTCGGTTTTATTTTGGGGCCGATTTTTGTAAATTTGGGGGTGAATTTTTCTGCATTTTGGGCCAATTTTTGGTGAAAATTCCCAAATTTTCGGTCAATTTTTGTGGCTTTCGGGTGGAGTTTTCAATTTTTGGGGTCGATTTCGCCAAATTGTGGGTGGATTTTTCCAGATTTCGTGTTGGTTTTTGTGAATTTTGGGTGAATTTTTTGCATTTTTTGGGTCAAAATTTCCAAATTTTGGATCAATTTTACTGAATTTGGGGGGGTTTTCTTTAATTTTTGGCTGGTTTTGCCATTTTTGGGGTCAATTTTTTTGACTTTTGAGTCAATTTTTGTAAATTTTGGGTGAATTTGTGGCCGATTTTGATCAATTTGGGGTCAATTTTTCCAGATTTGGGGTTGATTTCACTGAGTTTGGTTCAATTTTTCAGATTTATTTTTGGGGTTGATTTCACCAAATTTTGGGTCAGTTTTGGGTCCAACTTGCTGAATTTTGGGTCAAAATGTCCAAATTTTCGGTCAATTTTTATGAATTTTGGGCCGGTTTTTCAATTTTGGCGTAGATTTCGCCAAATTTTGAGTCGATTTTTGTACATTTCTGGTCAAACTTGGTGAATTTTGGGTCAAAATTTCCAAATTTTCCGTCAATTTTTGTGACTTTCGGGTGGATTTTTCAATTTTTGGGGTCGATTTCGCCAAATTGTGGGTGGATTTTTCCAGATTTCGTGTTGGTTTTTGTGAATTTTGGGTGAATTTTTTGCATTTTTTGGGTCAAAATTTCCAAATTTTGGGTCAATTTCACCGACTTTGGGGCGGATTTTTCTGAATTTTTTGGGCCGAATTTGCCATTTTGGGGTCGACGCTTGTGAATTTTTGGTCGATTTTTTACGAATTTTGGGTCAATTTTAATGAATTTGGGGTCGATTTTTCCATTTTCGGGGTCGATTTTCGCGAATTTTGGGTCAAAATTTCCAAATTTTGCCGCCCCAGCTGCACAGGTTGGTGTTCAGCCTCCGGAACAGCCGCGAGCCGCGAATCGACCTCGACGCCGCCAAAGAGAGCCCGGGAGTGCAGATGGGCGGTGAGAAAAAAAACAAAAAAAAATCTGAATTTTGGCGGTTTTGGGGTCAAATTTGGGATTTTTGGGATCAGAAATTGGCATTTTGGGGCTCTTTGGATCCAAATTTGGGATTTTTTGGGTCGAAATTTGGCGTTTTGGGATGGAAATTTGGGATTTTTTTGCGGTCAGAAATTGGAATTTTTGAGAGGATTCGTGGTCGATCTTTGGGATTTTTGGGGTCAAAATTTGGGATTTTTGGGGTCGAAATTTGGGATTTTTGGGGTCGAAATTTGGCATTTTGGGATGGAAATTTGGGATTTTTTCGCGGTCAGAAATTGGAATTTTTGAGAGGATTCGTGGTCGATCTTTGGGATTTTTGGGGTCAAAATTTGGGATTTTTGGGGTCGAAATTTGGCATTTTGGAGGTCAAAATTTGGGATTTTTGGGGTCGAAATTTGGCGTTTTGGGATGGAAATTTGGGATTTTTCGTGGTCCCAAATTGGAATTTTTGAGAGGATTCGCGGTTGATCTTTGGGATTTTTGGGGTCGAAATTTGGGATTTTTGGGGTCGAAATTTGGCGTTTTGGGATGGAAATTTGAGATTTTTTAGGGTCCAAAATTGGAATTTTTGAGAGGATTCGCGGTCGATATTTGGGATTTTTGGGGTCTTTGAGACACAAATTTGAGATTTTTGGCACATTTGGGATCGAAATTTGGGATTTTTGGGGTCAAAATTTGGGATTTTTGGGATGGAAATTTGGGATTTTTCGCGGTCCCAAATTGGAATTTTTGAGAGGATTCATGGTCGATATTTGGGATTTTTGGGGTCAAAATTTGGGATTTTTGGGGTCAAAATTTGGGATTTTTGGGGTCGAAATTTGGCGTTTTGGGATGGAAATTTGAGACTTTTTAGGGTCCGAAATTGGAATTTTTGAGAGGATTCGTGGTTGATATTTGGGATTTTTGGGGTCAAAATTTGGGATTTTCGGGGTCAAAATTTGGGATTTTGGGGTAAAAATTTGGCGTTTTGGGATGGAAATTTGGGATTTTTTAGGGTCCGAAATTGGAATTTTTGAGAGGATTCGCGGTCGATCTTTGGGATTTTTGGGGTCTTTGAGACACAAATTTGAGATTTTTGGTGTATTTGGGATCGAAATTTGGGATTTTTACGCGGTGAGAGGGGGAAAAATCCAAATTTTTTGGGGGGGGTCTTTGGGATCGAAAATTGGGATTTTTGGGGGGGGTCCCTGGGGAATTTGGGGTAAAAATTTGGGATTTTTGGGGGTTTTTTTGGGATCCAAAATGGGGTTTTTGAGGTTTGGGACTCAAATTTGGGGGGTTTGGGGTCTTTGGGACCCAAATTTGGGATTTTGGGGGCCTTTGGGGGAATTTGGGACCTCTGATTTGGGGGTTTGGGGTCGAAATTTGGATTTTTTGGGGACTTTGGGGTCAAATTTGGGGTCAAAATTTGGGATTTTGGGGATCCAAAATTGGAATTTTTGGGTCTCAGGGACATAAATTTGGGAATTTTTGGGGTGCTTGGTGTCAAAATTTGAATTTTTGGGGCGCGATAGTGGAAAGAATTCTGAGTTTTGGGGGGTTGGGGTCGAAATTTGGGATATTTGGGGCGTCCTGGGGAATTTGGGATCCAAATTTTGGGGGGATTTGGGTCCAAAATTTGGGATTTTTGGGCGGTTTGGTATCAAAATTTGGGATTTTTGGGGTCCCAAAGCCCCAAATTTTGGGGTTTTTGGGGTGTTAAGAGTCGAAATCTGAGAATTTTTGGGGTCCTGGGGAATTTGGGATCCAAATTTTGGGGATTTTTTGGGGATATTTTGGAATTTTGGATTTTTTGGGATTTTTGGGATTTTTTGGTGATTTTTGGGTGATTTTTGAGATTTTCTTTTTTATTTTTAACCCCCAATTTTCCCCCATTTCCAGACTTGGAAGCCACTCAAGGGGCGGAGCCTGGAGCGGGGGGCGTGGCCACGGAGATGGGCGTGGCCTCGGCGGAAGCCCCGCCCCCCGAGGACCCTAAATGGAGCCGATTGGTCGACATCAACGCCCTGGTGCTGATGGGCGTGGCCTCTTTCCTCTGGGGATATTTTGCCTGAAATCGCCTGAAATAAACCCTAAATTGACCCCAAATTGAGAATTGTCTTGAATTTACCCCAAAACTGCCCAAAAATGGCAAAAAAAAAGAGGTGAAAAACGGGAAAAAATTGAGTGAAAAATGCCCCAAAAATGACAAAAAAATGAGACTAAAATGGCTCAAAATGGACCTAAAATTACCCCAAAATTCACTCAAAATGACCCAAAATAAAAAAATTGACCCCAATTTTGCCCAAAATGCTGAAAAATGGGGTGAAAATGGCACAAAGTGACCCCAAATTGACCCAAATCTGAACTTTTGAACCCCAAAATTCCCACATCTCCCCAAATTCTCTCAAATCCACCCAAAATTTCCCAAATTTTCTCCCGAAAATCCTCCTAAAAATTCACCCACATTTCCCCCAAATTTTCACCCAAAATCTCCCCAAATTCCCCCCAAAATCCTCCCAAAATTCCCCCTAAAAATTCACCAAAATTTCCCCAAATTACAACCAAAAATCCTCCCGAAAATTCCCCCCAATTTTCCCCAAATCCACCCCAAATTTCCCAAAACTTCACCCAAAATCTCCCCAAATTTCCCCCAATTTCCACCCCAAACCGCCAAATCCACCAAAAATCCACAAAAATTCTGCAAAAATTTTATTTTTCGGGGCCATTTCCGCCATTTGAACCCCAGAGGGGGCGTGGTCTCCCGGAGGGGGCGGCGTGGTCTCTATGAGGGGGCGTGGCCTCGCGTTGGCTCCGCCCACTCGAGCCGCCATTCGTCCACGGCCAGCAGGGGGCGCCGCACGTCCCAACCAGCGGCCTCCAGTCCTGCGGGGGCGCCATGACAGTGAGAGCCCCACCCGGAAGTGACACCGGAAGTGCCCACCCGGAAGTGCCCACCCGGAAGTGCAGACCCGGAAGTGCAGACCCGGAAGTGCCCTCCCAGAAGTGCCACCCCGGAAGTGCCCTCCCGGAAACGCCAATCCATAAGTGGCAACACTAAAGGCCCCCTCCCGGAAGTGCTAACCCGGAAGTGCCAATCCGGATTTGCCACGCCGGAAGTGCCCCCCCAGGAGTGCCCACCCGGAAGTGCCCTCCCATTAGTGCCAACCCGGAAGTGCCAACCCGGAAACGCCGACCCATAAGTGGCAACACTGAAGTCCCCCCCGGAAGTGCCCATCCGGAAGTGCCGACCCGGAAGTGCCTCCCCCAGAAGTGCCAACCCGGAAGTGCCCTCCCAAAACTGCCACCCCGGAAGTGCCAACCCGGAAGTGCCCACCCGGAAGTGCCCTCCCATTAGTGCCAACCCGGAAGTGCCAACCCATAAGTGGCAACACTGAAGTCCCCTCCCAGAAGTGCCCTCCCGGAAGTGCCCCTCCGGAAGTGCCGAACCCGGAAGTGCTCTCCAGAACTGCCAACCCGGAAGTGCCCACCCGGAAGTGCCACCCCGTAAACGCCAATCCATAAGTGGCAACACTAAAGGCTCCCTCCCAGAAGTGCCCCCCCAAGGAGTGCCCACCCGAAGTGCCCTCCCATTAGTGCCAACCCGGAAGTGCCAACCCGGAAGTGTCAACCCGGAAACGCCAACTCTTAAGTGGGAACACTGAAGACCACCCCCCGGAAGTGCCAACCCGGAAGTGCCGAGCCGGAAGTGCCCACCCGGAAGTGCCCTCCCAGAAGTGCCAACCCGGAAGTGCCCACACGGAAGTGCCACCCCGGAAGTGCCATCCCGGAAGTGCCATCCCGGAAGTGGCCTCCCGGAAGTGCCCACCCGGAAGTGTCAACCCGGAAACGCCAACTCTTAAGTGGGAACACTGAAACCCCCCTCCCCGGAAGTGCCAACCCGGAAGTGCCAACCCGGAAGTGCCCTCCCAGAAGTGCCAACCCGGAAGTGCCCACCCGGAAGTGCCATCCCGGAAGTGCCCACCTAGAAGTGCCCACCCAGAGCTGCCACGCTGGAAGTGCCACCCCGGAGTGCCACCCCGGAAGTGCCCACCCGGAAGTGCCATCCCAGAACTGCCACCCCGGAAGTGCCGACCCGGAAGTGCCCTCCCATTAGTGCCAACCCGGAAACGCCAACCCATAAGTGGCAACACTGAAATTCCCCCCGGAAGTGCCCACCCGGAAGTGCCCTCCCAGAAGTGCCCTCCCATTAGTGACCCCCCGGAAGTGCCACCCCGGAAGTGCCGACCTGGAAGTGCCCTCCCAGAAGTGCCCTCCCGGAAGTGCCCCCCCCGGAAGTGCCCACCCGGAAGTGCCCCCCCGGAAGTGCCCCCCCGGAAGTGCCCCCCCGGAAGTGGGGTTTTTTGGGGTTTTCCCGCCGGTTTTGGGGTACCAACCTCGCAGGAGGGCGGGGCCGAGGTCCCGGAAGAGCCGCGAGGTCTCGGCCAGGACCCCCCAGGGAACCGCGCCCGGCGCTGCCCCGGGGAGACGCAAAATGCACAAAACTCACCCCAAAACCCGCCCGGAGTTCACCCCAAAATCCGCCTGGAATTCACCCCAAAATCTGCCTGGAATTCACCCCAAAACCCTCCCAGAGTTCCCAAAATTCACCCCAAAATTCGCCTGGAATTCACCCCAAAATCTGCCCAGAATTCAGCCCAAAATCCTCCCAGAGTTCTCAGAATTCACCCCAAAATCCTCCCAGAGTTCCCAAATTTCACCCCAAAACCCGCCCGGAATTCCCAAATTTCCCAGAATTCACCCCAAAATCCGCCCGGAATTCACCCCCAAATCCTCCCAGAGTTCCCAAAATTTACCCCAAAATCCGCCCGGAATTCACCCCAAAATTCACCCAAAAATCCGCCCAGAATTCCCAAAAATTCCCGAAACTCACCCCAAAATTTCACCCCCAAATCCGCCCGGAATTCCCAAAAATTCCCGAAATTCACCCCAAAATTTCAGCCCAAAATCCGCCCGGCATTCCCAACATTTCCACCAAAATTCACCCCAGAATTCACCCCAAAATCCGCCCGGAATTCACCCCAAAATTCACCCCAAAATCCGCCCGGAATTCCCAAAAAATTCCCGAAATTCACCCCAAAATTTCACCCCAAAAATCCGACATGAATTCCCAAAAATTCCCGAAATTCACCCCAAAATTTCACCCCAAAATCCGACATGAATTCCCAAAAATTCCCGAAATTCACCCCAGAATTCACTGCAAAATCTGCCCGGAATTCACCCCAAAATTCACCGAAAAAATCTGCCTGGAATTCCCAAAAATTCCCAAAATTCACCCCCAAAATTTCACCCCCAAATCCGCCCAGAATTCCCAAAAATTCCCAAAATTCACCCCAAAATTCACCCAAAAATCCACCCAGAATTCCCAAAAAATTCCCGAAATTCACCCCAAAATTTCACAAAAAAATCTGATATGAATTCCCAAAATTCACCCCAAAATGCACTACAAAATCCGCCCGGAATTCACCCCAAAATTTACCCAAAAATCTGCCCGGAATTCCCAAAAATTCCCGAAATTCACCCCAGAATTCACTGCAAAATCCACCCAGAATTCCCCCCAAAATCATCCTGGACAATCCAAAATTCCACCCCAAAATCCTCCCAAAATTCCTGAAATTTACCCCCAAATTTACCCAGAATTACCAAAAAGATCCCAAAAAATCCCATTTGAACCCCCAAAAATTCCCAAAACATCCACAAAAAATTCCCATTTTGACCCCAAAAAATCCCATTTGAACCCCCAAAAATTCCCATTTTAACCCCCAAAAATCCCATTTTAACCCCCAAAATGCCCCAAAAAATTCCCCAAAAATTCCCAAACTCCTGAAATTCCCAGAAAATTCCCCAAATTCCCAAAAATTCCAGGAATTCCTCACGGCAGTTCCGGATCTTTCTCTGCAGCGGCTCCAGGCTCCGTCCCAGGGGGGTCAAAACTGCCCCAAATGCCCCCATTGAAACCCCCAAAATTCCCTGAAAATTCCTCAAAAATCCCATTCTAAACCCCAAAAAACCCAAAAAATTTCCCAGAAAATTCCCCAAAAATCCCATTCTAACCCCAAAAAATTCCCAGAAAATTCCTCAAAAATCCCATTCTAAACCCCCAAAAATTCCCAAAAAATTCCCATTTTAACTCCCAACAACCTCCATTTGAACCCCAAAATTTTCCCCAAAAAAATCCCATTTCAACCCCAAAAACGCCCCCAAAAAATTCCCTCAGGAATCTCATTTTAACCACAAAAATCCCTCAAAAAATCCCATTATAACCCCCAAAAATTCCCCAAAAATTCCCATTTGAGCACCAAAAAGATCCCAAAAAATCCCATTTTAACCCCCCAAAATCTCATTTGAACCCCCTAAAAACTCTCAAAAAGTTCCTCAAAAATTCCCATTTTAACCCCCTAAAATCCCATTTTAACACCAAAAATCCCCCAAAAAATTCCCCCAAAAATTCCCAAATCCCTGAAATTCCCAGAAAATTCCCAGAAATCTCCAAAAACCTCCCAAAATTCCAATTTTAACAATAAAAATCCAATTTAACCCCAAGAAATTCCCCAAACCTCCCAATTTACCCCCCCAAAATACCCCAAAAATTCCCATAAGAATCTCATTTTAACCACCAAAAATCCCCCAAAAATCCCATTTCAACCCCAAAAATGCTCCCAAAAAATCCCCAAAATTCCCATTCTAACCCCCCCAAAAAATCCCATTTTAACCTCAAAAAATCCCCAATAAAATTCTCGTTTAACCCCAAAAAGCCCCAAAAAAATTCCCATTTTAAGTCCCCCTAAAAAACCCCCAAAGATCCCAGAAAATCCCATTTGAACCCCAAAAAATCCACCCAAAAAATCCCATTTTAACCACCCAAAATCCCATTTTAACCCCCAAAAATCCCATTTGAACCCCCAAAATGCCCCAAAAAATTCCCAAATTCCCAGAAAATTCCCCAAATTCCCAAAAATTCCAGGAATTCCTCACGGCAGTTCCGGATCTTTCTCTGCAGCGGCTCCAGGCTCCGTCCCAGGGGGGTCAAAACTGCCCCAAATGCCCCCATTGAAACCCCCAAAATTCCCTGAAAATTCCTCAAAAATCCCATTCTAAACCCCCAAAAAACCCAAAAAATTTCCCAGAAAATTCCCCAAAAATCCCATTCTAACCCCAAAAAATTCCCAGAAAATTCCTCAAAAATCCCATTCTAAACCCCCAAAAATTCCCAAAAAATTCCCATTTTAACTCCCAACAACCTCCATTTGAACCCCAAAATTTTCCCCAAAAAAATCCCATTTCAACCCCAAAAACGCCCCCAAAAAATTCCCTCAGGAATCTCATTTTAACCACAAAAATCCCTCAAAAATTCCCACTTTAACCCCAAGAAATCCCATTTTAAGCGGCCAAAATCTCATTTTAACCCCCAAAAATTCCCCCAAAAATTCCCATTTTGACCCCAAAAAGATCCCAAAAAATCCCATTTTAACCCCCAAAAATTCCCAAAAAATCCACAAAAAATTCCAATTTTGACCCCAAAAATTCCCAAAAAATCAAAAAAAAATTCCCATTTGAGCCCCGAAAAGATCCCAAAAAAATCCCATTTTAACCCCCAAAAATTCCCATTTTAACCCCCAAAAATCCCATTTTAACCCCCAAAATGCCCCAAAAAATTCCCCAAAAATTCCCAAACCCCTGAAATTCCCAGAAAATTCCCAGAAAATTCCCGAAATCCCCAAATTCCTCACGGCAGTTCCGGATCTTTCTCTGCAGCGGCTCCAGGCTCCGTCCCAGGGGGGTCAAAACTGCCCCAAATGCCCCCATTGAAACCCCCAAAATTCCCTGAAAATGCCCCAAAAATCCCATTCTAAACCCCCAAAAAATCCCAAAAAATCCCATTTTAATTCCCAAAAAATCCCATTTTAACCCCTAAAAATCCCATTTTAACCCCCAAAATGCCCCAAAAAATTCCCAGAAAATTCCCAAAATTCCCCAAATTCCCGAAATTCCTCACGGCAGTTCCGGATCTTTCTCTGCAGCGGCTCCAGGCTCCGTCCCAGGGGGGTCCCGGGCTGGATTCGGGGTCCCAGGAGCTGCTCCAGCACCAGGGCCTGGGCACAGCCCACGATCGCGGCCTCGGGGGGGGCCCCGCGGCGCAGCCCCACCCCCACCCAGCCTGGAGACCAAAACTTGGGGTGAAAAGGGGGAAAATTGGGAAAAAACAGCGAAAAAACGGCGAAAATCGGAGAAAAAACGGCGAAAAAACGGCGAAAATCGGAGAAAAAACGGCGAAAATCGGAGAAAAATCGGAGAAAAAACGGCAAAAAATTGGAGAAAAAACGGCAAAAAAATGGCGAAAATCGGAGAAAAAACGGCGAAAAAATGGCGAAAATTGGAGAAAAAAACGGCAAAAAAAGGCAAAAATCGGAGAAAAAACGGCGAAAAAACGGCGAAAATCGGAGAAAAAACGGCGAAAATCGGAGAAAAATCGGAGAAAAAACGGCAAAAATTGGAGAAAAAACGGCAAAAAAATGGCGAAAATCGGAGAAAAAACGGCGAAAAAACGGCGAAAATCGGAGAAAAAATGGCAAAAATGGGAGAAAAAACGGCGAAAAAATGGCGAAAATTGGAGAAAAAAACGGCAAAAAACCGGCAAAAATTGGAGAAAAAACGGCCCAAAAATGGCGGAATTTGGAGGAAAGGTGACACAAAATGGGCTCCAAATTCACCCAAAATTGATCCCAAACTCGCCTAAAATTCACCCGAAAATTCACCCAAAGTTACCCCAAATTCACCCCAAATGCGCCCAAAATTGACAAAAATGTTATTTGAAAATCACCCAAAATTCACCGAAAAATCACCGAAAAATTGACACACAATTCACAAAAAATTCACCCAAAATTACCCCAAATTCACCCCAAATGCACCCAAAATTGACAAAAATATTATTTAAAAATCACCCAAAATTCACCAAAAAATCACAAAAAAATTGACACACAATTCACAAAAAGTTCACCAAAAATTCACCCAAAAATTACCCCAAATTCACTCCAAATGCGCCCAAAATTGACAAAAATATTATTTAAAAATCACCCGAAATTCACTGAAAAATCACCAAAAAAATTGACCCACAATTCACAAAAAATTCACCAAAAATTCACTCAAAACTTTCACAAATAATTCACCAAAAACTCAGCAAAAAATTTACAAAAAGTCACTCAAAAACTCACCCAAAAATTCACCCAAAAATTCACCAAAAATTACTAAAGAGTCAAAGAAAAATCACCAAAAATCAGCCAAAACTTCACCAAAAAATTATTGAAAAATTCACTCAAAATCCACTCAAAATTCCACGCTGGCACTGAGAAATTTGGGAATAGAAAATAAAATTTTTGGGGCCCCACCCCCACCCAGCCCGGGACGGAAATTTGGGGTGAAAAAGGGGAAAATTGGGAAAAAACGGCAAAAAAATGGCAAAAATCAGAGAAAAAATGCCCCAAAAATGGCGAAATTTGGAGGAAAAATGATAAAAAACGAGCTCAAAATTGACCCAAAATTTGACCCAAAATTGACCCAAAATTCACAAGAAAATAATGAAAAATTCACCAAAAATTTGCAAAATTTCACTCAAAATCCACGAAAAATCCAGGAAAAAATTAAGCCAAAATGATCCAAAATTCACAAAAAATTCACCCAAAATTTATGAAAAATTCACCCAAAAATTCACCCAAAAATTCACCAAAATTATCCAATATTCACCCAAAATTTTCAAAAAACTCACCCAAAATTCACCCTGCGTTCACCAGAATTTCATAAAAGAGTCACCCAAAAATCACCAAAAAATCACCTAAAATTCCGAAAAAATTCACCTAAAAATCACAGAAAAATACACCAAAATTCACAAGAAATTCACCAAAAAGTCATCAAAAACTCTCAAAAAATTTACAAAAAATCACCCAAAAGTTTACCCAAAATTCACAACAATTTACTAAAAAATTCAAAGAAAAATCACCAAAAATTCACCCAAAAATTCACCAAAAATTCCCCAAAATTCCCTCCAAATGCACCCAAAATTAAAAAAAAAAAAATTTAAAAATCATCCAAAATTCACCAAAAAATTCACCAAAAGTTACAAAAAAATCAGCCAAAATACACCAAAAAGTCATTAAAAATTCACACAAAAATCGCCAAAAAAATTTGCCCCAAATTCACCAAAAATCACCCAAAATTCATCAAAAAATTAACCAAAAAATCACCCCACAATCGTAAAAAAATTTTAAAATTTCACAAAAATTTATCCCAAAACTCACCAAAGATTAACCCCAAACTGACCAAAAATTCACCTCAAAATTCACTCCACATTCACCCAAAATTTACAAAAAATTAATTTTAAAAATCAGCCAAAATTCACCAAAAAATCACCCCAAATTCACGAAAACTGCACGAAAAATTCACACAAAAATCATGCAAAAATTTGCCCAAAATTTGCAAAAAATTCAGAAAAAATTCAATAAAAATTCACAAAAAAATGACACAAAATTCACTCAAAATTCGCCCAAAATTCACCAAAAAATCATTAAAATTTACAAATTTTTGGTGCCTTTTTAGTCCAAAATTTCAGATTTTTTTTCTTTTTTTCCTTTAAATTTTGGATTTTTTTCCAAAATTGTTTGGTTTTTCTTTTCTTTCCCCAATTTTGTCGTTTTTTCCCTTTTTTCCCCCAAATTTGGGATTTTTCCTCACTTTGGGAGGGGCGGATGACGATGATGTAATCGGGGCTGCCGCATTCCAGAGCTTTCCGCAACTCGGCCTCGCTGAAAAACGGGACAAAAAATCCCCAAATTCGGCAAATTTTACAAAAATCCCCACAAAAATCCCCCAAAATTTAAAAAAAATCCCCACAAAAATCCCCCAAATTTTAAAATTTCCAAAAAAAATCCCCCCCCCAAAAATCCCCCAAATTCCTCCTAAAAAATTCCCCAAAATTCCAAAAAAATTCACACAAAATTTAAAAAAAAATCCCCCAAAATTTAAAAAAAAATCAAAATTGCCCCAAAATTTAAAAAATTCCCCAGTTTTTAAAAATCCCCAAAATTCCCCAAAAAATTCCTCAAAAAAAATTTAAAAAATTCCCAAATTCCCCGCAAAATTCCAAGAAAACTCCAAGAAAATTCCCCAAATTTTACCTAAATTCCTCTCTAAGTCCCAAAATCCCTAAAATCCTCCAAAACTCCCAAAATCTCCCAAAAAAAAACCCCCAAATATTTCAGAAATTCGCCCCCAAAATTCCAAAATAAAATCACAAAATCCCCCAAAAATCGCTTTAAAAATCCCCCAAATCCCCCCCAAAATCCCCAAAAATTTCCCGAAAAATCCCAAATTCCCCAAATTCCCCAAATTTACTTAAAATTTCCTTAAAATTTTCCAAAATTTCCCCAAAATTCCCGAATTTCCCTCACCTGCTCACCAGCAGCTCCAGGGGCGCCCCCAGGTGGAGCCGCAGGCGGGAGCCGAACCCTGGGGGGAGGGGGGGAGGGGCGGTGACGTCATCGGGTGTGGCACGGTGACGTCATCATGTGTGACCCGGTGACGTCATCGAGCGTGGCACGGTGACGTCATCATGTCTGACCCGGTGACGTCATCCAGATGACCCCAAATTCTTCAAAATCCCCCTCAGGTGACCCCGAATCCCCTCCAGGTGACCCCGAATCCTCCCAGGTGTCCCCAAATGTCCCCCAGGTGTCCCCAAAATGTCCCCCAGGTGTCCCCAGGTGTCCCCAAATGGCTCCCAGGTGTGTCCAGGTGTCCCCAAATGTCCCCAAATCCCCTCCAGGTGTCCCCAAAATCCCCCCCAGGTGTCCCCAAATGCGCCCAAATCCCCCCCAGGTGTGTCCAGGTGTCCCCAAATGTCCCCAAATCCCTTTCCAGGTGTCCCCAAATCCCCCCCAGGTGTCCCCAGGTGTCCCCCAGGTGTCCCCAAATCCACCCAGGTGTCCCCAGGTGTCCCCAAATGGCTTCCAGGTGTGTCCAGGTGTCCCCAAATCCCCCCCAGGTGTCCCCAAATGTCCCCAAATCCCTTTCCAGGTGTCTGCAAATGGCTCCCAGGTGTCCCCAAATCCCCCCAGGTGTCCCCAAATGCCCACCAGGTGTCCCCAGGTGTCCCCAAATCTCCCCCAGGTGTCCCCAAATGTCCCCAGGTGTCCCTAAATGCCCCCCAGGTGTCCCCAGGTGTCCCCAAATCCCCCCAAATGTCCCCAAATCCCTTTCCAGGTGTCCCCAAATGGCTCCCAGGTGTCCCCAGGTGTCCCAAAATCCCCCCCAGGTGTGTCCAGGTGTCCCCAAATGTCCCCACGTGTCCCCAAATCCCCCCCAGGTGTCCCCAGGTGTCCCCAAATCCCTTTCCAGGTGTCCCAAAATCCCCCCAGGTGTCCCCAGGTGTCTCCAAATGTCCCCAGATCCCCCCCAGGTGTCTCCAAATGGCTCCCAGGTGTGTCCAGGTGTCCCCAAATGTCCCCAAATCCCCCCCAGGTGTCCCCCAGGTGTCCCAAATCCCCCCCAGGTGTCCCCAGGTGTCCCCAAATCCCCTCCAGGTGTCCCCAAATGGCTCCCAGGTGTCCCCAAACCCCTCCCCGGTTTGTCCCAGGTGTCCCCAGGTTTGACCCCAAAAGGTCCCAAATCCCCTCCAGGTGTCCCCAGATCCTCTCAGGTCACCCCAAAACCTTCTCAGGTGACCCCAAATGTCCTCTCAGGTGTCCCCAGGTGACCCCAAATGTCCCCCAAACCAACCCAGGTGTCCCCAAATTCCCCCCAGGTGTCCCCAAATGGCTCCCAGATGTGTCCAGGTGTCCCCAAATGTCCCCAAATCCCCCCCAGGTGTTTCCAGGTGTCCCTAAAGCCCCCCCAGGTGTGTCCAGGTGACCCCAAATGTCCCCAAGATCCCCCTGAGGTGACCCCAAATCCCCCCCAGGCGTCCCCAAATGTCCCAAAATCTCCCCCAGGTGACCCCAGGTGTGTCCAGGTGTCCCCCAAACCCCCTCCCGATGGGTCCAGGTGTGCCCAAATGTCCCCAAAAGGTCCCAAAATCCCCCCCGGGTGTGTCCAGGTGACCCCAAAATCCCCCAAATCGCCCCCAGGTGACCCCAAATGCCCTCAAATCCCCCGCCAGGTGTCCCCAAATCCCTTCCAGGTGTCCCCAGGTGTGTCCAGATGACCTCAGGTGTCCCCAAATATCCCCCAGGGGTCTCCAGTTGATCCCAAAAGGTCCCAAAATCTTCCCCAGGTGGCCCCAGGTGTGTCCAGATGTCCCCAAAATCCCCCTCAGGTGTCCCCAAATCCCCTCCAGATGTGTCCAGGTGTGTCCAGGTGACCTCAAATCCCCTCCAGGTGTCCCCAAATCCCTCCCAGGTGTGTCCAGGTGACCTCAGGTGTCCCCAAATCCCCTCCAGGTGTCCCCAGGTGTGTCCAGGTGTCCCTAGGTGCCCTCAAAGGCCCCCAGGTGTCCCCAAACCCCTCCCAGGTGTCCCCAAATGTCCCCCAGGTGTCCCCAGGTGTCCCCAAATGGCTCCCAGGTGTGTCCAGGTGTCCCCAAATGTCCCCAAATCCCCTCCAGGTGTCCCCAAAATCCCCCCCAGGTGTCCCCAAATGCGCCCAAATCCCCCCCAGGTGTGTCCAGCTGTCCCCAGGTGTCCCCAAATCCCTTTCCAGGTGTCCCCAAATCCCCCCCAGGTGTGTCCAGCTGTCCCCAGGTGTCCCCAAATCCCCCCCAGGTGTCCCCAGGTGTCCCCCAGGTGTCCCCAAATCCACCCAGGTGTCCCCAGGTGTCCCCAAATGGCTTCCAGGTGTGTCCAGGTGTCCCCAAATCCCCCCCAGGTGTCCCCAAATGTCCCCAAATCCCTTTCCAGGTGTCCGCAAATGGCTCCCAGGTGTCCCCAAATCCCCCCAGGTGTCCCCAAATGCCCACCAGGTGTCCCCAGGTGTCCCCAAATCTCCCCCAGGTGTCCCCAAATGTCCCCAGGTGTCCCTAAATGCCCCCCAGGTGTCCCCAGGTGTCCCCAAATCCCCCCAAATGTCCCCAAATCCCTTTCCAGGTGTCCCCAAATGGCTCCCAGGTGTCCCCAGGTGTCCCAAAATCCCCCCCAGGTGTGTCCAGGTGTCCCCAAATGTCCCCACGTGTCCCCAAATCCCCCCCAGGTGTCCCCAGGTGTCCCCAAATCCCTTTCCAGGTGTCCCAAAATCCCCCCAGGTGTCCCCAGGTGTCTCCAAATGTCCCCAGATCCCCCCCAGGTGTCTCCAAATGGCTCCCAGGTGTGTCCAGGTGTCCCCAAATGTCCCCAAATCCCCCCCAGGTGTCCCCAAATCCCCTCCAGGTGTCCCCAAATGGCTCCCAGGTGTCCCCAAACCCCTCCCCGGTTTGTCCCAGGTGTCCCCAGGTTTGACCCCAAAAGGTCCCAAATCCCCTCCAGGTGTCCCCAGATCCTCTCAGGTCACCCCAAAACCTTCTCAGGTGACCCCAAATGTCCTCTCAGGTGTCCCCAGGTGACCCCAAATGTCCCCCAAACCAACCCAGGTGTCCCCAAATTCCCCCCAGGTGTCCCCAAATGGCTCCCAGATGTGTCCAGGTGTCCCCAAATGTCCCCAAATCCCCCCCAGGTGTTTCCAGGTGTCCCTAAAGCCCCCCCAGGTGTGTCCAGGTGACCCCAAATGTCCCCAAGATCCCCCTGAGGTGACCCCAAATCCCCCCCAGGCGTCCCCAAATGTCCCAAAATCTCCCCCAGGTGACCCCAGGTGTGTCCAGGTGTCCCCCAAACCCCCCTCCCGATGGGTCCAGGTGTGCCCAAATGTCCCCAAAAGGTCCCAAAATCCCCCCCGGGTGTGTCCAGGTGACCCCAAAATCCCCCAAATCGCCCCCAGGTGACCCCAAATGCCCTCAAATCCCCCGCCAGGTGTCCCCAAATCCCTTCCAGGTGACCCCAGGTGTGTCCAGATGACCCCAGGTGTCCCCAAATATCCCCCAGGGGTCTCCAGTTGATCCCAAAAGGTCCCAAAATCTTCCCCAGGTGGCCCCAGGTGTGTCCAGATGTCCCCAAAATCCCCCTCAGGTGTCCCCAAATCCCCTCCAGATGTGTCCAGGTGTGTCCAGGTGACCTCAAATCCCCTCCAGGTGTCCCCAAATCCCTCCCAGGTGTGTCCAGGTGACCTCAGGTGTCCCCAAATCCCCTCCAGGTGTCCCCAGGTGTCCCCAGGTGTGTCCAGGTGTCCCTAGGTGCCCCGAAAGGCCCCCAGGTGTCCCCAAACCCCTCCCAGGTGTCCCCAAATGTCCCCAGGCGTCCCCAAATTCCCACCAGGTGTCCCCAAATCCTCCCAGGTGTCCCCAGGTGTCCCCAGATCCCTCCCAGGTGTCCCCAGGTGTCCCCAGATCCCTCCCAGGTGTCCCCAGGTGTCCCCAGGTGTCCCCAGGTGTCCCCAAATCCCCCCAGGTGTCCCCAAATCCCCTCCAGGTGTCCCCAGGTGTCCCCACCTGGCAGCAGGGGCTCCCTCGGGTTCACCTGCTCGGGCCTGGGCACCTCCAGCATGGCCCCGCCCACTCCTGCGCAAGCCACGCCCCTTTCCCCTGCAGCCCCGCCCCCTCGGAGCGCCCAGCCAATGGCGAGGCGGAGGCGGGGCCTGTTCAGGGAGGTCAGGGTGAGGGAGCCAATGGCGGCCAGGTTGAAGGTCAGGTGACCAATCAGGAGGAGGACGAGGGTGGCCCAGGTGAGGCTGGACAGGGAAAGGGGCGTGGCCAGGTGAGGGTGGACACGCCCACTTAGCAATAAACCACGCCCACTTACGATTAAATCCTGCCCATTTACAGTTAAACCACACCCACTTACAAATAAACCACGACTATTCGCAAATAATCAACGCCCGTTTGCAATTAAACCACGCCCACTTGCCAATAAGGCACGCCCAGTTGCAATTGAACCACGCCCACTTGGTGATAAGCCACGCCCACCTCACTGGGGGTGCCCAAACCTCACCTGGGTGGGATCCCAGGCCACGCCCATCCCACCTGAAACATCTTTGCGCATTTTGGCCCCGCCCCCTTTCACCAAGCCCCTCCCCATTCCCATCCAACTAATTTAAGACCCTCCCCTTTAAGCCCCGCCCATTTCCCTTTGGCCCCACCCACTTTCAAACCGAATTTGAAGTCCCACCCCCTTTATCTGTAAGCCACACCCCTTTCCACAAGCCACACCCACCACTGAAGCTCCTCCCCTTTAAGCCACGCCCCTTCCCCTTTAATGTGGAAGTGGTCACCTTTAATTAGGCCCCGCCCCTTTGTGCCCCTCCCACTTTCCAACCTCATTTGTAGCCCCGCCCATTTTCAACCACAAGCCACGCCCCCTTTCCCCAAGCCACACCCACTAAAAATCCCTGCCTAATGGAAACTCCACTTGAACCCCCCTTTAAGCCACGCCCCTTTCAAAAACCACACCCATGACTTGGAGCTCCCCCCCTTAAGCCACGCCCCTTTCAAAAGCCACACCCACGACTTGAAGCTCCCCCCTTTAAGCCACGCCCCTTTTGTTTTAATGAGGTAATTTTCATATTTAATTAGGCCCTGCCCCCTCCCTCCTAAGCCCCGCCCCTTTCTCCCTTAGGC
The DNA here is from genome assembly GCF_027887145.1 of Ammospiza caudacuta. Taxonomy (NCBI): domain Eukaryota; kingdom Metazoa; phylum Chordata; class Aves; order Passeriformes; family Passerellidae; genus Ammospiza; species Ammospiza caudacuta. Next base: position 305,051 of record NC_080629.1, on the reverse strand, counting down.
CCGGCACACAATTTGCATAGCCCCGCCCTGTTACAGTTAAGCCCCGCCCCTTACCATGGCCGTCCGTCCAATAGTGGGAGGAGCAACAGCGACAGCAGCAGCCCCGCCCCGTTCACCAGCGTCTCCTGCCCAGTACAAACCAGTACAAACCAGTACGGACCAGTACGGACCAGTATGGACCAGTATATGCCGTCCTTGGCGGCCATTTTGGACAGCTCTCTTGGTGGCCATCTTGGATTGCTTGCTCACTTACCACTCCAAACCAGTATAAACCAGTATAAACCAGTATAAACCAGTATAAACCAGTATGGACTCTCCCAGTCCCCTCCCAGTATAAACCAGTGCTCCCAGTCCTGCCTCGCTGCTGCTGTCCTTGGCCGCCATCTTGGATTGATTTCTCATTTACTACTCTAAACCAGTATAAACCAGTATGGACCAGTATGGACCAGTATAAACCAGTATAAACCAGTATGGACCAGTATGGACCAGTATAAACCAATATGCAATCCTTGGCGGCCATCTTGGATAATCCACCTGGCGGCCATATTGGATTGGTAGCTCTCTTAGTGATATAAACCAGTACAAACCAGTACAAACCAGTAGAAACCACTATGGACCAGTATAAACCAGTATAAACCAGTATGGACCAGTATGGACCAGTATAAACTAGTATAAACTAGTATAAACCAGTATGAACCAATATGCAATCCTTGGCGGCCATCTTGGATAATCCAGCTGGCAGCCATATTGGATTGATAGCTTTCTTAGTGCTATAAACCAGTATAAACCAGTATAAACCAGTAAAAACTTGTCCCAGTGTCCTCCCAGTGCCCTCCCAGTATAAACCAGTGCTCCCAGTCCCACCTGGCTGCTGTCCTTGGCGGCCACGTCGGCCACGTTGTCCCTCCGGGCCTGGTGCACGGCCAGGGCTGCCCTGGTGGCGCCACCGGCCACGCCCACCACGCACTGCGACCAGTATGGACCAGTTTAAACCAGTATGGACCAGTATGGACCAGTATACACCAGTTTAAACCAGTATAAACCAGTTTAAACCAGTATAAACCAGTATAGGCCATTTTAAACCAGTATAGACCAGTTTAAACCACTTTAAATGGAGAAAAAATGGTATAAACCAGTATAAACCAGTATAGACCAGTATAGACCAGTTTAAACCAGTACAAACCAGTTTAAATGGAGAAGAAATGGTATAAACCAGTACAGACCAGTACAAAGCAGTGAATACCAGTATGGACTGGTTTAAAACCACTACAAATGCAATAAACCAGCGTAAACCAGTGTAAACCAGTATAATCCAGTATACACGGGTTTGGGTATTGCACTGGCCCCCGATCCCTCCCAGTATAAACCAGTAAAATCCCAGTTCCCTCCCAGTTCTTCCCAGTATAACCCAGTTCCTTTCCAGTCCATCCCAGTTCCCTCCCACTTTATCCCAGTCCATCCCAGTATAACCCAGTTCCCTCCCAGTCCATCCCAGTTCCATCCCAGTTCCATCCCAGTCCCTCCCAGTATAAACCAGTATAACCCAGTGTATCCCAGTTCCCCCTCAGTATAACCCAGTCCCCTCCCAGTATAAACCAGTATAACCCAGTCCCCTCCCAGTATAAACCAGTATAACCCAGTTCCCTCCCAGTTCATCCCAGTCCCCTCCCAGTACAAACCAGTGCCATCCCAGTCCCTCCCAGTGTCTCCCAGTATAAACCAGTCCATTCCCAGTTCCCTCCAAGTCTGTCCCAGTTCTTCCCAGTTTCTCCAAGTTCCCTCCCAGTTTATCCCAGTTCCCTCCCAGTATAAACCAGTATAACCCAGTTTGTCTCCCAGTATAACCCACTTCCCTCCCAGTATAACCCAGTTCCCTCCCAGTCCCACCCTGGCCGCGGCCGCCATGACCAGGAGGGCGGGGCCAAGGCTCAGCCAATGGGGAGCGAGGATTTCCAGCACCAGGGCGACGTCATTGAGGAGATCGGCCACGAACCTAAGGGAGGGGGCGGGGCTTGCCCTTATTTGGAGTTGTGGGCGTGGCCTGCCCACATATGGCCATGGAAGGGCGGGGCTTTGGGATTTGGTGCCATATATGGTAATGGAGGGGCGGGGCATAGATGGGAGGGGCCAAATATGGAAAAAGGGGCGGGGATTGAGGTGAGGGCGGGGCTTGATGCCTTGCATGGCAAGGGAGGGGCGTGGCCTGTCCATATATGGGGGAAAGGGGGTGGAGTTTAAAGTCTGCTGCCATATATGGCAAGAGAGGGGCGGAGCTTAAGGATGTCAGCCTATTACAATATATGGAAAATGGGCGTGGCTTAGGCTCAGTGCCTTGTATGGGGAAAGGGGGTGGAGCTTAAAGTGTGCTGCCATATATGGCAAGGAAGGGGCGGGGCTTAATGAGGGAACGCCCATTACCATATATGGAAAATGGGCGTGGCTTCGGCTCAGTGCCTTGTATGGGGAAAGGGGGTGGAGCTTAAGCTCTGCTGCCATATATGGTAAGGAAGGGGTGGGGCTTAAGGAGGGAACCCCATTACCATATATGGAAAATGGGCGTGGCTTAGGCCCAGTGCCTTAAATGGCAAAGGGGGTGGAGCTTAAGCTCTGCTGCCGCATATGGCCAGGAAGGGGCGGGGCTTAAGCTTGCCTATACAATTACCACATATGGAAAAGGGGCGTGGCTTAGAAACAGTGCCACATCTGATTAAAAGGGAGGGGTGGGGCTTAGGTGGGCGTGGCCATATATGGGAAAAGGGGCGGGGCCTCACCGCCATTGCTTGGCCTCGCAGTCCAGGTGGCTCCTGGGGGAGGGAAACCAGTATGAACCAGTATGGACCAGTATGAACCAGTATGGACCAGTATGGACCAGTATAAACCAGTGTGGACCAATATAAACCAGTATGAACCAGTATAAACCAGTAAAGACCAGTATAAACCAGTATAGACCAATATAAACCAGTATGGACCAGTATAAACCAGCAGGGGCCTCCCAGTCCATTCCAAATCCATCCCAGTTTATCCCAGTTCCCTCCCAGTATAAACCAGTTCCTCCCAGTTCATTCCAAATCCCCTGCCAGTATGGCCCAGTGACATCCCAGTTCATTCCCAGCCCATCCCAGTTTATCCCAGTCCCTCCCAGTATAAACCAGTTCATTCCCAATCCCCTCCCAGTATATCCCAGTCCATCCCAGTTTATCCCAGTTCCCTCCCAGTATAAACCAGTTAATTCCCAATCCCCTCCCAGTCCCTCCCAGTTTGTCCCAGTTCCCTCCCAGTCCCTCCCAGTTCCCTCCCAGTCCATTCCCAGTATATCCCAGTTCCTCCCAGTATATCCCAGTTTGTCCCAGTTCCCTCCCAATCCCTCCCAATCCCTCCCAGTATATCCCAGTTCCCTCCCAGTCCATTCCCAGTTCCCTCCCAATCCCTCCCAGTCCATCCCAGTATATCCCAGTCCCTCCCAGTTTGTCCCAGTTCCCTCCCAGTCCATCCCAGTCCCTCCCAGTCCATCCCAGTCCCTCCCAGTCTATCCCAGTCCATCCCAGTATATCCCAGTCCATTCCCAGTATATCCCAGTCCCTCCCAATCCCTCCCAATTCCCTCCCAGTCCATTCCCAGTCCCTCCCAGTTTGTCCCAGTTCCCTCCCAGTCCATTCCCAGTATATCCCAGTCCCTCCCAGTATATTCCAGTCCATCCCAGTCCATCCCAGTTTGTCCCAGTTCCCTCCCAGTCCATTCCCAGTATATCCGAGTCCATCCCAGTCCGTCCCAGTCCATCCCAGTATATCCCAGTAAATCCCAGTATATCCCAGTCCATCCCAGTCCATCCCAGTTTGTCCCAGTTCCCTCCCAGTCCATTCCCAGTATATCCCAGTATATCCCAGTATATCCCAGTCCCTCCCAGTCCGTCCCAGTCTCACCCCTGCAGCCACACGAAGCCGATCCTGGTCACGATCCCGACCCCGTCTGAGGGAGGAAACGGGAAAATCCCGGGAATGCCAGGAAATCTGGGAATTTTTGGGAAATTTCTGGGAAATTTTGGGGAGAATATTTGGGAATTTTCGGGATTTTTTTGGGGAATTTTCTGGGAATTTTCGGGACTTTTTGGGGAGCTTTGGGAATTTTTGGGGGAATTTTGGGGAATTCCTTGGGGAATTTTTTGGGATTTTTTTTTTTACTTTTTGGGGATTTTTTTGGGATTTTTTGGGGGGGAATTATTTGGGAGCTTTTGGGAAAATTTTTGGAATTTTTAGGGAATTTTTTGCGAATTTTGGGGGATTTTTTTTTTTTTCACTTTCAGGAGACTTTTTTAGGATTTTTTGGGATTTTTCGGGAATTTATTGGGGAACTTTTGGGGAATGTTTTGGGACTTTTATGGAATTTTTTGGGAATTTTTGGGGGATTTTTTTTAATTTCTGGGAATTTTTTGGGGATTTTTTTTTTTTTTAATTTTTGGGGATTTTTGGGGATTTTTTTTTTTTTTAATTTTTGGGGGATTTTTTGGTTTTGTTTTTTTTTAATTTTTTGGGGATTTTTTGGGGAATTTTTTTTTTTATTTTTGGGGATTTTTTGGGGATTTTTTTTTTTTTTAATTTTTGGGGATTTTTTAGGGATTTTCTTGGGGGGATTTTTTTTTTTTTAAATTTTTGGGGATTTTTTGGGGATTTTTTTTTTGGATTTTATGGGAATTTTGGGGGAATATTTTTGGCCATTTTTTGGTCACTTTTCCCACCTCGTAGGAGCCAGGTGAGCGCGGCCCCGGTGACGGAGGCGGAGCCGTCGCCGACCCCGACGGCCTCGAGCACGGCCCGGGCAGAGAGAGCGGAACAGAGCGAGGAGCAGAGGGCCTGCAACCAGTACGGACCAGTACGGACCAGTATGGACCAGTACGGACAAAAAAAACCCGGTAAAAATCCATAAAACCAGTAAAAACCAGTAGAAACCAGTATAGACCAGTAGGGACCAGTATGGATCAGTATAAACAAAAAAAACCCCGTCAAAATCCGTAAAAATCCATAAAAACCAGTATAAACCAGTATGGACCAGTACAGAGCAGTACGGACCAGTATAAACCAGTATGGACCAGTATGGACCGGTATGAACAAAAAAAACCCGGTAAAAATCCATGAAACCAGTATAAACCAGTATAAACCAGTATAAACCAGTATAGACCAGTATAAACCAGTATAGACCAGTATAAACCAGTATAAACCAGTATGGACCAGTATAAACCAGTCCAAACCAGTACAAACCAGTATAAACCAGTATCCCCAGTATCCCCAGTACCTGCAGGCTGTCCCAGCACCATTCCCAGTATAAACCAGTATAAACCAGTATAAACCAGCCCAAACCAGTATAAACCAGTCCAAACCAGTATAAACCAGTATGCCCAGTACCTACAGGCTGTCCCAGCCCATTCCCAGTCCAAACCAGTATAAACCAGTATAAACCAGTCCAAACCAGTATAAACCAGTATAAACCAGTACAAACCAGTATAAACCAGTATAAACCAGTACAAACCAGTATCCCCGGTACCTGCAGGCTGTCCCAGCTCATCCCCAGCCCATTCCCAGTACAAGCCAGTATAAACCAGTACAAACCAATATAAACCAGTATAAACCAGCCCAAACCAGTATAAACCAGCCCAAACCAGTCCAAACCAGTCCAAACCAGTATAAACCAGTATAAACCAGTCCAAACCAGTATAAACCAGTCCAAACCAGTATAAACCAGTACAAACCAGTATCCCCAGTATGCCCAGTACCTGCAGGCTGTCCCAGCACCATTCCCAGTATAAACCAGTCCAAACCAGTATAAACCAGTCCAAACCAGTCCAAACCAGTCCAAACCAGTATAAACCAGTATAAACCAGTACAAACCAGTCCAAACCAGTATAAACCAGTACAAACCAGTCCAAACCAGTACAAACCAGTCCAAACCAGTATAAACCAGTACAAACCAGTCCAAACCAGTACAAACCAGTCCAAACCAGTCCAAACCAGTATAAACCAGTACAAACCAGTCCAAACCAGTATAAACCAGTACAAACCAGTCCAAACCAGTATAAACCAGCCCAAACCAGTCCAAACCAGTATAAACCAGTATAAACCAGTATCCCCAGTACCTGCAGGCTGTCCCAGGCCTGGTAGGCGCCGTAGTCGGGGCTGACGCTGTCGGGGAAGCCCTGGGGCAGCAGCAGCCGCTGGGAATTCCCAAAAATCCCAAAATTCCCAAAAATTTGGGGGGAAAAGAGGAAAAAAGAGGAAAACGTGAGCGGGGGAGGGGAAAGGAGAGGAAATTCCGGAAAATTCCACAAAAATTCGCAAAAAATTCCACAAAATTCACGACAAACGGTCCCAAAGTTCCCCAAAAAATTCGCCAAAAGTCCCCCCAAAATTGGGAAAAAATTCCCTGAAAAAAATCCCAAAAATTCGGGAAAAAATCGCAAAAAATTCCCCCAAAATCTGGGAAAAAATGCCACAAAAATTCCCCTCCCTCAAAATTTCCACAAAATTTCCCAAAAGTCAGAAAAAAAAAATGCCCCCCCCCCCCCAATCCCAAAAATTAGAAAAATAAATCCCCCCCAAAAATTCTCCCAAAAATCTCAAAAATTCAGGGGGAAATATCCCAAAAAATCCTCAAAAAATCCCCACAAAATTTCCCAAACAATTCCTAAAACACAATCCCAAAAACTCGAAAAAATCCCCCTCAAAAAACAGAAAAAAATTCCTCAAAATTCCTAAAAAGTTCTCAAAAATCAAAACCCAAAACAAAAAAATCCCCCAAAATTAAAAGATAATTCAGCCAAAATTCAACAGAAATCCCCCCAAAATTTCCCCCAAAATTTCCCCCAAAATTTTTTTTAAATCCCAAAAAATCCCCCAAAAATCACAAAAATTTCCCAAAAAAAATCCCCCAAAATTCAGACTAAATCCCGAAAAATTCAATATATTCCTCCCAAAATCACCCCAAAACCCCCCAAAAATTCCCATAAAATTCCCAAAAATTCCCTAAAAAAACGAAACAAAATTCCTCACTAAAATTCTAAAATATCCCCAAAAAAATCCCGACAAAATTTCCTGAAAAATCCCAAAAATTAAAAAAAAAATTCCCCCAAAATTCTGAAATTTCCCCCAAAAATCCAAAAAAAATCACACAAAATTCCCAAAATATTCCTCAACAAAACCCCAAAACTGGCTCCAAAATCCCCCCAAAAAATTTTAAAACTCCTAAAGAGTCCCAAAAAAATCCCCCCAAAATTCCAAAAAAAATCCCCAAAAATCCAAAAAAATCCCCAAAAATTCCTTTAAAAATCTCCTAAAAATCCCCCCCCCAAAAAATCCTCTCCAAATTAAAAATAAATTTAAAAAATCCCAAAAAATTCCTTTAAAAATCCCAAAACTATCTCCCAAAAATAAAAAATCCTCCCCAAATTAAAAATAAATTTTAAAAATCCCCAAAAATTCCTTTAAAAATCTCCTAAAAATCCCCCCAAATAAAAAATCCTCCCCAAATTAAAAATAAATTTTTAAAATCCCCAAAAATTCTTTTCAAAATCCCAAATCTCCCCAAAAAAAAAATCCTCCCCAAATTAAAAATAAATTTAAAAAATCCCCAAAAATTCCTTTAAAAATCCCAAAACTATCTCCCAAAAATAAAAAATCCTCCCCAAATTAAAAATAAATTTTAAAAATCCCCAAAAATTCCTTTAAAAATCTCCTAAAAATCCCCCCCCAAAAAATCCTCTCCAAATTAAAAATAAATTTAAAAAATCCCAAAAAATTCCTTTAAAAATCCCAAAACTATCTCCCAAAAATAAAAAATCCTCCCCAAATTAAAAATAAATTTAAAAAATCCCCAAAAATTCCTTTAAAAATCTCCTAAAAATCCCCCCCCCAAAAAATCCTCTCCAAATTAAAAATAAATTTAAAAAATCCCAAAAAATTCTTTTCAAAATCCCAAATCTCCCAAAAAAAATCCTCCCCAAATTAAAAATAAATTTAAAAAATCCCCAAAAATTCCTTTAAAAATCTCCTAAAAATCCCCCCCCCAAAAAATCCTCTCCAAATTAAAAATAAATTTTAAAAATCCCCAAAAATTCCTTTAAAAATCTCCTAAAAATCCCCCCAAATAAAAAATCCTCCCCAAATTAAAAATAAATTTTTAAAATCCCCAAAAATTCCTTTAAAAATCTCCTAAAAATCTCCCAAAAATCCTCCCAAAATTAAAAAAAAATTCCCAAAAATTCAATATATTCCCCCCAAAAATTCCAAATTTCCCCAAAATTTCCTCCAAAATTTCCCCCAATCCCTCCAAATTCCCAAATTTCCCCAGATTTTCCCAAAATTTTGGGAATTTCTGGAATTTTCTCACCGCGGCCGCCCTGCGCAGCCTCTCCCGGGGCTTTGGGCTCCTGTGGGAAACCTCCCGGGAACCCCAAAAACGGCGGCACAAAACCGGAGCTGGAAAGGAAATTTCAAATTTTAGACAAAATTTAAAATTTTGGGGAAAATTTGGAAAAAAATCAGGGAAAATTTGGGGAAAAATTTAATTTTTTCTGGATTTTTTTGCAATTTTTTGGTGATTTTTGGACAAATTTTGGGGTTTTTTATTTTGGTTTTTTTTCCCCCGATTTTTGGGGGATTTTTTGGGGAAATTTAAAATAAAATTTTAGGGAAAATTTGGGGAATTTTGAGGATAAAATTTGATTTTTTTTCTTTGGTGATTTTTGCACCATTTTTTGAGATTTTTAGAGGATGTTTTGAGAGTTCTTATTGGGAATTTTGGGGATTTTTTTCGAAGTTTTGGGAATTTTTTTGGTGATTTTTGAGGATTTTGGGGGAAATTTTAGGGTGGAGTTTTGGGGAATTTTTTTGGTGATTTTTGAGGATTTTTTGGGAATTTTGGGTGGAATTTTGGGGAATTTTCAGGGAATTTTTTTGGTGATTTTTGAGGATTTTTTGGGAATTTTGGGTGGAATTTTGGGGAATTTTCAGGGAATTTTTTGGTGATTTTTGGGGAATTCTGGGTGGAACTTTGGGGAATTTTCAGGGAATTTTTTTTGTGATTTTTGAGGATTTTTTGGGAATTTTCAGGGAATTTTTTTGGTGATTTTTGAGGATTTTTTGGGGGGAATTTTGGGGGGAATTTTGGGTGGAATTTTGGGGAATTTTCAGGGAATTTTTTTGGTGATTTATGAGGATTTTTTGGGAATTTTGGGTGGAATTTTGGGGAATATTCAGGGAATTTTTTGGTGATTTTTGGGGAATTTTGGGTGGAACTTTGGGGAATATTCAGGGAATTTTTTGGTGATTTTTTGGGAATTTTGGGTGGAATTTTGGGGAATATTCAGGGAATTTTTTGGTGATTTTTGAGGATTTTTTGGGAATTTTGGGTGGAATTTTCATGGAATTTTTTTGTGATTTCTGAGGATTTTTTGGGAATTTTGGAGGGAATTTTGGGGAATTTTCAGGGAATTTTTTGGTGATTTTTGAGGATTTTTTGGGAATTTTGGGTGGAATTTTGGGGAATTTTCAGGGATTTTTTGTGTGATTTTTGAGGATTTTTTGGGAATTTTCAGGGAATTTTTTTGGTGATTTTTGAGGATTTTTTGGGAATTTTGGGTGGAATTTTGGGGAATTTTGGGTGGAATTTTGGGGAATTTTCAGGGAATTTTTTGGTGATTTTTGGGGAATTTTGGGTGGAACTTTGGGAAATTTTCAGGGAATTTTTTTGTGATTTTTGAGGATTTTTTGGGAATTTTCAGGGAATTTTTTTGGTGATTTTTGAGGATTTTTTGGGGGGAATTTTGGGTGGAATTTTGGGGAATTTTGGGTGGAATTTTGGGGAATTTTCAGGGAATTTTTTGGTGATTTTTGAGGGATATTTGGGAATTTTGGGTGGAATTTTGGGGAATTTTCAGGGAATTTTTTTGGTGATTTATGAGGATTTTTTGGGAATTTTGGGTGGAATTTTGGGGAATTTTCAGGGAATTTTTTTGGTGATTTTTGAGGATTTTTTGGGAATTTTGGGTGGAATTTTGGGGAATTTTCAGGGAATTTTTTGGTGATTTTTGGGGAATTTTGGGTGGAACTTTGGGGAATTTTCAGGGAATTTTTTGGTGATTTTTGAGGATTTTTTGGGAATTTTCAGGGAATTTTTTTGGTGATTTTTGAGGATTTTTTGGGAATTTTGGGTGGAATTTTGGGGAATTTTCAGGGATTTTTTGTGTGATTTTTGAGGATTTTTTGGGAATTTTCAGGGAATTTTTTTGGTGATTTTTGAGGATTTTTTGGGAATTTTGGGTGGAATTTTGGGGAATATTCAGGGAATTTTTTTGTGATTTCTGAGGATTTTTTGGGAATTTTGGGGGGAATTTTGGGGAATTTTCAGGGAATTTTTTTGGTGATTTTTGAGGATTTTTTGGGAATTTTGGGTGGAATTTTGGGGAATTTTCAGGGAATTTTTTTGGTGATTTTTGAGGATTTTTTGGGAATTTTGGGTGGAATTTTGGGGAATTTTCAGGGAATTTTTTTGTGATTTTTGAGGATTTTTTGGGAATTTTCAGGGAATTTTTTTGGTGATTTTTGAGGATTTTTTGGGAATTTTGGGTGGAATTTTGGGGAATTTTCAGGGAATTTTTTGGTGATTTTTGAGGGATTTTTGGAGAAATTTTGGGGATTTTTAGGAAAACGTCGGGGAATTTTTTCTTGAATTTTTGGGGGAAATTTTAGGGGGGAATTCTGAGGGATTTGGGGATTTTGGGTCCCTCTGGAACCGAGAAACCTCCAGGAAACCCCAAAATCTGCGGCAGAAAAGCGGCGCTGGAACGGGGAGAAAAAAGAGAATTTGGGTCAAAAATTGGGAGAAAATTTGGGGGAAAAATTGGGAAAAAAATCGGGAAAAAAATCGGGGAAATTTTGGGGAAAAATTGGAAATTTTTTGCGTTTTTTTGCGAGTTTTTGGCGATTTTTGGAGAATTTTTATTGGGAATTTTGGGGAAATTTTATTGGGGATTTTGGGGGATTTTTTCCAGAATTTCGCGGAAGAAATTGGGATTTTTCAGGATTATTTTGGACTTTTTGGTGCCTGTTCAGGATTTTTTGAGATTTTTCGGAAGGTTTTGGGGATATTTTGGGATTTTTGATGGGGATCTTTTTTTTTTTTTTTAAATTTTTGGGAATGTTCTTGGATTCTTTTGGTGTTTTTTAAGGAATTTTTTGGGGTTTTTTTAGGAATTGTTGGGGGAAGTTTTTTTTTTTTTCTTTTTTTGAGATTTTTGGGGGGAATTTTGGGGATTTTTTGCGAATTATTTGGGATTTTTTAAAAACATTTTTTGGACCTGATTTTCTTTTATTCCGGGGAAATTCTGGGGCTTCTTAATGGGGATTTTTAAGGGGATTTGTTTTTAATTTTTAAGAAAATTTTCAGGATTTTTTTTGTGATTTTTGGGGGGAATTTTGTGATTTTTGGGGGGAAATTTGCGATTTTAGGGGGCGATTTGGGGTGAAATCGCGGCGATTTTAGAGCATTTGGGGTCGATTGTCGATAATTTTGGGCCGCCGGATCCGGATTTTGGGGTCCCGATGCGGATTTTGGCCGATTTTGGGAATTTTTTGGCGATTTTGGGAATTTTTTTGGCGATTTTGGGGCATTTTTGGGTCTCCCCCCCTTCCCGCGTTACCCTCCGCCGGCTCCATCGGCACTTCCGGTCCCGGCACTTCCGACTTCCGCTGTTTCCATGGTAACGCCGGAAGCCGCTCTGGCCTTTTCCGCCTCTATGGCAACGGCGGAGCCGCTCTGGCCCCGAGTCCTCCAGGACTCGATGGTAACGCCCCAAAATGCCCCAAAACCCACAAAACTCACCCCAAAACCCCCAGATTTCACCCCAAACCTCCAAATTCTTTCAAATCCAACCAGAAATTCTCCAAATCTCGAATTTTCCGCCCAAATTTTGGGGATAATTGGGGTCCTCCAAGGCCCAAATTCCCTTTACATTCATGCCTTTCCCCTCCCCCATCCCCAGATTTGTGAATTTCATCCCCAAAATTCCCAAATTCTCTCCAAAAATTCCCGGATTGCCCCAAGTTTCCCCCGAATTCCAAAATTTTCGCCCGAATTTCCCTGAATCCCCTCAAAACGACCCCCGAGTGACCCAAGGATGACCCCGAGTGGCCCCAAGTGACCCCTGTGTGACCTCGGGACCCCCTCAATTGACCCCGGGTGACCCCAAAGTGACCCCGAGATTACCCTGAGTGACCCGAAAGCCCCAAATGACCTCATGTGACCCCCAAATGCCCCCAAAGTGACCCCAAGTGACCCCTGAGTGACCCCAGGACCCTCAAAATGACCCCAAGTGACCCCAGAGTGACCCCAATGTGACCCCAGAGTGACCTTAAGTGACCCCAGAGTGACCCCAGAGTGACCCCTGCATGACCCCGAGTCACCCCGGCCCGGCCCCTCCCCCACAGACTCCGTTGGTCTCCATGGCAACGGCTCCGAGCGATTTTATTGGCTGGGAAAGGGAGAAAAAGGGGGCGGGGCCAGAGACAGGTCAAAGGTCAAGGGTGGAAAGGGGAGGGGGCAAAGGGGGGGAGGGGCAGAGTGGACACAGAGTGACCAATGAGTGACCCCTGAGTGACCACAGAGTGACCCCTGAGTGACCAATGGGTGACCAATGAGTGACCCCTGAGTGACCAATGAGTGACCAATGAGTGACCAATGAGTGACCAATGAGTGACCACAGGGTGACCAATGAGTGACCACAGAGTGACCAATGGGTGACCAATGAGTGACCCCTGAGTGACCAATGAGTGACCAATGAGTGACCAATGAGTGACCCCTGAGTGACCACTGAGTGACCCCTGAGTGACCAATGAGTGACCAATGAGTGACCCCTGAGTGACCAATGAGTGACCCCTGAGTGACCAATGGGTGACCAATGGGTGACCAATGAGTGACCCCTGAGTGACCCCTGAGTGACCACTGAGTGACCCCTGAGTGACCCCTGAGTGACCACAGAGTGACCAATGAGTGACCAATGAGTGACCACAGAGTGACCACTGAGTGACCACAGGTGGCCGCAATATTCAATGGTCACTCTGGAGTGACCAACGGCCGCCTCAGAGTGACCAATGAGTGACCCCTGAGTGACCGCAGGTGGTCAAGAGTGACCACAGAGTGACCAATGGTCACTTTTGGGTGGCCACGAGCGGTCAAGAGTGACCAGGGGTCACCTTGGGGTGGTCTGGGGTGGTCAGTGATGGTCAGTGGTCACTCAGGATGGTCAGTGGTCACTCTGGGGTGGTCAAGGATGGTCAGTGATGGTCAGTGGTCACTTCAGAGTGACCATTGAGTGACCAGTGGTCACTATGGGGTGGTCAGTGATGGTCAGTGGTCACTCTGGGGTGGTCAGTGATGGTCAGTGGTCACTCTGGATGGTCAGTGATGGTCAGTGGTCACTCTGGGGTGGTCAGTGGTCACTCTGGGGTGGTCAGTGATGGTCAGTGGTCACTCTGGGGTGGTCAGTGGTCACTTTGGCGTGACCAGGAGCGGTCAGTGGTCACTTTAGAGTGACCACGAGTGACCATTGGTGGTCTTAGAGTGACCAGTGGTCATTTTGGGATGGCCTGGGGTGGTCAGGGGTCACTCTGGGGTGGTCAGAAGTGACCAATGGTCACTCTGGGGTGGTCAGTGATGGTCAGTGGTCACTCTGGGATGGTCAGTGATGGTCAGTGGTCACTCTGGGATGGTCAGTGGTCACTCTGGGATGGTCAAGATGACCAAAAGTGACCAATGGTCACTCTGGGATGGTCAGTGATGGTCAGTGGTCACTCTGGGATGGTCAGTGGTCACTCTGGGATGGTCAAGATGACCAAAAGTGACCAATGGTCACTCTGGGGTGGTCACTGATGGTCAGCGGTCACTCTGGGGTGGTCAGTGGTCACTCTGAGCACTCAGTGGTCACTCTGGGATGGACAAGATGACCAGAAGTGACCAATGGTCACTCTGGAGTGGTCAGTGGTCACTCTGGGGTGGACAAAGGGGTCAGGAGTGGCCTTGGGGTGGCCACAGAGTGACCACAGATGGTCAGTGGTGGACACAGAGTGACCACAGATGGTCAGTGGTGGCCACAGAGTGACCACAGATGGTCAGTGGTGGACACAGAGTGACCACGAGTGGTCATTGGTCACCAGGGATGGACAATGGATGACCATGGGTGGTCATTGGTGGCCGTGGTCACCACGAGTGACCATAAATGACCACAAAGAACCACTGGCCACCGTGAATGACCACTGCCCTTGTGGTGGGTCACCAAGGATGGACACTGGGTGACCACGGGTGGTCATTGGTCACCAGTGATGGACACTGGATGACCATAAATGGTCATTGGTCACCAGGGATGGACACTGGATGACCATAAATGGTCATTGGTCACCAGGGATGGACATTGGATGACCATAAATGGTCGTTGGTCACCAGGGATGGACACTGGATGACCATGGGTGGTCATTGGTCACCAGTGATGGACATTGGATGACTATGGGTGGTCATTGGTCACCAGGAATGGACACTGGATGACCATGGGTGGTCATTGGTCACCAGGAATGGACACTGGATGACCATAAATGGTCGTTGGTCACCAGGGATGGACACTGGATGACCATGGGTGGTCATTGGTCACCAGGGATGGACACTGGATGACCACGGGTGGTCATTGGTCACCAGGGATGGACACTGGATGACCATGGGTGGCCATTGGTGGCCACGGCCACCAGGACCGCCCCCATCTCAGCTGATGCAGACGCGGTGGAAGTCGCGGGCGCCGAAGGATGGACACTGGATGACCTCAGATGACCGTGGGTGGTCATTGGTCACCATAAATGACCACAGCTGGCCACAGATGACCACTGGCCACCCCGAGATGACCCCTGGTGCTCAGCTGATGTAGATGTGGTCGAAGTCATGGGCGCCCAAGGATGGACACTGGATGACCATGGGTGGCCATAAATGACCACAGATGACCAAAGGCCACAACAAGATGACCATGGGTGGCCATTGGTGGCCACGGCCACCCCGAGATGACCACCAGGGCTCAGCTGATGTAGACACGGTGGAAGTCGTGGGCGCCGAAGGATGGACACTGGATGACCTCAGATGACCACAGGTGGTCACTGGTCACCAGTGATGGACATTGGATGACCACGGGTGGTCATTGGTCACCAGGAATGGACAATGGGTGACCACGGGTGGTCATTGGTCACCAGGGATGGACATTGGATGACCACGGGTGGTCATTGGTCACCAGGAATGGACAATGGGTGACCACGGGTGGTCATTGGTCACCAGGGATGGACATTGGATGACCACGGGTGATCATTGGTCACCATAAATGACCACAGCTGGCCACAGATGACCACTGGCCACCCCGAGATGACCACCAGGGCTCAGCTGATGTAGACGCGGTGGAAGTCGTGGGCGCCGAAGGCCGCGTTGCACTTGGGGCACTTCCTCTGGCGCGTGTCGTAGCGGCTCTTGACGCACTCGAAGCAGAAGACGTGGAAGCACTTGGTCAGCACCGCGTCCTTCTTGCGCGCGTTGCAGCACGGACACGTCAGCCGGGCCTGCAACGAGGGAGTGACCGACGGAGGCTCAGGGTCAGCCGAGGTCGTTAGGGGTCATCAATGGTCATTAATGGTCATTAATGGTCATTAATGGTCAACCACGGTCATTGAAGGTCATCAATGGCCAACCAAGGTCATTAATGGTCACTAATGGCCACGAAAGCCCAACCGAACTCGTTAATGGTCATTAGCAGCCAGCCAAGGTCATTAACGGTCATTAATGGTAATGAAAACCCAACCAAACTCATTAATGGTCATTAGCAGCCAGCCAAGGTCATTAACGGTCATTAATGGTAATGAAAACCCAACCAAACTCATTAATGGTCATTAGCAGCCAGCCAAGGTCATGAACGGTCGTTAGCGGTCAGCCAAGATCATTAACGATCAACCAAGATCAATGAAGGCCATCAATGGCCAACCAAGGCCATCAATGGTCAACCACGGTCATTAAAGGTCATCAACGATCATTAACGGTCATTAATGGTCATTAATGGTCAATCATGGTCATTGAAGGTCATCAATGGTCATTAATGGTCATTAATGGCCATCAATGGTCAACCACGGTCATTAAAGGTCATTAACGGTCATCAATGGTCATTAATGCTCATTAATGGCCATCAATGGTCAACCACGGTCATTAAAGGTCATTAACGGTCATCAATGGTCATTAATGCTCATTAATGGTCATTAATGGTCAACCAAGGTCATTGAAGGTCACCAATGGCCAGCCGGGCCTGGAACGAGGGGACGCGCGGTCAGCGGAGTGACCACCGGAGGCTGAGGGTCAGCCAAGGTCGTTAGGGATCGTTAATGGTCATTAATGGTCAACCAAGGTCATTAACGGTCATTAATGGTAATGAAAACTCAACCAAACTCATTAATGGTCATTAGCAGCCAGCCAAGGTCATGAACGGTCGTTAGCGGTCAGCCAAGATCATTAATGATCAACCAAGATCAATGAAGGCCATCAATGGCCAACCAAGGCCATCAATGGTCAACCACGATCATTAAAGGTCATCAACGATCATTAACGGTCATTAATGGTCATTAATGGTCAACCACGGTCATTGAAGGTCATCAATGGTCATTAATGGTCATTAATGGCCAACCAAGGTCATTGAAGGTCACCAATGGTCAGCCAGGCCCGGACCAAGGGGACGCGCGGTCAGCGGAGTGACCACTGGAGGCTGAGGGTCAGCCGAGGTCATTAAAGGTTATCGATGATCATTAATGGTCATTAATGGTCAGCCGAGGTCATTGAAGGTCATCGATGATCATTAATGGTCATTAATGGTCAGCCGAGGTCATTGAAGGCCATTAACGGTCGAGCAAAACCATCAATGGTCATTAATGGTCAACCAAAACCATCAAAGGTCATCAACGGCCAAACAAAGTCATTGAAGGTCATCAATGGTCATTATTGGTCATTAACGGTCATTAACGGTCAACCGAGATCATCAAAAGTCATTGAAGGTCATGAAAGGTCAACCAAAGTCATTAACGGCTATTAACGATCAACCAAGATTGTTAAAGTTCATTATTGGTCAACCAAGATCACCAACGGTCATTAGTGGTTAATTACAATCATTAACGGTCATTAGCGGTCACCTACGGCCATTAATGGTCAACCAAGGCTGTTAAAGGCCATTAATGGTCAACCAAGGCCATTGGAAGTCATCAATGCTCATTAACGGTCGTTAGCGGTAAATCAAAGTCATTGAAGATCGTTAATGGCCAACCACGGTCCTCAATGGTCAACCACGGTCATTGAAGGTCATCAATGATCGTTAAACATCGTCAATGGCCAACCAAGGTCATCAATGGTCATTAATGGCCAGCCCAGGTCATCCATGGTCAACCGAGGTCATTGAAGGTCATCAACGGTCATGAAAGATCAACCAAAGTCATTAACGGTTATTAGCGGTCAACCGAGGTCATTAATGGTCGTTAATGGTCAACCAGGGTCATTAAAGGTCATTAATGGCCACGACAAGCCAACCCAAGTCATTAATGGCCAACCGAGGTCATTAATGGCCGTTGGCGGTCAACAAAGGCCATCAAGGGTCGTTAGTGGTCAACCAAGCTCATTGAAGGTCCACCAAGATCATTGACGGCCAATGGGAACCACCCAAAGTCAACCAAGCGTCAACCAAAGTTCTCAAACGCGACCCAAAGTCCCCGAAGCTCCACCCAAGGCTCCTCCAGGTCCCAAGAGGTCCTGGAAGCTTCCAGAAGCTCCAGCCAAGGTTCCTCAAGGTTCCTCGAGGTCTCAGGAGGTTCTGGAAGCTTCCAGAAGCTCCAGCCAAGGTTCCTCAAGGTTCCTCGAGGTCCCAGGAGGTTCTGGAAGCTTCCAGAAGCTCCACCCAAGGTTCCTCAAGGTTCCTCGAGGTCCCAGGAGGTTCTGGGAGCTCCCAGGAGGCCCCAAAAGGTCCCAGAAGCTCCCAGGACGGTCCTGGAAAGTTCTGGAAGGTCCCAGAAGGTCCCGGAGGCTCCCAGAAGGTTCTGGAAGGTTCTGGAAGATCCCGGAATCTCACCCGGTACTCCTTGATCTCCTCCTGCAGGATCTGGTCGGCGTCGGCGTAAACCTCGACCTTGCGCTGCTTCTCCAGCTTCCGGCGCAGCCGCGACAGCTCCTCCTGAGCGGGGGTGGACAAAATCGACCAAAATTACCAAAAAACGACCCAAAAAAACGGTCCCGAAAATTGCCCCAAGAACGTTCCCAAAACCTCCTCAAAAAACCCCCCCCAAAAATGCCCGAAATTCCCAAAACGATTTCCAAAAATTTCCAAAAAAAAAAAAAATCCCAAAGTATTCCCCAAAACTTCCAAAAAATTACTCAAAACGCCCCAAAATATTCCAAAAAAATATTCCGTGAAATGTCTCAGAAATTCCAAAAAAAGGACCCAAAATTTCTAAAAATGTTCCCAAAAATGGCCCCAAAAAGGCCCCTAAAATTCCCAAAATATTCCCAAAATATACTTCAAAAATTCGAAAAAAATTGCCCAAAAATCCTAAAAACACCCCCAAAAATGGCCCCAAAATGGACCCTAAAATTCCCAAAATATACCTCAAAAATTTGAAAAAAAATTGCCCAAAAATACTAAAAACACCCCCAAAAATGGTCCCAAAAATATTCCCAAAGACGTCCAAAACAAGTGCCCAAAATTCCCAAAATTATTCCCAAAAGATTCCTCAAAAATTTAAAACAAATTCGATCTAAATTCCTAAAAATATTCCCACAAAATTCCAAAAAAATTCCAAAAAAGTTCCCCAAAAATTCGCCCTGAACTCCCAAAAATAGACCCAAAAGATTCTTCACAAATTCCAAAAAAATCCTCAAAAATTCAAATACAATTACCCGAAAATCCCAAAACATACCCCAAAAATTCCCTATAAAATCACCAAAAATCCTTTAAACATCCCAAAAAAATCCCTGGAAATTCATTGAGAATTCACCACAAATTCCTAAAAAAAAATTTCCCAGAATTCACTAAAACTCCCCAAAAATTAAAAAGAAGATTCCCCCCCAAACTCATAAAATATCCCCCCAAAAATTCCAAAATACTCATTAAAAATTTCCCAAACGTTTCTAAAAAATTCCCCAAAATTCCCAAAATTTCACCAAAAGACCCCTAAAAACCCCCCAAAATTCACCCCCAAAAAACTTTAACAAATTCCCCAAAAAAACCCCAAAATTCCCTCCATAATTCCTCTAAAAAAATTTAAAAATTTTTTCAAAATTCATCAGAACAAAACGTCTCCAAAATTCCTTTAAAAAAAAACCAAAAATCCCAAATGTTTCCAAAGAAAACCCTCAAAATTTAATAAAAAAAGCCCCAAAAATCACTAAAACATCCCCAAAAACCCCCCAAAATTCCCTCCAAAATTCCTCTAAAAAATCTAAAATTTTTTTCAAAACTCATTAGAACAAAACGCCTCCAAAATTCCTTAAAAAAAAAAAAACCAAGATCCCAAACATTTCCTAAATAACGTCTTGAAATTTACTAAAAAAAAGCCCCAAAAATCACTAAAACATCCCCAAAACCCCCCCCAAAATTCCCTCCAAAATTCCTCTAAAAAATCTAAAACTTTTTTCAAAACTCATTAGAACAAAACGCCTCCAAAATTCCTTTAAAAATAAAAAAAAAACAGAACAAAAATCCCAAACACTTCCTAAAAAGACCCTCGATATTTACTAAAAAAAAGCCCCAAAAAATCACTAAAACATCCCCAAAACCCCCCCAAAAGTCCCTCCAAAATTCCTCTAAAAAATCTAAACATTTTTTCAAAACTCATTACAACAAAATGTCTCCAAAATCCCTTAAAAAAAAAAAACAAACAAAAATCCCAAACGTTTCCTAAAAACACCCTCGAAATTTACTAAAAAGAAGCCCCCAAAACCACTAAAACATCCCCAAAAAATCTCAAAAAATTAAAAAAAAAAAAAAAATTAAAAAAAATTGACCAAAAAATCCCGAAATTTCCCCAAAATTCTGGAACTTTCCTCCCACCTGGGCTCTCTTGAGGCTGAGCGACTCCTTGTCCTTGGCCGCGCGGTTCTCGGCCGCGCACACCTGCAGCTCCCGCAGCCGCGCCTGCACGTGCTCGCCCTGCGCGCGCAGGTCCTCGGCCAGCTGGGCCGCCTCCACCGCCTGCAACGCAACGGGGGCACACCTGGGCACACCTGGGCACACCTGGGTACAGCTAAGGGCACCTGGGTACACCTGGGTACACCTGGGTTACACCTGAATTATCTCAAATACACCTGGGTTACACCTGGGTACACCTGAGATCCATTGGGATACACCTGGGCACACCTGGGTTACACCTGGGTACACCTGGGCACACCTGGGATACACCTGAATTATCTGAGATACACCTGGGTTACACCTGAGTAACCTGAGATACACCTGGGCACACCTGGGCACACCTGGGCACACCTGCAGCTCCCGCAGCCGCGCCTGCACGTGCTCGCCCTGCGCGCGCAGGTCCTCGGCCAGCTGGGCCGCCTCCACCGCCTGCAACGCAACGGGGGCACACCTGGGCACACCTGGGCACACCTGGGTACACCTGGGCACACCTGGGTACACCTGGGTACACCTGGGTACACCTGGGATACACCTGAATTACCTGAGATACACCTGGGTTACACCTGAGTAACCTGAGATACACCTGGGCACACCTGGGTACAGCTAAGGGCACCTGGGTACACCTGGGTTACACCTGGGCACACCTGGGCACACCTGGGCACACCTGGGTACACCTGGGTTACACCTGAATTATCTCAAATACACCTGGGTTACACCTGGGTACACCTGAGATCCATTGGGATACACCTGGGTACACCTGGGTTACACCTGGGTACACCTGAATTATCTGAGATACACCTGGGTACAGCTAAGGGCCCCTGGGTATACCTGGGTACACCTGGGTACACCTGGGATACACCTGAATTATCTCAAATACACCTGGGTTACACCTGAGTAACCTGAGATACACCTGGGCACACCTGGGTACAGCTAAGGGCACCTGGGTACACCTGGGTTACACCTGGGCACACCTGGGTACACCTGGGTACATCTGGGTACACCTGAATTATCTGAGATACACCTGGGGTACACCTGGGCACACCTGGGCACACCTGGGTACACCTGGGTTACACCTGAATTATCTCAAATACACCTGGGTTACACCTGGGTACACCTGAGATCCATTGGGATACACCTGGGCACACCTGGGTTACACCTGGGTACACCTGGGCACACCTGGGATACACCTGAATTATCTGAGATACACCTGGGTTACACCTGAGTAACCTGAGATACACCTGGGCACACCTGGGCACGCCTGGGTACACCTGGGCACACCTGGGCACACCTGCAGCTCCCGCAGCCGCGCCTGCACGTGCTCGCCCTGCGCGCGCAGGTCCTCGGCCAGCTGGGCCGCCTCCACCGCCTGCAACGCAACGGGGGCACACCTGGGCACACCTGGGCACACCTGGGTACACCTGGGCACACCTGGGTACACCTGGGTACACCTGGGTACACCTGGGATACACCTGAATTACCTGAGATACACCTGGGTTACACCTGAGTAACCTGAGATACACCTGGGCACACCTGGGTACAGCTAAGGGCACCTGGGTACACCTGGGTTACACCTGGGCACACCTGGGCACACCTGGGCACACCTGGGTACACCTGGGTTACACCTGAATTATCTCAAATACACCTGGGTTACACCTGGGTACACCTGAGATCCATTGGGATACACCTGGGTACACCTGGGTTACACCTGGGTACACCTGAATTATCTGAGATACACCTGGGTACAGCTAAGGGCCCCTGGGTATACCTGGGTACACCTGGGTACACCTGGGATACACCTGAATTATCTCAAATACACCTGGGTTACACCTGAGTAACCTGAGATACACCTGGGCACACCTGGGTACAGCTAAGGGCACCTGGGTACACCTGGGTTACACCTGGGCACACCTGGGTACACCTGGGTACATCTGGGTACACCTGAATTATCTGAGATACACCTGGGGTACACCTGGGCACACCTGGGCACACCTGGGTACACCTGGGTTACACCTGAATTATCTCAAATACACCTGGGTTACACCTGGGTACACCTGAGATCCATTGGGATACACCTGGGCACACCTGGGCACACCTGGGTACACCTGGGTACACCTGGGATACACCTGAATTATCTGAGATACACCTGGGTTACACCTGAGTAACCTGAGATACACCTGGGCACACCTGGGCACACCTGGGCACACCTGGGCACACCTGGGCACACCTGGGTACACCTGGGCACACCTGGGTACACCTGGGTTACACCTGAATTATCTCAAATACACCTGGGTTACACCTGGGTACACCTGAGATCCATTGGGATACACCTGGGCACACCTGGGTTACACCTGGGTACACCTGGGCACACCTGGGTACAGCTAAGGGCACCTGGGCACACCTGGGTTACAACTGGGCACACCTGGGTACACCTGGGTACACCTGGGATACACCTGAATTATCTGAGATACACCTGGGTTACACCTGAGTAACCTGAGATACACCTGGGCACACCTGGGTACACCTGGGTACACCTGGGTACACCTGGGCACACCTGGGCACACCTGCAGCTCCCGCAGCCGCGCCTGCACGTGCTCGCCCTGCGCGCGCAGGTCCTCGGCCAGCTGGGCCGCCTCCACCGCCTGCAACGCAACGGGGGCACACCTGGGCACACCTGGGCACACCTGGGCACACCTGGGTACACCTGGGTACACCTGGGTTACACCTGAATTATCTCAAATACACCTGGGTTACACCTGGGCACACCTGAGATCCATTGGGATACACCTGGGCACACCTGGGTTACACCTGGGTTACACCTGGGCACACCTGGGCACACCTGGGTACACCTGGGTACACCTGGGCACACCTGGGCACACCTGGGTACAGCTAAGGGCACCTGGGTACACCTGGGTTACACCTGGGCACACCTGGGTTACACCTGGGATACACCTGGGTACACCTGGGCACACCTGGGTACACCTGGGCACACCTGGGTTACAACTGGGCACACCTGGGTACACCTAAATTATCTGAGATACACCTGGGTACAGCTAAGGGCACCTGGGTATACCTGGGTACACCTGGGTACACCTGAGTTATCTGAGATACACCTGGGTTACACCTGGGCACACCTGGGTACACCTGGGCACACCTGGGTACAGCTAAGGGCACCTGAGACCCATTGGGATACAGCTGAGACAAACTGGGCACATCTAAACCCACCTGAGATACACCTGGGCACACCTGTGACACACCTGGGGGTACCTGTGACACACCTGTGACACACTGGAACACACCTGTGACACACCTGGGCACACCTGGGACACCTGAAATCCAGCGGAGACCCACCCAGAACCACCTGGGGGTACCTGTGACACACCTGGGCACACCTGTCACACCTGTGTCACACCTGTGTCACACCTGTGTCACACCTGTCTTACACCTGTCTTACACCTGTCTTACACCTGTCTCACACCTGTGTCACACCTGTGTCACACCTGTCTCACACCTGTCTCACACCTGTCTTACACCTGTCTCACATCTGTGTCACACCTGTGTCACACCTGTCCCCACCTGTGTCCCACCTGTGTCACACCTGTGTCACACCTGTCCCCACCTGTGTCACTCCTATGTCACACCTGTGTCACACCTGTCCCCCCGTGTCCCACCCGTGTCACACCCGTGTCACACCTGTCCCCCGTGTCACACCTGTGTCCCACCTGTGTCACACCTGTGTCACACCTGTCCCCCCGTGTCACACCTGTGTCCCACCCTGTGTCCCACCTGTGTCACTCTTATGTCACTCCTGTGTCCCACCTGTGTCACACCTGTCCCCCCGTGTCCCACCCGTGTCCCACCCGTGTCACTCCTATGTCACACCTGTGTCACACCTGTCCCCCGTGTCACACCTGTCACACCTGTGTCACACCTGTGTCACACCTGTCCCCCGTGTCACACCTGTCACACCTGTGTCACACCTGTCACACCTGTGTCACACCTGTCCCCCCGTGTCACACCTGTGTCACACCCGTGTCCCCCCCCGTGTCCCCCGTGTCCCCCCCGTCCCCGCTCACCTTCCTCTTGTGCAGCTCGAGCGCCTGCGAGCGCAGGCTCAGCTCCTTCTCCACGGCACCCAGGGCGCTCTGCAGGCCCCGCTCCTTCTCCTCCAGCTTCTGCACCACCTGCAGCTGCGCCTCCACCTGCGGGAAACCTTAATTAATCACTAATTAATTAATAATTAGCGAAATCGGGGCGGCAATAGGCGAAAAAACGGCGTTTCTAGGTGAAATTAGGGGGTTATTAGCTAATTATTAGAGCTAATGAGGGTCTGATCCTTCCCCTCCAGCTTCTGCACCACCTGCAGCTGCGCCTCCACCTGCGGGAAACCTTAATTAATCACTAATTAATTAATAATTAGCGAAACCGGGGCGGCAATAGGCGAAAAAAACGGCGTTTCTAGGTGAAATTAGGGGGTTATTAGCTAATTATTAGAGCTAATGAGGGTCTGATCCTTCTCCTCCAGCTTCTGCACCACCTGCAGCTGCGCCTCCACCTGCGGGAAACCTTAATTAATCACTAATTAATTAATAATTAGCGAAATCGGGGCGGCAATAGGCGAAAAAACGGCATTTCTAGGTGAAATTAGGGGGTTATTAGCTAATTATTAGAGCTAATGAGGGTCTGATCCTTCTCCTCCAGCTTCTGCACCACCTGCTGCTGCGCCTCCACCTGCCAGAGCCATTAATTAATCACCAATTAATTAATAATTAGCAAAATCGTAGTATTAACATCAAAAAACCCAGCAATTCCAGGTGAAATTAGCAGATTATTAGCCCACTATTAGCACTAATAAGGGCTGATCGGTCTTTCTGGGATCCTGCCCCACTTGCAGCTGCACCTCCACCTGCAAGAACCCCTAATTAATCATTAATTAGTTAGTAATTAGCGAAATCACGGTGCTAATAGGCAAAAAAAAAGGTGATTCTAGCCAAAATTACGGAATTATTAGCCAATTATTAACCCCAAATTAACCAATCATTAGCCAATAAGTTGCACTAATGAGGGCCTGATTGGTCTTTTTGGGTGTTGCTTTACCCGCAGGAGCCATTAGTTAATTAGTAATTAATCACTAATTAATGAAATCGGGTCACTACTAGCTAAAATAACGACCATTCCAGCCACAAGTAAATAATTATTAATTAATAATAATGACCTTTTCACGGCTCACCTGGGCCTTGAGGGCCAGCACCTGCTCGGCCAGCTCATTAACAGCTATTAGACCACTAATAAACCATATTAATAGCTAATAAGTAGCTATTAATAGCTAATTATTAGCTCATAATGGCTAATAAAATCTAATTAACATTAATTAATGACCAATTATTGATGTTTTTGATGATCACTTGTGCGTTGAGGGCCAGCACCTGCTTGGCCAGCCCATAAAAGCTATTAGACCACTGATAAACCTTATTAATAGCTAATAAGTAGCTATTAATCGCTAATTAATAGCTCTTAATGGCTAATAAAATCTAATTAACATTAATTAATGACCAATTATTGATGTTTTTGATGATCATTTCTGCGTTGAGGGCCAGCACCTGCTCAGCCACCTCATTAACAGCTATTAGACCACTGATAAACCATATTAATAGCTAATAAGTAGCTATTAATCGCTAATTAATAGCTCTTAATGGCTAATAAAATCTAATTAACATTAATTAATGACCAATTATTGATGTTTTTGATGATCATTTGTGCGTTGAGGCCCAGCACCTGCTCAGCCACCTCATTAACAGCTATTAGACCACTGATAAACCTTATTAATAGCTAATAAGTAGCTATTAATCGCTAATTAATAGCTCTTAATGGCTAATAAAATCTAATTAACATTAATTAATGACCAATTATTGATGTTTTTGATGATCATTTCTGCGTTGAGGGCCAGCACCTGCTCAGCCACCTCATTAACAGCTATTAGACCACTGATAAACCATATTAATAGCTAATAAGTAGCTATTAATAGCTAATTAATAGCTCTTAATGGCTAATAAAATCTAATTAACATTAATTAATGACCAATTATTGATGTTTTTGATGATCATTTCTGCGTTGAGGGCCAGCACCTGCTCAGCCACCTCATTAACAGCTATTAGACCACTGATAAACCATATTAATAGCTAATAAGTAGCTATTAATAGCTAATTAATAGCTCTTAATGGCTAATAAAATCTAATTAACATTAATTAATGACCAATTATTGATGTTTTTGATGATCACTTGTGCGTTGAGGGCCAGCACCTGCTCAGCCACCTCTTAAATACCTATTAGACAAGCTAACAAACCCTCTTAATGATTAATAAACAGCTATTAACAGCTGCTAAGATTTAATGAATATTAATTAATGGTTAATTACTGTTTTGGGGGCCTCACGTGTGCCTTGAGGGCCAGCAGCTGCTTGGCCAGCTCATTAATATCTACTAGACTGCTAATAAACCCTATTAATAGCCAATTAATAACTATTATTAACAAATAAATAGCTATTAATGGCTACTAAACTGTAATTAATGTTAATTAATGGCTAGTTAACGACCTTTTGGGGGCTTCACTTGGGCCTTGAGGGCCAGCACCTGCTCGGCCAGCTCATTAATACCTATTAGGCAACTAAGAAGTCCTATTAATAATTAATAAGTCACTATTAATGGTTACTAAGTCACAATTAATTATTATTAATGACTAATTAACAACCTTTTGGGGCCCTCACCTGTGCCTTGAGGGCCAGCACCTGCTCGGCCAGCTCGTAAATGGTTATTAAATCCCTAATAAACTCTATTACTAACTAATAAGTCATTATTAATGGTTACAAAAACACAATTAATTACTATTAATGACTAATTAACAACCTTTTGTGGCCCTCACCTGTGCCTTGAGGGCCAGCACCTGCTCGGCCAGCTCGTCCTTCTCCTCGCGCAGCAGCTTGTGGATCTGGTTGGCCTTGATGCGCTCCGACATCAGCTTGAAGTTGGCGTCGTCCTTCTCGCGCAGCTGCTGCAGCAGCCGCAGGTTCTGCTCCTGCATGTCCTCGAAGGCCTGGCCCGTCACGTCCATCTCCGACAGCAGCGCCTCCTCCTCCTGACGGCACGGCAAGATGGCCGCCGTCGGCAGATGGAGTGACCCAGAGAGACAAGATGGCTGCCGTCAGTAGATGGGATAACCCAAAGAGGCAAGATGGCCGCTGTCAGCAGATGGAGTGACCCAGAGAGACAAGATGGCCGCCATCGGCAGATACAGTGACCCAGAGAGACAAGATGGCCGCCATGAGATAATATATAAACACATAAAGCACAAAATGGCCGTCGTGAGCAGATGGAATAACCCAGAGAGACAAGATGGCCGCCGTCGGCAGATGGAGTGACCCAGAGAGACAAGATGGCTGCCATCAGTAGATAAAATAACCCAGAGAGATGAGACGGCCGCCGTGAGATCATATAACAACCCACAGAGACAAGATGGCTGCCACGAGGTGATACAATAACCCAGAGAGACAAGATGGCTGCTGTCAGCAGATGGGATAACCCAAAGAGACAAGATGGCCGACGTCGGCAGATGGAGTGACCAAGAGAGACAAGATGGCCGCCATGAGATAATATAGAAACACATAAAACACAAAATGGCCGTCGTGAGCAGCTGGAATAACCCACAGAGACAAGATGGCCGCCATCAGCAGATGGGATAACCCAAAGAGACAAGATGGCCGCCGTCAGCAGATAGAGTGACCCAGAGAAACAAGATGGCCGCCGTCAGCAGATAGAGTGACCCAGAGAGACAAGATGGCCGCCATCAGTAGATAAAATAACCCAGAGAGACAAGATGGCCGCCATCAGTAGATAAAATAACCCAGAGAGACAAGATGGCCGCCATGAGCTCATATAATAACCCAGAGAGACAAGATGGCCGCCGTCGGCAGGTGGAATAACCCAAAGAGACAAGACGGCCGCCATGAGGTGATATGATAACCCACAGAGACAACATGGCCACCTTGTGGTGATGCAATAACCCGCAGAGACAAGATGGCCGACGTTATAAAATACAACAAGATGGCCACCTTGAGATGATGAAATAACCCACACAGACAAGATGGCTGCCATCAGAAAATGCAATAACCCATAGAGACAAGATGGCCACCCTGAGATGATACAATAACCCATAGAGACAAGATGGCCGCCATGACGTGATGCAATAACCCATAGAGACAAGATGGCCGCCATCACTTGGCGTGAGTTATTACATCACCTCATGGCAGCCATCTTGTTGTATTTCATAATGTCGGCCATCTTGTCTCTGTGGGTTGTTGTATCACCTCATGGCGGCCATCTTGTCTCTGAGGGTTGCTGTATCCCCTCATGGCGGCCATCTTGTCTCTGAGGGTTGCTGTATCACCTCATGGCGGCCATCTTGTTCTGTGCATTGTTATATCACCTCATGGCGGCCATCTTGTCTCTGTGGGTTGTTGTATCACCTCATGGCGGCCATCTTGTCTCTGTCGGTTGTTGTATCCCCTCATGGCGGCCATCTTGTCTCTGTGCGTTGTTGTATCCCCTCATGGCGGCCATCTTGTCTCTGTGCGTTGTTGTATCCCCTCATGGCGGCCATCTTGTCTCTGAGGGTTGCTGTATCACCTCATGGCGGCCATCTTGTTCTGTGCATTGTTATATCACCTCATGGCGGCCATCTTGTCTCTGTGCGCTGTTGTATCACCTCATGGCAGCCATCTTGTCTCTGTGGGTTGTTATATCGCCTCATGGCGGCCATCTTGTCTCTCTGGGTTGTTCTATCACCTCATGGCGGCCATCTTGTCTCTGTGGGTTGTTTTATCGCCTCATGGTGGCCATCTTGTCTCTGTGGGTTGCTGTATCGCCTCATGGTGGCCATCTTGTCTCTGTCGGTTGTTGTATCCCCTCATGGCGGCCATCTTGTCTCTGTGTGTTGTTGTATTCCCTCATGGCGGCCATCTTGTCTCTGTGCGTTGTTGTATCACCTCATGGCGGCCATCTTGTCTTTGTGGGTTGCTGTATCACCTCATGGCGGCCATCTTGTCTCTGTGGGCTGCTGTATCACCTCATGGCGGCCATCTTGTCTCTGTGGTTTGTTATATCACCTCATGGCGGCCATCTTGTCTCTGTGGGTTGTTGTATCGCCTCATGGCGGCCATCTTGTCTTTGTGGGGTGTTCTAACTATTGATGGCAGCCATCTTGTCTCTGTGGATTACCCTCAATTTTCCCCAATTTTCTCCCAATTTTTACCATTTCCCCCCCCCCAGGTGTGCCCAGGTGCCCCCAGGTGTATCCCAGGTGTGCCCAGGTAACCCCAAATCCCCATTTTTAACCCCCAAATCCTCATTTTTAACCCCACAATCCTCATTTTTAACCTAAATTTCACGTTTTTTTGTTTATCCCCTCCCAGCTGTGCCCAGCTGTGCCCAGGTGTCCCTAAACCCCCAATTTTCACCAATTTTCACCCTTTTATACCCCCCAGGTGCCCCCAGGTGTGCCCAGGTAACCCCGAATCCCCATTTTTAACCCCCAAATCCCCATTTTTCACCCTAAAATCCTCGTTTTTCATCCAAATTACACGGGGTTTTTTTTGCTCACCCCCTCCCAGCTGTGCCCAGCTGTGCCCAGCTGTGCCCAGGTGTGCCCCTCACCTGTTTTGTCGCCGCCAGTCTCCTCTGCAGGTGCTCGATCTGCTCCTCGCTCATCCTCAGCCTCCTCAGCGCCTCCTCATCCGCCAACTTCTTGGACTCGCGGCGCTCCCGCTCCTCCAGCTCCCGCCAGCGGCACCGCAGCTCCTCCAGCTAATTAATTAATTATTCATTAATTAACTGTTAATTAACAATTTAATATTGATTAATGAATCATTGTTCAATTATTAACCCGTAGGAATGAATGGAAGATTTTGGACTCGCGGCGCTCCCGCTCCTCCAGCAAAACCACAGCTCCTCCAACTAGTTAATTAATCATTAATCAATTGTTAATTAATGACATATTGATAACTCATTAGTTACTGATCAGTTATTAACTCATAGGAATCAATGGGAGATCTTGGACTTGCGGCGCTCCCGCTCCTCCATCGAAACCGCAGCTCCTCCACCTCATTAATTAATGGTTAATTAGGTATTGTTACCCATTAATTAACCAAAATTCAATCAGCGTTTCGTTAATTAACCCATAAATAGGGAATGGGAGTTCTTGGACTGGGGCACTGCAACTCCTCTAGCTCATTATTTATTAATTAATCATTAATTAGTCATTAATTAATCAATATTAAACCAGTTAAGAATAATTTCATTAGGTAACTCATAGCAACGAATGACAGTTCTTGGATTCAATCCCACTCTTCTGCTTAATTAACACCAATTAAGATCAAAAGACTTATACAATCCTTTTTTGCCTAATTCGCATTAATTAATATTGAATTACACACATCTAGGCTCCTTTTTTGCTTAATTAGCATTAATTAGCATAAAATTACCCAAATTTCGCTCCTCTTTTCAGTTTAACCAACTTCAATTAATGAATACCAGTTCATTAACCCCTAATTAAGACCCATCAATGTGCAAACCGAACCCGTGCCATTAATGACCCCCTAATTAGCATTAATTAGTGTTAATTAGAGCTAATTACCTCGGCCTTGCTCTTCCTCTCGGCGGCCATCAGCGTCACCTTGTCCCGCTGCTCCTTGGGGGCGGATTTGTACATGTCCAGGAGCAGCTTCATCTCCTTCTGGTTCTCCTGCGCCTTCCTGCGGGTCATTTACACCTTATCTGCATCTCATTTGCATAATCAAAAAAGCCACGCCCCCTTGGTTTGCTTCCATTCCTGTCATTTTGTCCCAAAACCCCAAAAATTGGCCTTGAAAAATCCCAACAACCGACACCAAATTTAATTTACTTTCGGTTTTCCACTGTTTTTCTGTGCTCATTGGAATATCATTTGCATAACCAAAAAAAGCCACGCCCCCTTTGATGGCTTTTATCCCTTTATTTTGTCCCAAAACCTCCATAACTTGCCTGGAAAAATCCCAAAAATCAACCCCAAAATTCATCTCTTTCTGGTTCTCCTGCACCAATTTGCACCTCATTTGCATCTCATTTGTATAATCAGAAGCGCCACACCCGTTTGTTTGCTTTTATCCCTTTAATTTTGTCCCAAATCTCCAAAAACTTGCCTTGAAAAATCCCAAAAATCAACCCAAAATTTCATCTCTTTTGGGCCCTTCTGCTCCTTTCTGGTGCTCATTTGCACTTCATTTGCATAATCACAGAAGCCACGCCCCCTTTGCTTGGTTCTACCCCATTAATTTTGCCCCAACACCCGAGAAATTGGCTCAGAGAAATCCCAAAATTCAACTCCAAATTTCATTTCTTCCTTCCCCCAAATCTTTCTGACATCATTTGCATCTAATTTGCATAATATTTGCATAAACACACCTGAATCCCTCCCCAAGCCATCTTTAACTCCCCAAAAATCCCCCTAAAATGTCCGAAAATCCTCCAAAATCTCCCTAAAATCCCCTCAGCTCCACACCCCAACCCCTCCCACCCTTCTCATTAGCATCTCGTTTGCATAAACACCGCCTTAACACCTTCCAAACTCGTCCAAACTCCCCCAAAATCCCCCTAAAACCCTCCAAAATCCCCCAAAATTTTGCATTTTTTTCCCTGGACCCTACCAGCAGCCCTCTTTAACATCTCATTAGCATAGCCCCGCCCCAAACTCACTTAAGCTCCGCCCTCAGCTGCTTCAGCACCTCCGAGTCTTTTTTCTTCCCCTCCTCGGGTCCCCCCTTGGGCCGGTCCCGCCCCTCCCCCCTGGCCCCTCCCCCCACCCCGCGCTCGGGGCGGGGCCTGGGAGTGGGCGGGGCCAAGGGGCGCGGAGGAGGCGGGGCTTGAGGAGGCTGAGAAGGGGCGGGGCTCGGGGTGGGGGCGGGGCCTGGAGGCTCCTCCTCTTCCTCTTTGGGAGGGGGAGGGGCCGATTTGGGAGGGGGAGGGTCCTGGGAGGAGCTGGAGGAGGGGGCGGGGCCTGAGGAGGCCACGCCCTCTTTGTCGTCAGGAGGGGGCGGGGCTTGGGTGGTGGAAGGGGCTGGGGTTTCTTCAGGGGGAGGGGCGGAGCTTGAGGAGGGGGCGGGGCCTGAGGAGGAGGAGGAGAGGGGAGGGGGTGGGGGAGGGGCGGGGGTGGGTGGGGGAGGGGCGCCGCTGGCTTGGAGGCGGAGCTGGAAGAGAAAAGGGGCGGAGTCAGAAAAACCAGCCATATAAAGGGGCCACTCACATTTAAACCACACCCATTTAGGCCCCGCCCTCTGCCTTAAAGCGACCACACCCATTTAAAATTTGTATAATTTATCGCTGCTCTTAAAGGCACCGAGTCCATTTTTTGAACGAGACCACGCCCCTTTAGGCCATGCCCACACATTCTTAAAGGGACCACAGCCCATTTTTAGGCAAACCACGCCCCTTCATTGACCACACCCACCTCCTAAAGGGACTAAACCCTGATTTTTCAGATCTGGTCCCTTTAAGAAATAGGTGTGGTCATTAAAAGTGGCCATGCCTCTTTAGGCCACACCCACATACTCTTAAAGGCACCACAGCCCATTTTTAGATCGACCACACCTCTCTTAAAGCAGCAACACACACTCTAAAAGAGGCCACACCCACTCTTAAAGGAGCCACACCCCCATTAAAGGAACATCATACCTTTTAAAGGGACCACAGCCTCTTTTTAGAAGCCACACCCACTTTACAAAACTGCAGCCACTCTTACACAGACCACACCCCTCTTAAAGGAACCACACACACTTTAAAATGAACCACACCCACTTTTAAAGGGACCACACCCATGTTAAGTGACCCCATCCACTCCTAAAGGAGCCACACCCTCTCTTAAAGGGATCCAAACCATTCTAAAAAAGGCCACACCCATTTTAAAAGAACCACGCCCCTTTTAAGCAGACCACACCCATTTTAAAAGAACCACGCCCCTTTTAAGCAGACCACACCCATTTTAAAAGAACCACACCCTTTTTAAGCAGACCACACCCATTTTAAAGGAACCACACCCCTGAAAGCCACCCCCCTGGAGTTTTTGAGGCCACACCTCCTGGGTTAAGCCCCACCCACTTTGCTGATGTCGGCCTGCACCTTGCGCTGCTTATGCAAGCCACGCCCCCTCTTAAAGGGATCACACCCATTTTAAAGGAGCCACACCCCTGAAAGCCACACCCCTGGGGGTTTTGAGGCC
Source organism: Ammospiza caudacuta (assembly GCF_027887145.1). Lineage (NCBI taxonomy): Eukaryota > Metazoa > Chordata > Aves > Passeriformes > Passerellidae > Ammospiza > Ammospiza caudacuta. Next base: position 271,543 of record NC_080629.1, on the reverse strand, counting down.
ACGCCCCCCCGGGTTAAGCCCCACCCATTTTGTTGATCTCGGCCTACGCCTTGCAGAGCTTACACCAGTTCTGCAGACCACGCCCACTCTTAAAGCAATCACACCCATTTTAAAGGGACCACACCCATTTCAAAGGAACCACACCCATTTTAAAGGGACCACACCCATTTTAAAGGGACCACACCCCTTAAAACCACACCCCTGGGGTTTTTTGAGGCCACACCCCCCCGGATTAGGCCCCGCCCACCTTGTTGATCTCGGCCTACACCCCGCAGAGCTTACACGGGTTCTGCGAGCCACGCCCATTCTTAAAGGAGCCACACCCATTTTAAAGGAGCCACACCCACATTAAAGCAACCGCACCCCTTAAAGTCACACCCCCAGGTTGTTTGAGGCCACGCCCCCGGGTTAAGCCCCGCCCACCTTGTTGATCTCGGCCTGCACCTTGCGCTGCTTATGCGAGCCACACCTACTCTTAAAGCGACCACACCCATTTTAAAGCGACCACACCCATTTTAAAGGAACCACACCCCTTAAAGCCACACCCCCGGTTTTTTTTAAAGCCACGCCTCCCGGGTTAAGCCCCGCCCACCTTGTTGATCTGGGCCTGCACCTTGCGAAACTTATGCGAGCCACACCTTCTCTTAAAGGGACCACACCCATTTTAAAGGAGCCACACCCCTTAAAGCCACACCCCCGGGGTTTTTTGAGGCCACGCCCCCCGGGTTAAGCCCCGCCCACCTTGTTGATCTCGGCCTGCACCTTGCGAAACTTATGCGAGCCACACCTTCTCTTAAAGGGACCACACCCATTTTAAAGGAGCCACACCCCTTAAAGCCACACCCCTGGGGTTTTTTGAGGCCACGCCCCCCGGGTTAAGCCCCGCCCACCTTGTTGATCTCGGCCTGCACCTTGCGAAACTTATGCGAGCCACACCTTCTCTTAAAGAGACCACACCCATTTTAAAGGAGCCACACCCCTTAAAGCCACACCCCCGGGGTTTTTTGAGGCCACGCCCCCCGGGTTAAGCCCCGCCCACCTTGTTGATCTCGGCCTGCACCTTGCGAAACTTATGCGAGCCACACCTTCTCTTAAAGGGACCACACCCATTTTAAAGGAGCCACACCCCTTAAAGCCACACCCCCGGGGTTTTTTGAGGCCACGCCCCCCGGGTTAAGCCCCGCCCACCTTGTTGATCTCGGCCTGCACCTCGCGGAGCTTGCGCTTGTAGCGCTGCACGTCGCCCTTGAGCTGGTGGTTGTGGTTCTGCAGGGAGCTGATCAGGTGCCGCATCTCGCGGTTGATGGGGCCTGGCAGGTGAGGTGGAACAAGTGAAATCAGAAATCCCAAAAATATTGCAAAAAAAAAAAAACCCCAAGATTGTACCCCAAAATTCGTTAAAGTGGCCCCAAAAATTGGTGAAATCCGTTGAAAAATTCACTGACTCGATCACAGTGAGGGACAGGTGAGAGACACCAAAAATCAAAAAAAACAACCAAGTATCTCCCCTCCCAAAAAACCCCCAAAAATAAAAAAAAATCCCAAAGACTTTACCCCAAAATTCATTGAATTGACCCAAAAAATCGGGGCAGTGCAATTACAAATTCACTGCATTGGTCACAGTGAGAGGCAGGTGAAAAACACCAAAAATAACGAAAAAATCCCCCCAAAATCCCCAAAAAATCCCCAAAAAATCCTAAAAAAAAAAATCCCCAAAATTCCCCCAAAAATACCCAAAACCCCAAAAACTCTCCACCAAAACCCACTAAATTGGCCCTAAAATTCAACAAAATTCACTTATGAATTCATTCAATTGGTCACAGTGAGGGACAGGTGAAATCAAAAATCCCACAAAAAATTGCAAATAATCCTGAAAATTTTACCCCAAGGTTTATTAAACTAGCCCAAAAATTCGTTGGAGTGCAATTAAAAATTCACTGCTTTGATCACAGTGAGGAACACCAAAAACTCTGAAAAAATCCCCAAAAAACTCCCCCCAAACCCCCCCAAAAATAAAAAAAAAAATCCCCAAAAAATCCCCCAAAAATCCTAAAAAAGCCCCCAAAATCCTGAAGATTTGACCCCAAAATTCACCAAACTGACCCCAAAAATTCAATTAAAACTTCGCTGAAATGATCACAGTGAGGGAAAACCAAAAACCAAAAACAATCCCCAAAAATTCCAAAATTCAGAAGATTTTACTGCAAAAATCAGCAAAAGGCATTTTAAACTCCCCAATTTTCACCGTTTTTTTCACAATTTTTGCTCTTTCTCCCCCAGCTGTGCCCCGGTAACCCCAAATCCCCATTTTTTACTCAAAATCCCCATTTTTCACCCCAAATTTCACGGGGTTTTTTGTGTTTATCCCCTCCCAGCCGTGCCCAGCTGTGCCTAAAATCCCCAATTTTCAGCCATTTCCTCTGACATTTTCTCCGAAATTTCCTCCAAATTTCCCCCTATTTTTGACCAATTTCCCCCCAATTTTCTCCCAAATATTCTCCAAAGTTTTACCCGATTTTCTCCAAAATTTCACCAATTTTCTCTAATTTTCCTCCAACTTTTGCCTTCTTTTCCACTGCCAGCTGTGCCCAGGTAACTCCCAATTCTCATTTTTCACCCAAATTTCACGGGGTTTTTTTCCTTTATCCTCTCCCAGCCGTGCCCAGCTGTGCCCAGGTAACCCCAAAATCCCCATTTTTCACCCCAAAATCAACATTTTTCCCTCCTAAATTCCCATTTTTCACCCCAAAATCCCCATTTTTCACTCCAAAATTCCCATTTTTCCCCCCAAAATCCCCATTTTTCCCCAAAATTCCCATTTTTCACTCCAAAATCCCCATTTTCCCCCCAAAATTCCCATTTTTCCCCCAAAATTCCATTTTCCACCCTAAAATTCTCATTTTTCACCCCAAAATTCCCATTTTTCATTCCAAAATCCCCATTTTTCACCCTGAAATCCCCATTTTCCCCCCAAAATTCCCATTTTTCACCCTAAAATTCTCATTTTTCACCCCAAAATTCCCATTTTTCACCCTAAAATTCTCATTTTTCACTTCAAAATCCCCATTTTTCCCCTCAAAATCCCCATTTTTAAACCCCAAATCCCCATTTTTAACCCCGAAAATCCCCATTTTTCCCCCCAAAATCCCCATTTTCCCCCAAAATTCCCATTTTTCACCCTAAAATTCTCATTTTTCACCCCAAAATCCCCGTTTTTCACCCCAAAATCCCCATTTTTCACCCCAAAATCCTCAATTTTCACCCAAATTCCCCAGGGTCTTTTTGGTGTATCCCCTCCCAGCCGTGCCCAGGTGCGCCCAGATAACCCCAAAATCCCCATTTTTCACCCCAAAATTCCCATTTTCCCCCCAAAATCCTCGTTTTTCACCCAAATTCCGCGGGGTTTTTTTGGAGTATCCCCTCCCAGCCGTGCCCAGCTGTGCCCAGGTGTGCCCAGGTGTGCCCTGCTGTGCCTAAAATCCCCGATTTTCCCCAATTTTCCCCCTTTCCCCCCCCCAGGCGTGCCCAGGTAACCCCAAAATCCCCATTTTTCACCCCAAAATCCCCATTTTTCACCCCAAAATCCCCATTTTTCACCCAAATTCCGCGGGGTTTTTTCTGTTTATCCCCTCCCAGCCGTGCCCAGGTGTGCCCAGGGGTGCCCAGGTGTGCCCAGCTGTGCCTAAAATCCCCGATTTTCCCCCTTTCCCCCCCCCAGGCGTGCCCAGGTAACCCCAAAATCCCCATTTTTCACCCCAAAATCCCCATTTTTCACCCAAATTCCGCGGGGTTTTTTCTGTTTATCCCCTCCCAGCCGTGCCCGGGTGTGCCCAGCCGTGCCAGCCGTGCCCCTCACCCGCCTGCTCGTTGGCCGCCAGGTTCTGCTCGAACTCGATGCGCAGCATCTCGTACTCCTTGCGCACCTGGGCCAGGGTGTCCTCGAGCTGGATCACCTCCGTGCGCAGCCGCTTCTGCACCCCCAGCTCGTCGCTCTGCAACGTTCCGGAAACTTCCGTGGGCTTCAGGGATTTGCCAGAATTTTTTCCCAATTTTTGGGTGATTTTTACCATTTTTTTCTGATTTTTTTTTATTGTTTTTCATTTTATTTTTTAAGGGAATTTTTCCCCATTTTTGGGTGATTTTTACCATTATTTTTCTGATTTTTTATTGGTTTTATTCTGATTTTTTAAGGGATTTTTTTCCCAATTTTTGGGTGATTTTTACCATTATTTTTCTGATTTTTTATTGGGTTTTTTTCTGATTTTTAAGGGATTTTCTCCCAATTTTTGGGTGATTTTTACCACTTTCTTCTGATTTTTTATTGATTTTTTTCTGATTTTTTAAGAAAATTTTTCCCAATTTTTGGGTGATTTTTAGCATTTTTTCTTATTTTTTATTGATTTTTTCTGAATTTTTAAGGGATTTTCTCCCAATTTTTGGGTGATTTTTACCACTTTCTTCTGATTTTTTATTGATTTTTTTCTGATTTTTTAAGAAAATTTTTCCCAATTTTTGGGTGATTTTTAGCATTTTTTCTTATTTTTTATTGATTTTTTCTGAATTTTTAAGGGATTTTTTCCCAATTTTTGGGTGATTTTTACCACTTTCTTCTGATTTTTTATTGATTTTTTTCTGATTTTTTAAGAAAATTTTTCCCAATTTTTGGGTGATTTTTAGCATTTTTTCTTATTTTTTATTGATTTTTTCTGATTTTTTAAGGGAATTTTTCCCAATTTTTGGGTGATTTTTACCACTTTCTTCTGATTTTTTATTGATTTTTTTCTGATTTTTTAAGGGATTTTTTCCCAATTTTTGGGTGATTTTTACCAATTTTTTCTGATTTTTTATTGGTTTTTTTTCTGATTTGTTAAGGGAATTTTTCCCAATTTTTGGACGATTTTTACCATTTTTTTCTGATTTTTTTATTGTTTTTTTTCTAATTTTTAAGGGAATTTTTCCCAATTTTTGGGTGCTTTTTACCATTTTTTTTCTGATTTTTAATTGATTTTTTCTGATTTTTTACGGGTTTTTTAGTGCTTTTTTTCGCCATATTTTCTCTCAATTTATTTTTTTTTTAATTCTAAAATGGTAAGATTAAAATATCTCAAATTTAAAAAAATTACTGGGGTCTTAGGGATTTTCCAGAATTTTTTCCCAATTTTCTGGCGATTTTTACCATTTTTTTCCGATTTTTTATTGATTTTTTACAGGGTTTTTAGTGATTTTTTTTGCCATATTTTCTCTCAATTTATTTTTTTTTAAATTCTGAAAAGGTGGGATTAAAATATCTCAAATTTTAAAAAAAAATTATTGGGGTCTTAGGGATTTTCCAGAATTGTTTCCCAATTTTCTGGTGATTTTTACCATTTTTTTCCGATTTTTTATTGATTTTTTCTGATTTTTTACAGGGCTTTTAGTGCTTTTTTTCGCCATATTTTGTCTCAATTTATTGTTTTTTTAATTCTAAAAAGATAGGATTAAAATATCTCAAATTAAAAAAAAATTATTGGGGTCTTCAGGATTTTCCAGAATTTTTTCCCAATTTTTTGGTGATTTTTACTATTTTTTTCCGATTTTTTATTGATTTTTTCTGATTTTTTACAGGGTTTTTAGTGCTTTTTTTCGCCATATTTTCTCTCAATTTCTTTTTTTTTAATTCTAGAAAGGTAGAATTAAAATAACTCAAATTAAAAAAAAAAAAAATTTTTGGGGTTTTAGGGATTTTCCAGAATTTCCAGGTGAGGTCCCACCTCCATGTGGCACCGGCGGCCATCTTGGATGGGGCATTATGGGATTGATAGCACCGGCGGCCATCTTGGATGGGGCATTATGGGATTGATAGCACCGGCGGCCATCTTGGATGGGGCATTATGGGATTGATAACACCGGTGGCCATCTTGGATGGAGCATTATGGGATTGATAGCACCGGCGGCCATCTTGGATGGGGCATTATGGCATTGATAGCACCGGCGGCCACCTTAGATGAGGCATTATGGGATTGATGGCCCTGGCAGCCATTTTGAATGAGGCATTGTGGGATTGATGGCCCTGGCAGCCATTTTGAATGAGGCATTGTGGGATTGATGGCCCTGGCAGCCATTTTGAATGAGGCATTGTGGGATTGATGGCCCTGGCAGCCATTTTGAATGAGGCATTGTGGGATTGATGGCCCTGGCAGCCATTTTGAATGAGGCATTGTGGGACAGATGGCCCTGGTGGCCATCCTAAATGAGGCATTATGGGATTGATGGCACCGGCAGCCATTTTGAATGAGGCATTGTGGGATTGATGGCCCTGGCAGCCATTTTGAATGAGGCATTGTGGGACAGATGGCCCTGGTGGCCATCCTAAATGAGGCATTATGGGATTGATGGCACCGGCAGCCATCTTGCATTGCAATTATGGGGATTTAAAGGCCCCAAACCACCCCAAAACCCAACGGGACCCCCTTGGGGACCCCCGGAGCCAGGTGAGGTCCCACCTCCATGTGCTCCTTGTGGCACCAGCGGCCATCTTGGATGGGGCATTATGCGATTGATAACACCGGCGGCCATCTTGGATGGGGCATTATGGGATTGATAGCACCGGTGGCCATCTTGGATGGGGCATTATGGCATTGATAGCACCGGCGGCCATCTTGGATAGAGCGTTATGGGATTGATAGCACCGGCGGCCATTTTGGATGAGGCATTATGGGATTGATGGCCCTGGCAGCCATTTTGAATGAGGCATTGTGGGATTTATGGCACCGGCGGCCATCTTGGATGGGGCATTCTGGGACCTCGTGACCCCAAACCACCCCAAAAGCCAGCGGGCCCTCTCGGGTCACCTCCATGTGCTCGATGTGGCGCAGGTGGCTGTTCTTGGTGGCCAGCAGCAGCGCCCGCGCCTCGTCCAGCTGCGTCTTCACCTGCAGGCTCTCGTGGTAGAGCAGCGAGAACTGCGACTGCAGCACCTTGTACTCCAGCGCCTCCTTCACCGCCTCCTCGGGCAGCGAGCGCAGCGCCACCTGCGGGCGGGGAACACACCTGGGTGACACCTGGGGGACACCTGAGCCACCTGCGGGCGGGGAACACACCTGGGTGACACCTAGGGGACACCTGAGCCACCTGCGGGCGGGGAACACACCTGGGTGACACCTGGGGGACACCTGAGCCACCTGCGGGCGGGGAACACACCTGGGTGACACCTGGGGGACACCTGAGCCACCTGCGGGCCGGGAACACACCTGGGTGACACCTGGGGGACACCTGAGCCACCTGCGGGCGGGGAACACACCTGGGTGACACCTGGGGGACACCTGAGCCACCTGCGGGCCGGAAACACACCTGGGTGACACCTGGGGGACACCTGAGCCACCTGCGGGCGGGGAACACACCTGGGTGACACCTGGGGGACACCTGAGCCACCTGCGCGCCGGAAACACACCTGGGTGGCACCTGAGCCACCTGCACAGGGAAACACACCTGGGGGACACCTGGGGGACACCTGGGGGGCACCTGGGGGGCACCTAAGCCACCTGCGGGCGGGGAACACACCTGGGTGACACCTGAGTGACACCTGGGGGACACCTGGGGGGCACCTGGGCAGGGGAAACACACCTGGGTGGCACCTGGAGGGCACCTGGGGGACACCTGAGTCACCTGCACGCGGGAAACACACCTGGGTGACCCCTGGGTGACACCTGGGGGACACCTGGGGGACACCTGGGGGACACCTGGGCAGGGGAAACACACCTGGGTGACACCTGAGCCACCTGCACGTGGGAAACACACCTGGGTGACACCTGGGGGGCACCCGAGGGACACCTGAGTGACACCTGGAGGGCACCTGGGGGAGACCTGGGCGACACCTGGGGGACATCTGAGTGACACCTGAGAGGCAGCTGGGAGACAGCTGGGGGACACCTGGACAGGGGAAACACACCTGGGGGTCACCTGGGGGTCACCTGAGGGACACCTGACACACCTGGGCAGGTACAACACACCTTGAGGTCACCTGGGGGGCACCCAGGTGGCCTCTGAGTCACCCCTGAGTCACCTGAGCTCTCCGTGTTACACCTGAGTGACACCCAACACACCTGAGCATCACCTGGGGGTCACCTGAGGGACACCTGAGGGACACCTGACACACCTGAGTGACACCTGACACACCCGAGTGACACCTGAGTGACATCTGATACACCTGAATCACCTGAGGGTCACCTGAAGGGCACCTGAAGGTCACCTCTAACCTCTCTATGCTGATCTAAAGAATACCTGAGTGACACCTGAGTGACACCTGAGTGAAACCTGAGTGACACCTGGGTGACACCTGAGTTACGTGTGTCACATCTGAGTGACTCCTGGGCAGGTACAACACACCTGAGAGTCACCTGAGGGTCACCTGACACACCTGAATGACACCTGAGAGTCACCTCAGTCACTGAATGACATCTGAGTGACACCTGAGTGACACCTGAGTTATGTGTGTCACACCTGAGTGACACCTGAGTGACACCTGAGTGACACCTGAGTTATGTGTGTCACACCTGAGTGACACCTGAGTGACACCTGAGTTATGTGTGTCACACCTGAGTGACACCTGAGGGACACCTGAGTGACACCTGGGTTATGTGTGTCACACCTGAGTGACACCTGAGTGACACCTGAGTGACACCTGAGGGACACCTGAGTGACACCTGGGTTATCTGTTACACCTGAGTGACACCTGAGGGTCACCTGAGGGTCACCTCTAACCTCTCTATGCTGATCTAAAGAATACCTAAGTGACATCTGAGTGACACCTGAGTTGCCTGAGTCACCTGAGGGTCACCTGAGTCACCTGACTGACACTTAGCACACCTGAGTGACACCCGACACACCTGGGGGACACCTGAGTGAAACCTGAGTCACCCCTGCGTCACTTGGGTTATGTGTGCTACACCCAAGGGTCACCCGAGGGCCACCTGAGTGACACCTGAGCTCACTCGAGTGACACCTGAGGCACCCGAGGGTCACCTGAGCTCATCTGACACACCTGAGGGACACCTGAGTGACACCTGAGTTATGTGTGTCACACCTGAGTGACTCCTGAGTGACACCTGAGTGACACCTGAGTTGTGTGTCACACCTGAGTGACACCTGAGTTATGTGTGTCACACCTGAGTGACACCTGAGTTATGTGTGTCACACCTGAGTGACTCCTGAGTGACACCTGAGTGACACCTGAGTTGTGTGTCACACCTGAGTGACACCTGAGTGACACCTGAGTTGTGTGTGTCACACCTGAGTGACACCTGAGGGACACCTGGGTTATCTGTGCTACACCTGAGGGACACCTGAGTTGTGTGTGTTACACCTCAGTGACACCTGAGTGTCCCCAACGTCCCCAATGTCCCCAAATGTCCCCAACGTCCCCAAGTCCTTCAATGTCCCCAAATGTCCCCAATGTCCCCAAATGTCCCCAAATGCCCCCAATGCCCCCAAAGTCCCCAATGTCCCCAAGTCCTTCAATGTCCCCAAATGTCCCCAAATGTCCCCAATGTCCCCAAATCCTTCAATGTCCCTAAATGCCCCCAAAGTCCCCAATGTCCCCAAGTCCTTCAATGTCCCCAAATGTCCCCAAATGTCCCCAAATGCCCCCAATGCCCCCAAAGTCCCCAATGTCCCCAAGTCCTTCAATGTCCCTAAATGCCCCCAATGTCCCCAAGTCCTTCAATATCCTTCAATGCCCCCAAATGTCCCCAAATGCCCCAAATGTCCCCAATGTCCCCAAGTCCTTCAATGTCCTTCAATGTCCCCAAATGTCCCCAATGTCCTCAACCCCTGCAGTGTCCCCAATGTCCCCAAATGTCCCCAAATGTCCCCAGTTGTCACCTTGAGCCTCTCCTGTCCCCTGACGGCCGCCTGGAGCTCCAGCTGCAGCTTCTCCAGCTCGGCCATGCGGGAATTGGCCAGCTCCTGGTTCCCCTCCAGCTCCGCGTTCAGCATCTCAAACTGGGGGGGAAAACCCCAAAAATCCCAAAATTTACCCCAAAAATCCCTGGGATTGCAAAGCTCCACAAATTCCTAAAAACTTCCAAAAAATTTCGACAAAAAAACTCCAAAATTTGACCCAAATCCATCAAAATTCCACCCCAAATCTGTCCCAAGTTCAGCATCTCAAACTGGGGGGGAAAACCCCAAAAATCCCAAAATTTACCCCAAAAATCCCTGGGACTGCAAAGCTCCACAAATTCCTAAAAACTTCCAAAAATCCCCACAAAAAACCCCAAAATTTGACCCAAATCCATCAAAATTCCACCCCAAATCTGTCCCAAGTTCAGCATCTAAAACTGAGGGAAAAACCCCAAAAAATCCCAAAATTTACCCCAAAATTCCATCAGGATTTGGGACAAAAAAAATATTCCCAGAGTTTCTGTAATTGTCCCCAAAAAATCCCAAAATTCTCCTAAAGATTTGCAAAATTTCTCTGATTTTCAAAAAAAATCCTCACTAAAAATCTTTAAATTTTCCCCAAAATTCCCCCCATCTTTCCCCAAAAAGTGTCCCAAAATCCCCCAAGTTTTCCCCAAAAATTCTCCCCAAAATTCCCAAACTTTGCCCAAATTTCCCCCCAAAAAATCTCCCAAAAATTGCCCAAATTTTCCCCAAATATTCTCCCAAAAATTCTTGTTATCCCCTAATTTTACACAAAAATTCTCCAAAAAATCAACAAAATTTCCCAAATCTTCGCCCAATTTTCCCCAGAAATTCTCCCCTCAAAAACCTTTAATTTCACCAAATCCCAAAATAATCTCCCAAAAATTCCTACAAAATTCTGAATTTTTCTCAAAAAATTATTCTCAAAATTACCAAATTTTCCCCCAAAATTCTCCCAAAAGTTATCCCCAAAAAATTCCAAATTCACCCCAAAAATTCTCCCAAAATTCTTGAGCTTTCCCCAACTTTCCCCAAAAATTCTCCCAAAAATTTCCTCATAAACCCAAATTTTTTCTAAAAAATTCTCCCCAAAATTCTGGAGTTTTCACCTAATTTTCCCAAAGAATATTATCCCAAAACTTCCCCAATTTCCCCAAAAAATTCTCCCAAAAATCCCCAAAATTTTTCCCCACTTTTCCCCAAAAATTTGCAAAAAAACCCCAAAATTCCCCCAAAAAATCTCCCCAAAAATCCCAAATTTCCCCCAATTTTCCAATAAAATCCTCCCCAAAAATTCTTAAATCTTCCCCAAAAATTCTCCCAAAATCCTCAAATTTTCCCCAGAAAACTCTCTCCCAAATTCTTGTTTTTGCCCAATTTCCCCCAAAAACTCTCCAAAAAATTCCCAAGTTTTTGCCCAAATTTTCCCCAAAAATTCTCCCCAAAAATTCTCCAACCATTCCCAAAAAATTCTCTGAAAAATTCCCAATTTTTCCCCAAAATTCCAATTTTTTTCCAAAAAAAATCCCCAAATTTTCACCAAAAAATCCACAATTTTCCCCCAAATTCCCAATTTTTTGCCAAAATCTCCAGAATTCCCCCCAAATTTCCCCTCAAATTCTCCCCAAAAAATCTCCCAAAAATTTCTCCAAAATTCTGCATTTTCCCAAAAAAAATTCCCCCCAAAAATTCCATTTTCCCCAAATTTCCCCCCAAAATTCTCCCCAAAATTTCCAAATTCACCCCAAAAAATTCTTCCCAAAAGTCCTGAGATTCCCCCCAAAAGTTCCCAAAAAACTGTCCTGAAAATCCCAATTTTTTCCAAAAAAATCTTGAATCTTTTCCCCCAAAATCCCCAAATTTTTTTGTAAAACCCCCAAATTTTTAGCCAAAATTCCCAATTTTGCCAAAATCGCCTGAATTGCCCCCAAATTTCCCCCAAAAATTCTCCCCCAAAATTCCCAAATTCACCCCAAATGCGCCCCAAAAATTCCGAAATTTCCCCACAAAATTCCCCCCAAAAATTCCCAAACTTACCCCAAAAAGATCTCCCAAAAATTCCTCAAATCCCAAAAAATTCTCTCAAAAATCCCCAATCTTTCTGCAAAATTCCCAATTAATTTTCCCCAAAATTCCCAATTTTTTGCCAAAATCCCCGAAATTCCCCCGAAATTCCCCCCAAAACTTCCCAAATTCACCCCCAAAATTCCCTAATTTCCCCCAAATTTCCCCACAAAATCCCCCCAAAAAATTCTCCCCAAAAATTCCCAAATTCACCCTAAAAAAGCTCTCCCAAAAATTCCTCAAATCCCCAAAAAATTCTCTCAAAAATCCCCAATTCTTTCCAAAAAAATCCCAATTTCTCACCAAAAAATCCCCAATTTTTCGCCAAAAAATCCCCAAATTTTTTTGTAAAACCCCCAATTTTTCCCCAAAATCCCCAATTTTTTTGCAAAATTCCCAAATTTTTTACCAAAAGCCCCAAATTTTTTTGTAAAATCTCCAATTTTTTTTCCTAAAATTCCCAATTTTCCCCAAATTTCCGGAATTTTCCGCGGCCGTTACCTTCTGCATGCTGAGGGTGATTTGTCCTCCCTGGAATCCCCCGGAGCTCCCGGAGCCGTACGAGCCCGAGGTCAGCTGGGACGGGGCAGAAAACAACAAAAAACGTCAAAAACCCCAAAGGTTTCACCCCAAAATTCATCAAATTCACCCCAAAAATTCCCTTAAAAATTCACTGAATTACACACAGGCAGAGACACCAAAAAATCCCTGAAAAAATAAAAAAAATCCCGAAGATTTTAGCCCAAAATTCATTAAATTGGCACCAAAATTCACTAAAATGACCCCAAAAATTCCATTAAATATTCACTGGGTTGATCCCGGTCTGAGACAGGGGAGGGGCACCCAAACCCCAAAAAAATCCCAAAAAACCCCCAAAAAACCAAAAAATACCCTTTGAAAATCCCAAAGATTTCACCCCAAAATTCATCAAATTCACCCCAAAAATTCCCTTAAAAATTCACTGGATTGTGCACAGGCAGAGACACAAAAAATCCCTGAAAAAATACAAAAAATCCCCAAGATTTTAACCCAAAATCAATAAATTGGCACCAAAATTCACTGAAATTACCCCAAAAATTTGATTAAAAATTCACGGGGTTGATCCCGGTCAGAGAAAGGGGAGGGGCACCAAGACCCCAAAAAACCAAAAAATATCCTTTGAAAATCCCAAAGATTTCACCCCAAAATTCACTGAATTAACCCCAAAAATTCCCCTAAAAATTCACTGGATTGTGCACAGGCAGAGACACAAAAAAATTCCCAAAAAATCCCCAAAAATATAAAAAATATCCTTTGAAAATCCCAAAGATTTCACCCCAAAATTCATCAAATTCACCCCAAAAATTCCCCTAAAAATTCACTGGATTGTGCACAGGCAGAGACACAAAAAAATCCCAAAAAATCCCCGAAAATATAAAAAAATCCCCAAAATTTTAATCCAAAATTAATAAATTGGCACCAAAATTCGCTGAAATTACCCCAAAAATTGGATCAAAAATTCACGGGGTTGATGCCGGTCTGAGACAGGGGAGGGGCACCCAAACCCCAAAAAAATCCCAAAAAAACCCAAAAAACCAAAAAAATACCCTTTGAAAATCCCAAAGATTTCACCCCAAAATTCATCAAATTTACCCCAAAAATTCCCCTAAAAATTCACTGGATTGCGCACAGGCAGAGACACAAAAAAATCCCAAAAAATCCCCAAAAATATAAAAAAATCCCCAAAATTTTGCCCCAAAATTAATAAACTGGCACCAAAATTCGCTGAAATGACCCCAAAAATTTGATTAAAAGTTCACGGGGTTGATCCCGGTCTGAGACAGGGGAGGGGCACCCAAACCCCAAAAAAATCCCCAAAAAAACCCAAAAAACCAAAAAAATACCCTTTGAAAATCCCCAAGATTTCACCCCAAAATTCACTGAATTAACCCCAAAAATTCAGTTTAAAATTCACTGAGTTGGTCACAGTGAGGGACACCAAAAACCCCAAAAAATCCCCCAAAAAAATAAAAAAAAAAATTCAAAAAAATCCTAAAAAAAACCCCCAAAATCTCAAGTATTTTACCCCAAAATTCACTGAATTCACCCCAAAAATTCACCTCAAAATTCCCTGAATTGATCCCAGTGAGAGAGAAGTGAGAGACCCCAAAAACCCCAAAAATTCCCCCAAAAAATTCCAAAAATTTCACCCCAAAATTCTCTCCCCCAGCTGTGCCCAGGTGACCCCAAAATCCCCATTTTTCACCCCAAAATCCCCATTTTTCACCCTAAATTCCCCATTTTTCACCCTAAATTTCTCATTTTTCACCCAAATTTCACGGGGTTTTTTGCGTTTATCCCCTCCCAGCCGTGCCCAGCTGTGCCCAGCTGTGCCCAAACCCCCAATTTTCTCCGATTTTCCCCCAATTTTTGCCATTTTCTCCTCCCCAGCCGTGCCCAGCTGTGCCCAGGTAACCCCAAAATTCCCATTTTTCACCCCAAAATCCCCATTTTAAACACAAATTTCACGGGGTTTTTTGTGCTTATCCCCTCCCAGCCGTGCCCGGGTAACCCCAAATTCCCATTTTTAACCCCAAATTCCCATTTTTAACCCCAAAATCCCAATTTTCACCCCATTTTCATGGATTTTTTCCCTTATCCCCTCCCTGCCGTGCCCAGGTGACCCCAAATCCCCATTTTCCACCCTAAATTTCTCATTTTTCACCCAAATTTCACGGGGTTTTTTGCATTTATCCCCTCCCAGCCGTGCCCAGCCGTGCCCAGCTGTGCCCAGCTGTGCCCAAACCCCCATTTTTCACCGATTTTCCCCCAATTTTTTCCATTTTCTCCTCCCCAGCCGTGCCCAGGTAACCCCAAATCCCCATTTTTCACCCCAAAATCCCCATTTCTCACCCAATTTTCACGGGGTTTTTTGCGTTCATCCCCTCCCAGCCGTGCCCAGGTGTGCCCAGCCGTGCCAGCTGTGCCCAGCCGTGCCCTCACCTGCTCCAGGGCCTCGGCCAGGTGTCTGTCCAGCCGCCCCTCGCGCTTGCGCAGTTTGGCGCTGTCCCACTGCAGCCCCTCCAGCGTCGTCCCCATCTCCAGAACCTTCGTCTCGGCCGAGGTGGCCTTGTCCTGCAGCTCGGCCAGCTGGGACAGGTGAGGGACAGGGGACAGGTGAGGGACAGGTGAGGCAAAAAAATCCCCAAAAATTGCAAAAAAAACCCGAAAATTCCACCCCAAAATTCACTAAATTGAGCCTAAAGTTCACTGCAGGAGTGGCCTCGTCCTGCAGCTGGGCCAGCTGGGACAGGGGACGGGGGACAGGTGACACTGCACAAGTCACACCAAAAAAAACCCCAAAAATTGCCAAAAAAACCCGAAAATTTCACCCCAAAATTTAAAAAATTGACCCCAAAATTCACTAAACTGAGCCCAAAATTCCCTGCAGGAGTGGCCTCGTCCTGCAGCTCGGCCAGCTGGGACAGGGGACGGGGCACAGGTGACATTGCACAGGTGACATGGGACAGGTGACACCACAAAAAAACCCAAAAATTACAAAAAAAACCCTGAAAATTCCACCCCAAAATTTAAAACATTGAGCCCAAAACTCGCTAAATTGAGCCCAAAATTCCCTGCAGAAGTGACCTTGTCCTGCAGCTCGGCCAGCTGGGACAGGGGATGGGGGACAGGTGAGGGACAGGTGAGACAAAAAAATCCCCAAAAAGTTGCAAAAAACCCGAAGATTTTAGCCCAAAATTCAAAAAATTGACCCCAAAATTCACTAAATTGAGCCCAAAATTCACTGCAAAAGTGACCTTGTCCTGCAGCTCGGCCAGCTGGGACAGGTGAGGGACAGGGGACATGGCACAGGTGACGTGGGACAGGTGAGGGACAGGGGACATGGCACAGGTGACGTGGGACAGGTGACACCAAAGGAAACCCCAAAAATTGCAAAGAAAACCCAAAAATTTCACCCCAAAATTTAAAAATTTTACCCCAAAATTCACTAAATTGAGCCCAAAATTCACTGTGGAAGTGACCTCGTCCTGCAGCTGGGCCAGCTGGGACAGGGGACAGGGGACAGGTGACGTGGGACAGGTGAGGGACAGGTGACATTGAATAGGTGACATCACACAGGTGACATGGGACAGGTGACATTGGACAGGTGAGGGACAGGGGACATGGGACAGGTGACATTGGACAGGTGACATGGCACAGGTGAGGGACGGGACATTGCACAGGTGACATGGCACAGGTGACATCGCACAGGTGACATGGCACAGGTGACATGGGACAGGTGACATCGCACAGGTGACATGGCACAGGTGACATGGCACAGGTGACATGGGACAGGTGACATCGCACAGGTGACATTGGACAGGTGAGGGACAGGTGACATTGCACAGGTGACATGGGACAGGTGAGGGACAGGTGAGGGACAGGGGACATGGGACAGGTGACATTGGACAGGCGACATTGGACAGGTGAGGGACAGGTGACATTGGACAGGTGACATGGGACAGGTGACATCGCACAGGTGACATTGCACAGGTGACATTGCACAGGTGACATGGGACAGGTGACATGGCACAGGTGACATTCCCCAGGTGACATCGCACAGGTGACATCGCACAGGTGACAGGGGACAGGTGACATGAGACAGGTGACATTGCACAGGTGACATGGGACAGGTGACATGGCACAGGTGACATCGCACAGGTGACATTGCACAGGTGACATTGCACAGGTGACATGGGACAGGTGACATTGCACAGGTGACATCGCACAGGTGACATCGCACAGGTGACATTGCACAGGTGACATTGCACAGGTGACATGGGACAGGTGACATTGCACAGGTGACATGGCACAGGTGACATCGCACAGGTGACATCGCACAGGTGACATGGCACAGGTGACAGGGCACAGGTGACAGGGGACAGGTGACATCGCACAGGTGACAGGGCACAGGTGACATGGCACAGGTGACATGGCACAGGTGACATGGGACAGGGGACATGGAACAGAGGACATTGAACAGGTGATATTGAACAGGTGACATGGGACAGGTGACATCCAACAGGTGACACCACAAAAAACCCCAAAAATTGCAAAAAAACCCAAAAATTTCCCCCCAAAATTCAAAAAACCGAGCCCAGAATTCCCTGAATTAACCCCAAAACTCAGCGAAATTCACCTCAAAATTCACTGAATTGATCTCAGCGAGGGACAGAGGAAGGACTCCAAAAACCCCCAAAAAATCCCCAAAAAATCCCCCAAAAATCCCCAAAAAATCCTCAAAGAATCCCTAAAAATTGCGAAGATTTTACCCCAAAATTTACTCAAAGTCTCCCAGGTGTGTCCAGGTAACCCCAAAATCCCCATTTTTCACCCCAAAATTCTCATTTGTAACCCCAAAATTCTCATTTTTAACCCCAAAATCCCTATTTCTCTCCCCAAATCCCCATTTACACCCCAAAATTCTCATTTTTCACCCCAAAATCCCCCTTTTTAAACCCCAAATCCCCATTTTTCACCCAAATTTCACGGGGTTTTTTTGTGTCCATCCCCTCCCAGCTGTGCCCAGCTGTGCCCAGGTAACCCCAAAATTCCCATTTTTCCCCCCAAAATCCCCATTTTTAAACCCCATTTCCCCATTTTTAACCCCGAAAATCCCCATTTTTTCACCCCTAAATTCTCATTTTTCATGCCAAAATCCCCATTTTCCCCCCAAAATCCCCATTTTGAACCCCAAAATCCCCATTTTTTACCCCAAACTTCCCATTTTTCACCCAAATTTCCCAGGGTTTTTTGCGTCCATCCCCTCCCAGCCGTGCCCAGGTGTGCCCAGGTGTGCCCAGGTGTGCCCAGGTGTGCCCAGGTGTGCCCGGGTACCTCCAGGGCCTCTCTCTGGTGTTTCTCGTGCAGGTTCTGCGTCAGCTCCTGCAGCCTCCGGTGCTCCCTCAGCAGCTCCCGCAGCAGCTCCCGGCCGGGCTCCCCCAAATCCGCTGCGATTCCCCAACAAAAATCACCCCAAAATCACCAAATCTGCAAATTCTGAAGTTCCCCCAAATTTCCCCAAAAAATCCCGCAAAAAACCCCCAAAAATTCTACAAAAATCCCACCAAAAACGGCCAAAACTCAAAATAATCCTCACAGAAAATCACCCCAAAATCACAGAATTACCAAATTTTAAAATTCCCAGAGAATTCCCAAAAAATACCCCAAAACTCCACAAAAATCGCAACAAAAATGGCCAAAATTCAAAATAATCCTCACAGAAAATCAACCAAAATCCCAAAATTATCAAATTTTAAAATTTCCAGAGAATTCCCAAAAAGTTCCTGAAAAAACCCCAAAAATTCTACAAAAATCCCACTAAAAATGGCTAAAATTCAAAATAATCCTCACAGGAAATCACCCAAAATCCCAAAATCATTAAATTCCAAAATTCCCGCAGAATTCCCAAAAAAATCCCGCAAAAAAACCCCAAAATTCTACAAAAATCCCACTAAAAACGGCCAAAAATCAAAATAATGCTCACAGGAAATCACAAAATTATCGAATTCTAAAATTCCCACAAAATTCCCAAAAGATACCCAAAAACTCCACAAAAATGGCCAAAATCCAAAATAATTCTCACAGAAAATCAACCAAAATCCCAAAATTATCAAATTTTAAAATTTCCAGAGAGTTCCCATAAAATTCCTGAAAAAAACCTAAAAAATTCTACAAAAATCCCACTAAAAACGGCCAAAATTTAAAAAAATGCTCGCAGAAAATCACGCCAAAACCACAAAATTATCAAGTTTTAAAATTTCCAGAATTCCCAAAAATTCCTGGAAAAAACCTAAAGAATTCTACAGAAACCCCACTAAAAATGGCCAAAATTCAAAATAATCCTCACAGAAAATCACCCCAAAACCACAAAATTATCAAATTTTAAAATTTCCAGAGTTCCCAAAAAATTCCTCAAAAAAACCCCAAAAATTCTATGAAAATCCCACCAAAAACGGCCAAAATTCAAAATAATCCTCACAGGAAATCCCCCAAAATCACAAAATTCTCAAATTTTAAAATTCACAGAGAATTCCCAAAAAATCCCTGAAAAGAAACCCAAAAAATTGCAAAACAGGCAATAAATTAAAAAGAAAAAGCATAAAAACGTCAAAAATTACTCCAAAATTCCACCAAAAACCAAAATTCTCAAAAGACCCAAAATCCCAAAAATTTCAGCCAAAATTCCACAAAAAAATTGCCACAAAAACCACCCTGAATTCCCCAAAAAATCCAAAAAAAGCACCCGATAATTCTCTAAAAATCCCCAAAAAATCAGCCCAAATTTCCACAAAAAGCCCCCAAAACTCCACCAAAATCAGAAATTCTTAAATACCCCAAAATTCCACAAAATTCCCCCAAAAATTTTCACAAAAATCCCCAAAAGTTCCACAAAAATTCCACCCAGAAAGCCTCAAAAATTTCTTGAAATCCACCCAAAATTCCACCAAAAGCAGAAATTCTCAAAAATCTCAAAATCTCAAAATTCCACCCAAAATTCCAGCAAAAATTGCCACAAAATTCCCCCAAAATCCAAGAAAATTCACCCAAAATTCCTCCAAAAGTCTGAGTGCCAGAACTGGCAAAAAATTCCAAAAATTTCACCCAAAAACGCCCAAAAATCCCCCAAAATCATCCAAATTCCAGCCAAAAATTGGGAATTACCAAATCCCCAAAATTCCCAGATAATTCCTGGAAAAATTCCCAGATTTTCACAAAAACTCCACCAAAAGCAAAAATTCTCAAAAGCCCCAAAATGCTGAAAATTCCCGGAAAAATTCCTAAAAAATTCCCACAAAATTCACCCAAAATCCCCAAAGATTCCACCCAAAAATGCTGAAAAATTCCTTTCAATCCACCCCAACTTCCACCAAAAAATTTTCCCAAAAAGCTCAAGAATTCCACCAAAATTCCTAAAAAATTCCCAGGAAAAAAAATCAAAAAAATTCCAGAAAAAATCCCTGGAATTTTAAAAAATTCAGCAATAAAACACAAAAAAATCGCTCTGAAATCACCCAAAATTCCACCCAACACAGAAATCCCCAAAAGCTGCAAAATGGCGAAAATCCCCCAAAAAAATTCCCACAAAATTTGCCCAAAATCCCCAAAAATTCCACCCAAAAACCTCAAAATAAAAATTTTTCATAAATTCACCCCAAATTCTTGCAGAATTTTCCCAACAATCACAAAATCCTGAAAATTCCACCCAAAAATTCCACAAAATTCTCACAAAAAAAAAAAACTAAATTGCCCCAAAATTGGGGTGCCAGGTAACCCCAAAATCTCCATTTTTCACCCTAAAATCCTCATTTTTCACCCCAATTTCACGGGGTTTTTTGTGTTCATCCCATCCCAGCCGTGCCCAGCTGTGCCCAGCTGTGCCCAGGTGTGCCCAAATAACCCAAACTTTGTATTTTTCACCCCAAAATCCCCATTTTGAACCCCAAAAATCCCCATTTTTCACCCCAAAATCCCCATTTCTCACCCAAGTTTCACGGGGTTTTTTTCCTTTATCCCCTCCCAGCCGTGCCCAGGTGTGCCCAGGTGTGCCCAGGTGTGCCCAAACCCCCAAAGTTTCACCCACTTTCTTCAAGTTTTTACCAATCTTACCCAATTTTAGTCCTTTTTTCTCATTTTCTCTCCCCCAGCTGTGCCCAGGTAACCCCAAATCTCCATTTTTCACCCCAAAATCCCCATTTTTCACCCAAATTCCCCAGGGTTTTTTGTGTTCATCCCCTCCCAGCCGTGCCCAGCTGTGCCCAGGTGTGCCCAGGTGTTCCCAAACCCCCAATTTTCCCCAATTTTCCCCCAAATTTTCCCACGTTCCCCCCATTTTCCTTCCCCATTTTCCTCAACATTTCCCCCAATTTTCCCCAATTTTTTCCCCCATTTTCCCTCCAGCTGTGCCCAGCTGTGCTTCCAGTGCCCACAGTGCCAATTTTGGTGCTTTCAACCCCAATTTTTGGTGTTTTACCTCCCCAGCCGTGCCCAAATCCCCATTTTTAACCCCAAAATCCCCATTTTCCACCTCTCAATTCTCATTTTTCACCCCAAAATCCCCATTTTCCACCTCTCAATTCTCATTTTTCACCCCAAAATCCCCATTTTTCCCCCAAATTTCCCGGGGTTTTTTGTGTCCATCCCCTCCCAGCCGTGCCCAGCTGTGCCCAGGTAACCCCAAAATTCCCATTTTTCACCCCAAAATCCCCATTTCCCCCCCAAATTCACCGGGGGTTTTTGTGTCCATCCCCTCCCAGCTGTGCCCAGCTGTGCCCAGGTGCGCCCAGGTGTGCCCAAATAACCCAAAATTTGGATTTTTCACCCCAAAAATCCCCATTTTTCCCGCCAAAACCCCCATTTTTCACCCCAATTTCACGGGGTTTTTTGTGTCCCTCCCCTCCCAGCCGTGCCCAGGTGTGCCCAGGTGACCCCAAATCCCCATTTTTCACCCCAATTTCACAGGGATTTTTGTGTCCCTCCCCTCCCAGCCGTGCCCAGGTGTGCCCGGGTGTGCCCAGGTGTGCCCAGGTGACCCCAAATCCCCATTTTTCACCCCAAAATCTCCATTTTTCACCCCAATTTCACGGAGTTTTTTTCCTTTATCCCCTCCCAGCCGTGCCCAGGTGTGCCCAGGTGTGCCCAGGTGTGCCCGGGTGCCCCAGCCGTGCCCGTTTCAGGGGTTACTCACGGTTGGCGCTCAGGTGCCCCCCCAGGTGCTGCAGCCCCCGCTGTGCCCGGCCCAGCGCCCCCCCCAGCCGGGCCACGGCCTCGGGGGCGAAGCTGAGCCTGGGCGGGGGAGGGGCCGCGGCCACGCCCTCCTCTGGCCCCGCCCACGCCTCTGCAAAGCGTTACATATTCATTTATGCTAATTAGGACGGGTTCATGCAGATTATACGCTGATTTTTTAATGCAATTAAATGGAATTTCCACCTTAAAACCGTCTCAAAGCGCCCCGAAATCCCAAATTTCTTTCTCCAAAATCACAAATTTCCCCCTAAAATTCCCAAACTCCTGAATTTTTGCCCCAAAATTCCCAAATTTCCCCCTAAAATTCCCAATTTTTGCCCCAAAACCCCAAATTTCCACCCCAAAAGGCCAAACTGAGCCTGGGCGGGGGAGGGGCCGCGGCCACGCCCTCCTCTGGCCCCGCCCACGCCTCTGCAAAGCGTTACATATTCATTTATGCTAATTAGGACGGGTTCATGCAGATTATACGCTGATTTTTTAATGCAATTAAATGGAATTTCCACCTTAAAACCCTCTCAAAGCGCCCCGAAATCCCAAATTTCTTTCTCCAAAATCACAAATTTCCCCCTAAAATTCCCAAACTCCTGAATTTTTGCCCCAAAATTCCCAAATTTCCCCCTAAAATTCCCAATTTTTGCCCCAAAATCCCAAATTTCCACCCCAAAAGGCCAAACTGAGCCTGGGCGGGGGAGGGGCCGCGGCCACGCCCTCCTCTGGCCCCGCCCACGCCTCTGCAAAGCGTTACATATTCATTTATGCTAATTAGGACGGGTTCATGCAAATTATACGCTGATTTTTTAATGCAATTAAATGGAATTTCCACCTTAAAACCGTCTCAAAGCGCCCCGAAATCCCAAATTTCTTTCTCCAAAATCACAAATTTCCCCCTAAAATTCCCAAACTCCTGAATTTTTGCCGCCCAAAATCCCAAATTTCCCCCTAAAATTCCCAATTTTTGCCCCAAAATCCCAAATTTCCCCCTAAAATTCCCAATTTTTGCCCCAAAATCCCAAATTTCCACCCCAAAAGGCCAAACTGAGCCTGGGCGGGGGAGGGGCCGCGGCCACGCCCTCCTCTGGCCCCGCCCACGCCTCTGCAAAGCGTTACATATTCATTTATGCTAATTAGGACGGGTTCATGCAAATTATACGCTGATTTTTTAATGCAATTAAATGGAATTTCCACCTTAAAACCCTCTCAAAGCGCCCCGAAATCCCAAATTTCTTTCTCCAAAATCACAAATTTCCCCCTAAAATTCCCAAACTCCTGAATTTTTGCCCCAAAATTCCCAAATTTCCCCCTAAAATTCCCAATTTTTGCCCCAAAATCCCAAATTTCCACCCCAAAAGGCCAAACTGAGCCTGGGCGGGGGAGGGGCCGCGGCCACGCCCTCCTCTGGCCCCGCCCACGCCTCTGCAAAGCGTTACATATTCATTTATGCTAATTAGGACGGGTTCATGCAAATTATACGCTGATTTTTTAATGCAATTAAATGGAATTTCCACCTTAAAACCGTCTCAAAGCGCCCCGAAATCCCAAATTTCTTTCTCCAAAATCACAAATTTCCCCCTAAAATTCCCAAACTCCTGAATTTTTGCCGCCCAAAATCCCAAATTTCCCCCTAAAATTCCCAATTTTTGCCCCAAAATCCCAAATTTCCCCCTAAAATTCCCAATTTTTGCCCCAAAATCCCAAATTTCCACCCCAAAAGGCCAAACTGAGCCTGGGCGGGGGAGGGGCCGCGGCCACGCCCTCCTCTGGCCCCGCCCACGCCTCTGCAAAGCGTTACATATTCATTTATGCTAATTAGGACGGGTTCATGCAAATTATACGCTGATTTTTTAATGCAATTAAATGGAATTTCCACCTTAAAACCGTCTCAAAGCGCCCCAAAATCCCAAATTTCCTCCCCCAAAATTCCAAATTTTCCCATAAAATTCCCAAATTCAAAATTTTCCCCCCAAAATTCCCAAATTTCCCCCTAAAATTCCCAATTTTTGCCGCCCAAAATCCCAAATTTCCCCCTAAAATTCCCAATTTTTGCCCCCCATTTGCCCCCCAAATTCCCAAATTTCCCCCTAAAATTCCCAATTTTTGCAGCCCAAAATCCCAAATTTCCGCCCCAAAAGCCCCAAAGGGCCAAGCTGAGCCTGGGGGGGGGGAGGGGCCGCGGCCACGCCCTCCTCTGGCCCCGCCCACACATCTGCAAATCATTAAATATTCATTTATGCTAATTAAAATGGGTTTATGCAAATTATACGCTGATTTTTTTAATGCAATTAAGTGGAATTTCCACCCTAAAACCATCTCAAAGCGCCCCAAAATCCCAAATTTCCTCCCCCAAAATCGCAAATTTTCTCCTAAAATTCCCAGACTCCTGAATTTTTACCCAAAAATCCCGAATTTCCCCCTGAAATTCCCAATTTTCGCCCCCCAAAATCCCAAATTTCCCCCTAAATTCCCAATTTTTGCCCCAAAATCCCAAATTTCCCCCCAAATTTCCCCCTGAAACCCCAAATTTCCCCCCAAATTTCCCCCCATTTCCGACCTCTCCTCTCCGGGGTTTCCTCGGGGGGGTCCTGGGGGGGGTCCCCGGGGGGGGGCGGGGCCGGCCCTGCCCCTCCCCCACCCCCGGCCCCGCCCCCGTCGCCGTCGCAGCGACGCAGCAGCGCCTGGACCTCGGCGTCCAGCTGGGCAGCAAAGGGTTAAAAATGGGTCAGGAACCACCGGAATTAACCCCAAAAAATCGGCAGGAAAAAAACCCCAAAATTGGAACCCAAAAAACCCCGAAATTCCCCCAAAACCAACCCCAAAGCCACTCAAATCCAGCTGGGCAGCAAAGGGTTAAACACGGCTCAGAAAGGGTTAAAAACCGCCCCAAAAATCGGCAGAAAAACCCCAAAATTGCCCCAAAACCAACCCCAAATAAGAGGCAGAAAACCCCCCAAAATTGGAACCCAAAAACCCCCGAAATTCCCCCAAAACCAACCCCAAATGAGAGGCAGAAAATCCCTCCAAAATTCTCCCAAATCCGCTCAAAACAACTGGGCAGGAAAGGGTTAAAAACGGGTCAGAAAGGGTTAAAAGCCACCCCAAAAAATCCCAAAATTAACCCCAAAAATTGACAGAAAAATCCCAAAATTGGAACTCAAAAATCCCCAAAATTCCCCCAAAACCAACCCCAAACCCACTCAAATCCAGCTGGGTAGGAAAGGGTTAAAAATGGGTTCAGAATGAGCCCAAAAAATCCCAAAATTGCCCCAAAACCAACCCCAAATGAGAGGCAGAAAAATCCCCCCAAATCCACTTCTGTTAGCTGGGCAGGAAAGGGTTAAAAATGGGTCAGAAAGGGTTAAAAACCGCCCCAAAAATCGGCAGAAAAATCCCAAAATTGGAACCCAAAACCCCCAAAATTGCCCCAAAACCAACCCCAAATGAGAGGCAGAAAAATCCCCCCAAATCCACTTCTATTAACTGGGCAGCAAAGGGTTAAAAACGGCTCAAAAAGGGTTAAAAGCCGCCCCAAAAATCGGCAGAAAAATCCCAAAATTGCCCCCAAACCAACCCCAAATAAGACACAGAAAACCCCCCAAAATTGGAACCCAAAAACCCCAAAATTCCCCCGAAACCAACCCCAAACCCACTCAAATCCAGCTGGGCAGGAAAGGGTTAAAAACGGGTTCAGAATGAGCCCAAAAATCCCAAAATTGCCCCAAAACCAACCCCAAATCCCCTCAAATCCAGCTGGGGAAGGAAAGGGTTAAAAATGGGTTAAAAATGACCCCCAAAAAATCCCAAAACTAACCCAAAAAAAAAAGGGCAGAAAACCCCCAAAATTAGAACGCAAAAAACCCCAAATCACCCCAAAATTACCCCAAAACCAACTCAAATCCAGCTGGGTAGGAAAGGGTTAAAAATGACCCCAAAAAAACCCCAAAATTGCCCCAAAACCAACCCCAAATGAGAGGCAGAAAAATCCCCCCGAAATTCTCCAAAATCCGCTCAAAACAACTGGGCAGGAAAGGGTTAAAAACGGGTCAGAAAGGGTTAAAAAACACCCCAAAAATCGGCAGAAAAATCCCAAAATTAGAACCCAAAAACCCCAAAATTTCCCCAAAAACCAACCCCAAACCCACTCAAATCCAGCTGGGAAGAAAAGGGTTAAAAATGGGTTCAGAATGAGCCCAAAAAAATCCCAGAATTGCCCCAAAACCAACTCCAAGAAATTGGCAAATAAAGCCCAAAATTAGAACCCCAAAAACCCCAAAATTCCCTCAAAAATTCCCCCCGAACCAACTCAAATCCAGCTGGGCAGGAAAGGGTTAAAAATGGGTTTAAAAATGACCCCAAAAGCACCAAAATTAACCCGAAAAGAGGGCGGGAAAAAAACCCCAAAATTACCCCAAAAAACCAACCCCAAATCCCAAAATTAGAACCCAAAAAACCCCAAAACCCCCAAAAATCTGATCAAATTCAGCTGGAGAAAAAAGGGTTAAAAACGGGTTAAAAATGACCCAAAATTAACCCCCAAATTACCCCAAAAATAACCCCAAAATTACAACGCAGAAAACCCAAAGCCACTCAAATCCAGAGGGAGAGAAAAGGGTTAAAATGGGCTAAAAATGGGTTAAAAAAGACACCAAAATTAACCCAAAAATGCGCAGAAAAACCCCCAAAATTAAAACACAAAAATCCCCAAAATTCCCCCAAAACCAACCCCAAACCCCCTCAAATCCAGCTGGGAAGAAAAGGGTTAAAAACGGGTTAAAAATGAGCCCAAAAAAATCCCAAAATTGCCCCAAAACCAACTCCAAGAAATTGGCAAATAAAGCCCAAAATTAGAACCCAAAAAACCCCAAAATCACCCCAAAAATCAACCAAAATCCACTCAAATCCACCTGGGCAGGACAGGGTTAAAAAGGGTTTAAAAACACCCAAAAAACCCCAAAATCGCCCCAAATCATTGGCACACAAATGAGACAGAAAATCCTAAAATTAGAACCCCAAAAATCCCCAAAATTATCCCCAAAAACCAACCCCAAACCCAGCTGGAGGAGAGGGTTAAAAACGGGTTAGAAAGGGTTAAAAATGACCCTGAAATCCCCATTTTTCACCCCAAAATCCCCATTTTTCACCCCAATTTCACGGGGTTTTTTGTGTTTATCCCCTCCCAGCTGTGCCAGCTGTGCCAGCTGTGCCCAGAACCCCAATTTTGGTCCTTTTGACCCCAATTTTTTGTGTCTCACCCATCCCAGGTGTGACCAGGTAACCCCAAAATCCCCATTTTTTACCTCTAAATTCTCAATTTTCACCCCAAAATCTTCATTTTTCACCCCAAATTTCACGGGGTTTTTTTGGTTCATCCCCTCCCAGCCGTGCCCAGCTGTGCCCAGGTGTGCCCAGCTGTGCCCAGGTGTCCACAAATTCCCAATTTTCACCCATTTTCCCCCAATTTTCACCAATTTTTTCTCTCCCAGGTGTGCCCAGGTAACCCCAAATCCCTCATTTTTCACCCCAAATCCCCATTTTTCACCCAAATTTCACGGGGTTTTTTTCCTTTATCCCCTCCCAGCTGTGCCCAGGTCTGTGCCAAACCCCCCCAGCCATGCCCAGGTGTGCCCAGGTGCGTCTCACCTGTGCCCAGGCGCGGCTCACCAGGTGCAGGGTGGCGTCATCGGTGGCAATCCCCATTTTTCACCCCAAAATTCCCATTTTTCACCCCAAATCCCCATTTTTCACCCAAATTTCACGGGGTTTTTTGTGTTCATCCCCTCCCAGCCGTGCCCAGGTGTGCCCGGGCGTGCCCAGGTGTGCCCAGGTGCGTCTCACCTGTGCCCAGGCACGGCTCACCAGTTGCAGGGTGGCGTCATCGGTGGCAATCCCCATTTTTAACCCAAAATCCCCATTTTTAACCCAAAATTCCCATTTCTCACCCAAATTTCCCGGGGTTTTTTGCGTTCATCCCCTCCCAGCCGTGCCCAGGTGTGCCCAGGCGTGCCCAGGTGTGGCACCTGTGCCCAGGTGTGGCTCACCAGGTGCAGGGTGGCGTCATCGGTGGCAATCCCCATTTTTAACCCAAAATCCCCATTTTTCGTCCCAATTTCCCGGGGTTTTTTGTGTTCATCCCCCGCCAGCCATGCCCAGGTGTGCCCAGGTGCGTCTCACCTGTGCCCAGAAGCGGTTCACCAGGTGCAGGGTGGTGTCATCGGTGGCAATCCCCATTTTTCACCCCAAAATCCCACCTTTTAACCCCAAAATCCCCATTTTTCACCCAATTTTCCCGGGGTTTTTTTGCGTTCATCCCCTCCCGGGTGTGCCCGGGCGTGCCCGGGTGCGTCTCACCTGTGCCCAGAAGCGGTTCACCAGGTGCAGGGTGGCGTCGTCCGTGGCCTGGCGCTTCTCGAGCTTCTCGATCCTCTCCCGGAGCTCGTCCTCGCAGAGCTGGCGCTGCTCCAGGCGCTCGGCCAACTTCTTGTTCCGGAACTGCAGCACCTTCACGTCCATCTCCTCCTGCACAGGTGAGACACAGGTAAAATACAGGTGAGACACAGGTGACACGCGGCTGCTTGTTCCGGAACTGCAGCACCCTCACGTCCATCTTCTCCTGTACAGGTGAGACACAGCTATGGACAAATGACCCAGGTGACACAGGTGACACAGGTGACACGCGGCTGCTTGTTCCGGAACTGCAGCACCTTCACGTCCATCTCCTCCTGTGGGACAGGTGAGACATGGACAGGTGACACAGGTGACACAGGTGACACGCGGCTGCTTGTTCCGGAACTGCAGCACCTTCACGTCCATCTCCTCCTGCACAGGTGAGACACAGGTAAAATACAGGTGAGACACAACTTCTTGTTCCGGAACTGCAGAACGCTCACGTCCATCTCCTCCTGCACAGGTGAGACACGGACAGGTGACACAGGTGACACAGGTGAGACAGACACAGATAACACAAATGAGACACAGACAGGTGACACAGGTGACACAGGTGACACACGGCTGCTTGTTCCGGAACTGCAGCACCCTCACGTCCATCTCCTCCTGTGGGACAGGTGAGACACAGGTAAAATACAGGTGAGACACAGGTGACACACGGCTGCTTGTTCCGGAACTGCAGCACCTTCACGTCCATCTCCTCCTGTGGGACAGGTGAGACACAGGTAAAATACAGGTGAGACACAACTTCTTGTTCCGGAACTGCAGCACCTTCACGTCCATCTCCTCCTGCACAGGTGAGACACAGACAGGTGAGACATGGACAGGTGAGACAGAGGTATGGACAAGTGACACAGGTGACACACAGGTATGGACAGGTGACACAGGTGACACACGGCTTCTTGTTCCGGAACTGGAGAACCTTGACATCCATCTGCTCCTGTGGGACAGGTGAGACACAGACAGGTGACACAGGTGACACAGGTGAGACATGGACAGGTGAGACACAGCTATGGACAAGTGACCCAGGTGACACAGGTGACACAGGTGACACACGGCTGCTTGTTCCGGAACTGCAGCACCTCCACGTCCATCTCCTCCTGCACAGGTGAGACACAGGTAAAATACAGGTGAGACACAGGTGACACACGGCTGCTTGTTCCGGAACTGCAGCACCTCCACGTCCATCTCCTCCTGTGGGACAGGTGAGACACAGCTATGGACAGGTGACACAGGTGACACAGGTGAGACACAGCTATGGACAGGTGACACAGGTGAGACAGACAGGTGACACACAGCTTGTTGTTGTGGAACTGCAGCACCTTGAGGTCCCTCTCCCCCTGTACAGGCGAGCAAACAGGTGAGAACAGGTGAAAGACAGGTGAGACATGGATAAGTGAGACACAGACAGGTGAGAGACAGGTGAGACATGGACAGGTGAGACACGGACAGGTGAGACACAGACAGGTGAGACACAGGTGAGACATGGACAGGTGAGACAGGTGACACACAGTTTCTTGTTGTGGAACTGTAACACCTGGAGATCGATCTCCTCCTGTACAGGTGAGACACAGACATGGACAGGTGAGATATGGACAGGTGATACAGGTGAGATATAGACAGGTAAAACAGGTAAGATATGGACAGGTGAGACAAGTGAGACAGACAAGTGAAATATAGACAGGTGAGACAGGTGAGACACAAACAGGTAAAACAGGTGAGACATGGACAGGTGAGACAAGTGAGACACAGACAGGTGAGACAAGTGAGACACAGACAGGTGAGACAAGTGAGATGTGGACAAGTGATACAGGTGAGACACAGATAAACCAGGTGAGATATGGAGAGGTGAGACAGGTGAGATATAGACAAGTAAAACAGGTGAGATATGGACAGGTACAGACAGGTACACACAGGTAAGGACAGGTACGGACAGGTAAGGACAGGTAAGGACAGGTACACACAGGTATGGATAGGTACACACAGGTATGGACAGGTAAGGACAGGTACACACAGGTATGGACAGGTACACACAGGTATGGACAGGTAAGGACAGGTATACACAGGTATGGACAGGTACACACAGGTAAGGACAGGTACACACAGGTATGGACAGGTAAGGACAGGTACACACAGGTAAGGACAGGTACACACAGGTATGGACAGGTAAGGACAGGTACACACAGGTAAGGACAGGTAAGGACAGGTACGGACAGGTACACACAGGTATGGACAGGTACACACAGGTAAGGACAGGTACACACAGGTATGGACAGGTACACACAGGTAAGGACAGGTACACACAGGTAAGGACAGGTAAGGACAGGTACACACAGGTATGGACAGGTAAGGACAGGTACACACAGGTAAGGACAGGTACACACAGGTAAGGACAGGTAAGGACAGGTACGGACAGGTACACACAAGTAGGGACAGGTGAGACAGGGAAACAGCCCCAGGTGTTCTCCTGCACTGAGATCAAGCTGGGCAGGTGAGACACAGGTGAGACACACGCGAGACACAGGTGACACGTGGACACGTGACACACAGGTGAGACATGGACAGGTGAGACACAGGTGAGACACAGGTGGGACAAGTGAGACAGGGACAGGTGAGACAGATGAGGGACACACGCACAGATGACGCAGATGAGACAGGTGACACACAGACAGGTGACACAGGTGTGACAGCTGAGACACAGACAGGTGACACCACAGGTGACACCAGGGAACAGCCCCAGGTGAGCTCCAGGTGTTCTCCTCCACCGTGATCAACCTGCAGGTATGGACAGGTGAGGGACAGACAAGTGTGACAAGTGAGACACAGACGGGTGAGGGACAGACAGGTGACACAGGTGTGACAGGTGAGACACAGACAGGTGAGGGACAGACAGGTGGCACAAGTGTGACAAGTGAGACACAGACGGGTGAGGGACAGACAGGTGACACACGTGTGACAGGTGAGACACAGACAGGTGAGGGACAGACAGGTGGCACAAGTGTGACAGGTGAGACACAGACAGGTGAGACACAGACAGGTGAGGGACAGACAGGTGGCACAAGTGTGACAGGTGAGACACAGACAGGTGACCCAGGTGTGGCAGGTGGCACAGGTGTGACAGGTGAGACACAGACAGGTGACCCAGGTGTGACAGGTGTGGCAGGTGGCACAGGTGGCACAGGTGTGACAGGTGAGACACAGACAGGTGACCCAGGTGTGGCAGGTGGCACAGGTGGCACAGGTGGCACAGGTGTGACAGGTTCTTGTTCCACACCAGCAAACTCTCCACGTCCATCTCGTCCTGCACAGGTGAGGGGACAGCGCCCAGGTGTGCCCAGGTGTGCCCAGCTGTGCCCCAGGTGTGCCCAGGTGTGCCCAAGTGTGTCCAAGTGAGCCCAGGTGTGCCCCAGGTGTGTCCAGGTGTGCCCCAAGTGTGCCCAGGTGTGCCCAAGATCCCAATTCTGGTTCTTTTAACCCCATTTTTTGTGTTTCACCTATCCCAGGTGTGCCTAAACCCCCAATTTTCTCCCAACTTTCACCAATTTTTGCCGTTTTTTCCCCATTTTTCCCTCCCAGGTGTGTCCAGGTGTCCCTAAGCCCCCAATTTTCACCCAATTTCTCCCAATTTTCACCAATTTTCCCCCAATTTTTGCCTTTTTTTTCCCCATTTCCCCGCCCCAGCTGTGCCCAGGTAACCCCAAATCCCCATTTCTCACCCCAAAATCCCCATTTCCCACCCAAATTTCCCGGGGTTTTTTGCGCCCATCCCCTCCCAGCCGTGCCCGGGTGTGCCCAGGTGTGCCCGGGGTGTGCCCGGGTGTGCCAGCCGTGCCCTCACCGTGGAGCTGATGCCGCCCAGGCGCAGGGGCTCGATCAGCGTCGTCGGCGGCTGCTCCTCGCGGGGGGGGCGCTTCTCGGGGGGGCCCCCCCCGGCCTCGGGGGGTCCCCGCTTGGCCCCGACCCCGGCCATGGGAACCTGGGGGGAATTTGGGGGGTTTGGGGTCATTTTGGGGAATTTTTGGGGATTTATTGTGATTTTTGAGGGATTTATTGTGATTTTTGGGGGATTTTATGGGGATTTATTGTGATTTTGGGGGGATTTTTGGGGGTCCCCACTTGGCCCCAACCCCGGCCATGGGAACCTGGGGGGAATTTGGGGGGTTTGGGGTCATTTTGGGGAATTTTTGGGGATTTATTGTGATTTTTGAGGGATTTATTGTGATTTTTGGGGGATTTTATGGGGATTTATTGTGATTTTGGGGGGATTTTTGGGGGTCCCCACTTGGCCCCAACCCCGGCCATGGGAACCTGGGGGGAATTTGGGGGGTTTGGGGTCATTTTGGGGATTTTTGGAGATTTATTGTGATTTTTGAGGGATTCATTGTGATTTTTGGGGGATTTTATGGGGATTTATTGTGATTTTTGGGGAATTTATTGTGATTTTTGGGGGATTTTTGGGGGGATTTTTGGGGGTCCCCACTTGGCCCCAACCCCGGCCATGGGAACCTGGGGGGAATTTGGGGGGTTTGGGGTCATTTGGGAGATTTTGGGGATTTTTGGGGATTTTTGGGGGATTTATTGTGATTTTTGGGGGATTTTATGGGGATTTATTGTGATTTTTGGGGGATTTTATGGGGATTTATTGTGATTTTCGGGGGATTTTTGGGGGTCCCCACTTGGCCCCAACCCCGGCCATGGGAACCTGGGGGGAAATTTGGGGGGTTTGGGGTCATTTTGGGGAATTTTTGGGGATTTATTGTGATTTTTGAGGGATTTATTGTGATTTTTGGGGGATTTTATGGGGATTTATTGTGATTTTGGGGGGATTTTTGGGGGTCCCCGCTTGGCCCCAACCCCGGCCATGGGAACCTGGGGAGGATTTGGGGGGTTTGGGGTCATTTTGGGGATTTTTGGAGATTTATTGTGATTTTTGAGGGATTTATTGTGATTTTTGGGGGATTTTTGAGGGATTTATTGTGATTTTTTGGGGGATTTTTGAGGGATTTATTGTGATTTTGGGGGGATTTTTGGGGGTCCCCACTTGGCCCCAACCCCGGCCATGGGAACCTGGGGGGAATTTGGGGGGTTTGGGGTCATTTTGGGGATTTTTGGAGATTTATTGTGATTTTTGAGGGATTTATTGTGATTTTTGGGGGATTTTATGGGGATTTATTGTGATTTTTGGGGAATTTATTGTGATTTTTGGGGGATTTTTGGGGGGATTTTTGGGGGTCCCCACTTGGCCCCAACCCCGGCCATGGGAACCTGGGGGGAATTTGGGGGGTTTGGGGTCATTTGGGAGATTTTGGGGATTTTTGGGGATTTTTGGGGGATTTATTGTGATTTTTGAGGGATTTATTGTGATTTTTGGGGGATTTTATGGGGATTTATTGTGATTCTGGGGGGATTTTTGGGGGTCCCCGCTTGGCCCCAACCCCGGCCATGGGAACCTGGGGAGGATTTGGGGGGTTTGGGGTCATTTTGGGGATTTTTGGAGATTTATTGTGATTTTTGAGGGATTTATTGTGATTTTTGGGGGATTTATTGTGATTTTTGAGGGATTTATTGTGATTTTTTGGGGGATTTTTGAGGGATTTATTGTGATTTTCGGGGGATTTTATGGGGGATTTATTGTGATTTTTGGGGGATTTTTGGGGGATTTATTGTGATTTTTGGGGGATTTTTGGGGGGATTTTTGGGGGTCCCCACTTGGCCCCAACCCCGGCCATGGGAACCTGGGGGGAATTTGGGGGGTTTGGGGTCATTTGGGAGATTTTGGGGATTTTTGGGGGATTTATTGTGATTTTTGGGGGATTTTATGGGGATTTATTGTGATTTTTGAGGGATTTATTGTGATTTTTGGGGGATTTTATGGGGATTTATTGTGATTTTGGGGGGATTTTTGGGGGTCCCCACTTGGCCCCAACCCCGGCCATGGGAACCTGGGGAGGATTTGGGGGGTTTGGGGTCATTTTGGGGATTTTTGGAGATTTATTGTGATTTTTGAGGGATTTATTGTGATTTTTGGGGGATTTTATGGGGATTTATTGTGATTTTGGGGGGATTTTTGGGGGTCCCCACTTGGCCCCGACCCCGGCCATGGGAACCTGGGGAGGATTTGGGGGGTTTGGGGTCATTTTGGGGATTTTTGGAGATTTATTGTGATTTTTGAGGGATTTATTGTGATTTTTGGGGGATTTTATGGGGATTTATTGTGATTTTTGGGGAATTTATTGTGATTTTTGGGGGATTTTTGGGGGGATTTTTGGGGGTCCCCACTTGGCCCCAACCCCGGCCATGGGAACCTGGGGGGAATTTGGGGGGTTTGGGGTCATTTGGGAGATTTTGGGGAATTTTTGGGGATTTTTGGGGGATTTATTGTGATTTTTGAGGGATTTATTGTGATTTTTTGGGGGATTTTTGAGGGATTTATTATGATTTTTGGGGGATTTTTGGGGGATTTATTGTGATTTTCGGGGGATTTTATGGGGGATTTATTGTGATTTTTGGGGGATTTTTGGGGGATTTTGGGGGGTCCCCACTTGGCCCCAACCCCGGCCATGGGAACCTGGGGGGAATTTGGGGGGTTTGGGGTCATTTGGGAGATTTTGGGGATTTTTGGGGGATTTATTGTGATTTTTGAGGGATTTATTGTGATTTTTTGGGGGATTTTTGAGGGATTTATTATGATTTTTGGGGGATTTTTGGGGGATTTATTGTGATTTTCGGGGGATTTTATGGGGGATTTATTGTGATTTTTGGGGGATTTTTGGGGGATTTTGGGGGGTCCCCACTTGGCCCCGACCCCGGCCATGGGAACCTGGGGGAAATTTGGGGGGTTTGGGGTCATTTGGGGGATTTTAGGGGATTTTTGAGGGATTTATTGTGATTTTTGGGGGATTTTTGAGGGATTTATTGTGAATTTTAGGGGGATTTTTGGGGGATTTATTGTGATTTTCGGGGGATTTTTGGGGGATTTATTGTGATTTTTGGGGGATTTATGGTGATTTTCGGGGCATTTTAAGGAGAATTTATTGTGATTTTGGGGGGATTTTTGGGGGGATTTATTGTGATTTTTGGGAGATTTTTGGGGGATTTTGGGGGGTCCCCGCTTGGCCCCGACCCCGGCCATGGGAACCTGGGGGGAAATTTGGGGGGTTTGGGGTCATTTGGGGGATTTTAGGGGATTTTTGAGGTATTTATTGTGATTTTTGGGGGATTTATTGTGATTTTCGGGGGATTTTATGGGGGATTTATTGTGATTTTTGGGGGATTTTTGGGGGATTTATTGTGATTTTGGGGAATTTATTGTGATTTTTGGGGGCATTTTGGGGGTCCCCGCTTGTCCCCGACCCCGGCCATGGAAACCTGGGGCACAAATTTGGGGGATTTTGGGGATTTCTGGGGAAATTTTGTAAGATTATGGGGAGATTTTGGGGGAATTTCCGAGGATTTTGAGAAAATTTCGGAGCATTTGGGGCTGCCGGGAGAGATTGGATCGCTCCCGGCAACGAAATTTTCGGAGAATTTGGGGATTTTTGAACAAAAAAAAGTGACCTGAGTGTCACAAAATGGAATTGAGCAAATCAGATAAAGGAATTTGGGGCATTTGAGGCGAAATTTGGGCGAAATTTCAGCGATTTTTGGCCTTTTCAGATCTCAGGTGACAAAATGGCGGCGTGAGGGAACCGTGAGGGGCAAGAGCGGGAAAGGAACTTCGGAGGGGCCCGGGAAGGCTTTGGGGGGTTTTAGGGGTGGTTTTGAAGGGATTTTGGGGCATTTTGGGTCGATTTCCAGCGATTTTGGGGCTTTTTTTGGGTTTTATTCAAGGGTCCATCCCGCCCCCCCCCCCCAGAGCTCACCGGAGCCGGAGCCGCAGTCAGCTCCCCTCAGCGCTGACCACGCCCACCGCCACCTCTGATTGGCTGAATTTCCCCAAACCACGCCCCTACTCCTCCTTCTCCGCGCTCTGATTGGTTAAGATGTTTTGGTCCCGCCTCTGTCGCCATGGTAACGCGCAGGGGGGGGAAGGAGAGGCCGGCGGCTCTTAAAGGGGTAACGGGAGGCTCTTAAAGCGGCGATGGTGGCGGGGGGACTACAAACGGTTTTTTGGGAATTTTTGGGGAATTTGGGGGGAATTTTGGGGGAATTTTGGTGGATTTGGGGGTTTGGGGTGGAAATTGGGAAATTTGGGGAGATTTGGGTGAAAATTTGGGCGATTTGGGTGAATTTTTAGGAGGATTCTTTGGGAGGATTTGGGGCAATTTTTTGGGGAATTTGGGGTGAAAATTTGGGAAATTTTTGGCGTTTTAGGGGAAATTTGTGGAAATTTGGGTGAATTTTTAGGAGGATTTTTGGAGATTTTTTTATTTTTTTGGGGAAATTTGGGGAGGATTTTGTGGGTTTGGGCGATTTTCGGAGGATTTGGGGCAACTTTGGGAAATTTTGGGAGATTTGGGGGGAATTTTGGACGAATTTTAGTGGATTTAGGGGTCTTGGGTGGAAATTGAGAAATTTGGGCTCAAAATTTGGGCGATTTTGGGCGGATTTGTGGAAATTTCTGCAGATTTTGGGTGGATTTCAAGGAAATGTGGGTGAAATTTTAGGTGAATTTTTAGGAGGATTTTGGGCGATTTTTGGGAGAATTTGGGGTGACAATTTTGGCGGTTTTGGTGATTTTGGGTGGATTTGGAGAAATTTTGGGGGATTTTGGGGTGAATTTGGCTTTTTGGGGTGAAAATTTGAACGATTTTGGGAAATTTTGGGTGGAAATTTGGGCGATTTTGGGAGGATTGTGTTGATTTTTTTAGGAGGATTTTTTGGGAGATTTTTTTGCGTGGAATTTAGGGAGAATTTGAGTGAAAACACGGGAAATTTTGGGTGGATTTGGGGGAAATTCAGGTGAATTTTTAGAAGGATTTTTGAGGTAATTTGGGTGGAAATTGGGAAATTTGGGGAGATTTTAGGTGAAAATTTGGGCGATTTTGGGGGATTTTGGGTGGATTTGGGGGAAATTGGGGTGTATTTCTAGGATAATTTTTAGGAGGATTTTTGGAAATTTGGGAGATTTTGGGTGAAAATTTGAGTGAAATTTTAAGAGGATTTTTGAAAGATTTTTTGGGGAGTTTGGGGTAAAAATTTGGGAAATTTTGGGTGGAATTGGAGAAATTTGGGGGATTTTGGGTGAAATTGGCTTTTTTGGGTGAAAACTGGAAAATTTGGGGAGATTTTGGGTGAAGATTTTGAGATTTTGGGAAATTTTGGGTGGATTTGGGTGAATTCTGGGAGAATTTTTAGGAGGATTTTTGGGAGAATTTTTACGGAGAATTGGGGTGAAAATTTGGGAATTTTTGGGGGATTTTGAGGAAAATTTGGCTGAATTTTTGTGAGGATTTTTGGGAGATATTTTGGGGTAATTTGGAGAGATTTTTGGGGAAACTTGGGGGAATTTTTAGGAGGATTTAAGGCGTTTTTTGGGGGAATTTGGTGAAAATTCGGGAAATTTTGGTGGATTTGGGAAAATTTTTGAGGATTTTGGGTGGACTTGGAGAAATTTTGGGGGATTTTGGGTGAAATTGGCTTTTTTGGGTGGAAATTGGGGAATTTGGGGAGATTTTGGGTGAAAATGTGGGAAATTTTGGGGGAAACTTGGGTGAAATTTTAGGAGGATTTAAGGCGATTTTTAAGGGGGAATTTAGGGTGAAAATGTGGCAAATTTTGGGTGCATTTGGAGAAATTTCGAGATTTTTGGGTGGAAATCGGGAAATTTGGGGAGATTTGGAGTGAAAATATGGACAATTTGGGGAAATTTTTGGAAATTTGGGGGGAAATTGGTGGGAAATTGGGTGAATTTTTAGGAGAATTTTGGGGGGAATTTTGGGGAAAATTTGGGAAGTTTTTGGGTGAAAATTTGGGGTGAAAATTTTGGGAAATTTCGGGTTGATTTGGGGGAAAATTTTGGCGAATTTTGAGGAGGATTTTTGGGAGGATTTTAGGTGGAAATCGGGAAAATTGGGGAGATTTTGCGTGAAGATTTGGGAAATTTTGGGTGGGTTTGTGGAAATTTTTTGAGGATTCTTGGGGGGATTTGGGGGAAATTTGGGTGAATTTTAAGGAGGATTGTTGGTTGGACTTTTGAAGATTTTTGGTATGCTGATGAGATGCTAATTAGGGTGGAATTACTGGGAAATTAATGGGGGAATTAATTAAGGACAGGTGTGGTTTGGTCAGACCTGTACAGGCAGTGACGGCTCCAGGTGAGAGGCTCTGGTGAAGCCCAATTAGTGCTGCGGGCATGCAAATGAGATGCTAATTAGGCGGTAATTACATGCAAATTACACTCAGTTTAATGAGGAACAGGTGGGTGTGCCTTGGGGCTGGGCATTACCAGGGTCCCCAGGTGAGCTGGGCAGGTGAGCAGAACCCCGCCTCCAAATATGCAAATAAGACGCAAATGA
Organism: Ammospiza caudacuta; assembly: GCF_027887145.1. NCBI lineage: Eukaryota > Metazoa > Chordata > Aves > Passeriformes > Passerellidae > Ammospiza > Ammospiza caudacuta. The sequence continues at coordinate 232,895 of NC_080629.1, read as the reverse complement.
GATTCAAATGAGATGCAATTGGAGGTGAAACACAAAGGGGGCGGAGCTTGGGGCAGTCAGGTGTGTCTGGGATGTCCAGGTGAGCTGGGCAGGTGGGAACTCACTAAAAACCAGATGAGAAGATGCAAATGAGGTACAAACAGCATGCAAATGAGATGCAAAGGAGATGTGGGACGCCTGAGGGCACCAGTGGTCCTTCGGTCTCGCGAGATTTGGAGCGGCGGGAAGAGTGGGGAGGAGGGGAAAGGCGATGGGGAAGTCTCGCGTGAACGCCTATTGATAGAGACGTCAATCTCGCGAGATTTGCGTATAGAGCGGGAAGGAGGCGGGCTTGAGGGAAAAGCCTCAGGTCGTGGGGGTGTTCAAATCTCGCGAGAGTGCCAGCCGAGAAGCGGTACGATCTCGCGAGATGTCGTGTGGCGGGCGGGGCATGAGGGAGGCGGAGGAAGGCCTGAAGGAGGCGGGCGGGAGGGAGGGAGGGAGGAAGGCGGGGGCTCAAACACCGCCATAGCGCCCATAGGGAAGCGTCACAAACTCGCGACACTTCGCGTGTTGAGAGGGCGAGAAAGAAGAGGGGCGGGCTGAAGTCTCGCGAGAGCGCCCATTCATTCTCACAGTGCTCTCGCGAGACTTGGTGTGCGGGGGAGAGCGTGAATCGGGGAGGGAGGAGAGAGATCTCGCGATATCGCAGTTTGACTCAAGGGAGATCTCGCGACATTTGGTGTGGCGGGAGGGCGGGAAGGAGGAGGAGGGCGTGGGCTGGAAAAAAAAAAAAGGAAAGGGAATCTCGCGAGATCGCAATGCGTGTCTGAATGGGAGATATCGCGAGATTTTTCCTTGGCGGCAGGGCTGAAAGGCGGAGCTCGGCGCGGGGTGAGGGTGGAGCTTGATCTCGCGAGATCCCCGCTCGTTTCATTGGGAGCTCTCGCGAGAGTTGAGGGGGAAGGCGGGAGGCGGGAGGAGCTGAGGGCGGGCAGGGGGTGAAGGCGGTGTGCGAGATCTCGCGAGAACGCCCATTGAGTGTAATTGCGCTAAAGAGAGAGCTGGGCGGGCGCGCTCGCCGCCGCCGCCATTTGCCGGCGTCTCCCCCTCAGAGTCGCGGACTTCATTTCCCGTGAGCCCTGAGAGACAAGGGGAGGAGGAAGGAAAAAAAAAAAGAACGAGAGGTCTCGCGAGATCGCAATGCGTCTGACTGGGAGATATCGCGAGATTTTTCCGTGGCGGGAGTGCTCTAAGGCGGAGTTTGCCCGGGGAGGAGCTTGATCTCGCGAGATCTCCCATTGAAACCAGCGGGATTCCCGCGAGATTTGGTGGGGGGGCGGGTAAAGAGGAGGGCGGGAAAAGCGGGAGGAGCTGAGGGCGGGGAGGGGAGGAGTGGCGAGATCTCGCGAGATCCTCAATTGAATTTCATTGCGTTCTCGCGAGAGCTGGGCGGGCGCGCTCGCTTGGCCGCCGCCATTTGCCGGCGTCTCCCCCTCAGAGGTGCGGACTCCATTTCCCGTGAGCCCTGAGGGAGAAGAGGGGGGAGGAAGGCTCTGGGGGGGGTTTGGGGGTGCCCAGGGGGGGTCTCGGTGAAAGGGGGAGGGGGAAGCCGGCCGCCATTTGGCGGTGGAGGAGGAGCGGGCGGCGGAGCTCCCCTCCCCTCACGGCTCCGTGCCGTCCTTCCGCCTCCTCCTCCTCATCCTCCTCATCCTCCTCATCCCGGGAGGCGCCGGGAGCGGCGGGGAGCGAGCGGTAATGGGGGAGGGGCCGAGCTGTCGGGTGAGGGGGCTGGAATGGGGTTGGGGTCCCTGGCTTGGGGTTTGGGGTCCCTGGTTTGGGTTCAGGGGCTGTGAGGGGTTTGGGGTCCCTGGTTTGGGTTCAAGGGCTGTGAGGGGTTTGGGGTTCCTGGTTTGGGTTCAGGGGCTGTGAGGGGTTTGGGGTCCCTGGTTTGGGTTCAAGGGCTGTGAGGGGTTTGGGGTTCCTGGTTTGGGGTTTGGGTTCAGGGGCTGTGAGGGGTTTGGGGTCCCTGGCTTGGGGTCAGGGGCTGTGAGGGGTTTGGGGTCAGGGGCTGTGAGGGGTTTGGGGTCCATGGTTTGGGTTCAGGGGCTGTGAGGGGTTTGGGGTCCCTGGCTTGGAGTTTGGGGTTCCTGGTTTGGGTTCAAGGGCTGTGAGGGGTTTGGGGTTCCTGGTTTGGGTTCAGGGGCTGTGAGGGGATTGGGGTCAGGCGCTGTGAGGGGTTTGGGGTTCCTGGTTGGGGTTTGGGGTCAGGGGCTGTGAGGGGTTTGGGGTCCCTGGTTTGGGGTTCGGGATCTCTGGTTTGGGGTTTGCGGTCAGTTTGGGGTCCCTGGTTTGGGGTCAGTTTGGGGTCCCTGGTTTGGGGTTTGCGGTCAGTTTGGGGTCCCTGGTTTGGGGTCAGTTTGGGGTCCCTGGTTTGGGGTTTGGGGTCAGTTTGGGGTCCCTGGTTTGGGGTTTGAGGTCAGTTTGGGGTGCCTGGTTTGGGGTTTGGGGTCCCTGCTTTGGGAGCAGGGCGTGTGAGGAGTTTGGGGTCCATGATTTGGGGTCTGGGCTCTCTGAGTGATTTGGGGTCCCTGGTTTGGGATCCGGGTCTCTGATGGGTTCGAGGCCTCTGATTTGGGGTCCCAGTTTGGGGTTTGTGGTCCCAGGTTTGGGGTCCCTGGTTTGGGGTTTGGGGTCTCTGGTTGGGAGTCCTTGGTTTGGGGTCAGGGTCTCTGATTTGGGGTTTGGGGTCCCTGGTTTGGGGTCAAGGCCTCTGATGGGTTTGGGGTCCCTGATTTGGGGTTTGGGGTCCCTGATTTGGGTTTGGGGTCTGTGCTTTGGGGTCAGGGGCTGTGAGGGGTTTGGGGTCCCTGCTTTGGAGTCCCGGGTTTGGGGTCAGGGGCTGTGAGGGGTTTGGGGTCCCTGCTTTGGGGTCCCTGGTTTGGGGTTTCGGGTCCCTGATTTGGGGTCAGGGTCTCTGATTTGGGGTCTCTGATTTGGGGTTTGGGGTCAGTTTGGGATCCCTGATTTGGGGTTCCAGGTTTGGGGTTCCAGGTTTGGGATTTGAGGTCCCTGCTTTGGGTTTGGGGTCAGGGTCTCTGATGGCTTTGGGGTCCCTGCTTTGGAGTTTGGGGTCTCTGCTTTGGGGTCAGGGGCTGTGAGGGGTCTGGGGTCCCTGGTTTGGGGTCCCTGGTTTGGAATTTGGGGTCCCTGCTTTGGGGTCAGGGGCTGTGAGGGGTTTGGGGTTTGGGACCAGGGCCTGTGAGATGTTTGGGGTCCCTGCTTTGGGGTCCCTGCTTTGGGTTTGGGGTCCCTGCTTTGGGGTAAGAGGCTCTGAGAGGTTTGGGGTCCCTGATCTGGGGTCCCTGCTTTGGGGTCAGGGCCTGTGAGAGCCTTGGGGTCCCTAATTTGGGATTTGGGGTCCCAGGTTTTGGGTTTGGGGTCCCAGGTTTTGGGTTTGGGGTCCCTGGTTTGGGGTTTGGGGTCCCTGGTTTGGGGTCAGGGGGTGGGAGGGGTTTGGGGTCCCTGGTTTGGGGTTTGGGGTCTCTGATTTGAAATTTGGGGTCGCTGGTTTGGGGTTCCTGGTTTGAGGTCAGGGGCTGTGAGGGATTTGGGGTCCCGGGTCTGGGGTCTCTGGTTTGGGTTCAGGGTCTCTGATGGCTTTGGGGTCCCTGATTTGTGGTCCCAGATTTGGGACCAGGGCTTGTGAGAGGTTTGGGGTCCCTGGTTTGGGGTTTGGGGTCCCTGGTGTGGGGTTTGAGGTCTCTTGTTTGGGGTCCCTGCTTTGGGGTCAGGGGCTGTGAGGGGTTTGAGATCCCTGGTTTGAGGTCTCTGGTTTGGGTTTGGGGTCCCTGCTTTGGGTTTGGGGTCTCTGGTTTGGGGTCAGGGGCTGTGAGAGGTTTGAGATCCCTGGTTTGGGGTCTCTGGTTTGGGTTTGGTGTCCCTGGTTTGGGGTTTGGGGTCCCTGGTTTGGGGTTTGGGGTCCCTGCTTTGGGGTCAGGTGCTGTGAGAGGTTTGAGATCCCAGGTTTGGGGTCTCTGGTTTGGGTTTGGGGTCCCTGGTTTGGGTTTGGGGTCTCTGGTTTGGGTTTGGGGTCTCTGGTTTGGGTTTGGGGTCCCTGCTTTGGGGTCAGGGGCTGTGAGGGGTTTGAGATCCCTGGTTTGGGGTCTCTGGTTTGGGTTTGAGATCCCTGGTTTGGGGTCTCTGGTTTGGGTTTGGTGTCCCTGGTTTGGGGTTTGGGGTCCCTGGTTTGGGGTTTGGGGTCCCTGCTTTGGGGTCAGGTGCTGTGAGAGGTTTGAGATCCCAGGTTTGGGGTCCCTGCTTTGGGGTTTGGGGTCCCTGCTTTGGGGTCCCTGCTTTGGGGTCAGGGCCTGTGAGAGGTTTGGGGTCCCTGGTTTGGGGCCTGTGAGAGCCTTGGGGTCCCTAATTTGGGGTCTCTGGTTTGGGGTCCCTGGTTTGGGGTCAGGGGCTGTGAGAGGTTTGGGGTCCCCAATTTGGGGTTTGGGGTCAAGGTCTCTGATTTGGGCTCCGTGGTTTGGGGTTTGGGGTCAGGGTGTGTGAAGGGTTTGGGGTCCCTAATTTGGGATCAGGGGTTTGGGGGTCCCTGGTTTGGGGGTCCCTGGTTTGGAGTTAGGTGCTCTGAGGGGTTTGGGGTCCTTGATTTGGGGTTTCTGGTTTGCGGTCCTGATTTTGCATCATGGCCTGTGAGAGGTTTGGGGTCCCTGGTTTGGGTTTTGGGGTCCCTAATTTGGGGTTTGGGGTTCCAGGTTTGGGGTCAGGGCCTGTGAGAGGTTTGGGGTCCCTGGTTTGGGGCCTGTGAGAGCCTTGGGGTCCCTAATTTGGGGTCTCTGGTTTGGGGTCCCTGGTTTGGGTTTGGGGTCCCTGGTTTGGGGTCAGGGCCTGTGAGAGCCTTGGGGTCCCCAATTTGGGGTTTGGGGTCAAGGTCTCTGATTTGGGCTCCGGGGTTTGGGGTTTGGGGTCAGGGGCTGTGAGGGGTTTGGGGTCCCTAATTTGGGATCAGGGGTTTGGGGGTCCCTGGTTTGGGTTTGGGGTCCCTGGTTTGGGGTCAGGGGCTGTGAGAGGTTTGGGGTTCCTGGTTTGGGTTTTGGGGTCCCTAATTTGGGGTTTGGGGCCAGTTTGGGGTCCCTGGTTTGGGTTCAAGGGCCTGTGATGGGTCTGGGGTCCTTGACATGGGGGTCCCAAGTTTGGGGTGCCAGGTTTGGGGTCCCAGGTTTGGGGTCCCAGTTTGGGGTCTCTGGTTTGGGGTCCCAGGTTTGGGGTCCCAGGTTTGGGGTCCCAGTTTGGGGTCCCAGGTTTGGGGTCCCAGGTTTGGGGTCCCAGTTTGGGGTCCCAGGTTTGGGAGCAGGGCCTGTGAGAAGTTTGGGGTCTGTCCCTAATTTGGGGTCAGGGGTTCAGGTGCTGTGAGGGGTTTGGGGTGCCTGGTTTGGGTTTGGGGTGCCTGGTTTGGGGTCTGAGGCTGTGAGAGGTTTGGGGTCCCTAATTTGGGGTCCCTGGTTTGGGATTTGGGGTCCCTGGTTTGGGGTTTGGGGTGCCTGGTTTGGGTTTGGGGTGCCTGGTTTGGGGTCTGAGGCTGTGAGAGGTTTGGGGTCCCTGGTTTGGGGTCCCTAATTTGGGGTCCCTGGTTTGGGTTTGGGGTCCCTGGTTTGGGGTTTGGGGTGCCTGGTTTGGGGTCCGAGGCTGTGAGAGGTTTGGGGTCCCTAATTTGGGGTCAGGGATTTGGGGTCCCTGCTTTGGGGTCTCTGCTTTGGGAACAGGCCCTGTGAGGGGTCTGGGGTCCCTAATTTGGGGTCCCAGGTTTTGGGTTTGGGGTCCCTGATTTGGGGTCACGGCCTGTGAGGGCTTTGGGGTCTCTGGTTTAGAGTCGGGGCTGTGACAGATTTGGGGTGCCTGGATTGGAATTTGGGGTGCCTGGTTTGGGGTTTGGGGTCCGAGGCTGTGAGAGGTTTGGGGTCAGGGATTTGGGGTCCCTGGTTTGGGGTCCCCAATTTGGGGTTTGGGGTCCCTGGTTTGGGGTCTCTGGTTTGGGCTCCCTGGTTTAGAGTCAGGTATGTGACAGATTTGGGGTTCCTGGTTTGGAATTTGGGGTGCCTGGATTGGGGTTTGGGGTCTCTGGATTGGAATTTGGGGTCCCTGGTTTGGGTTTGGGGTCCCTGGTTTGGGTTTGGGGTGCCTGGATTGGGGTTTGGGGTCCCTGGTTTGGGTTTGGGGTGCCTGGATTGGGGTTTGGGGTCCCTGGTTTGGGGTCCGAGGCTGTGAGAGGTTTGGGGTTCCTAATTTGGGGTCAGGAATTTGGGGTCCCTGCTTTGGAATTTGGGGTCCCTGATTGGGCTTTTGGGTCACTTTAGGGTTTTTCATGTCCCCGTGTGGGACAGGTGCCCCTCCCAGCTGTGCCCAGCTGTGCCCAGGTGCCCCTCCCAGCTGTGCCCAGCTGTGCCCAGCTGTGCCCCTCTCAGGTCTGCCCAGCTGTGCCCAGCTCTCCCTAAACCCCCAATTTTCCCCCATTTTCACCAATTTTAACCCTTTCTTCATCTCCAGCTGTGCCCAGGTGCCCGCAGGTGTCCCCAGGTGTGTCCCAGGTGTGTTTAACCCTTTCCTCCCCTGTCCCAGGTGTGTCCCAGGTGTGTTTAACCCTTTCCTCTCCATCTCTCACCTGTCCCAGGTGTATCCCAGGGGTGTTTAACCCTTCCCTCTCCTGTCCCAGGTGTGTTCAACCCTTCCTTCCACTGTCCCAGGTGTGTTTAACCCTTCCCTCACCTGTCCCAGGTGTGTCCCAGGTGTGTTTAACCCTTTCCTCACTTGTCCCAGGTGTGTTTAACCCTTCCCTCTCCTGTCCCAGGTGTGTCCCAGGTGTGTTTAACCCTTTCCTCTCCTGTCCCAGGTGTGTTTAACCTCTCCCAGGTGTGTTTAACCCTTTCCTGTCCCAGGTGTGTCCCAGGTGTGTTTAACCCTTCCCTCCCCTGTCCCAGGTGTGTTTAATCCCTCCCAGGTGTGTTTAACTCCCTCAGGTGTGTCCCAGGTGTGTTTAACCCTTTCCTTTCCATCCCTCATCTGTCCCAGGTGTGTTTAACCCTTTCCTCACCTGTCTCAGGTGTGTTTAACCCATCCCAGGTGTGTTTAACCCTTTCCTCCCCTGTCCCAGGTGTGTTTAACCCTTCCCTCACCTGTCCCAGGTGTGTCCCAGGTGTGTTTAACCCTTTCCTCACTTGTCCCAGGTGTGTTTAACCCTTCCCTCTCCTGTCCCAGGTGTGTCCCAGGTGTGTTTAACCCTTTCCTCTCCTGTCCCAGGTGTGTTTAACCTCTCCCAGGTGTGTTTAACCCTTTCCTGTCCCAGGTGTGTCCCAGGTGTGTTTAACCCTTCCCTCCCCTGTCCCAGGTGTGTTTAATCCCTCCCAGGTGTGTTTAACTCCCTCAGGTGTGTCCCAGGTGTGTTTAACCCTTTCCTTTCCATCCCTCACCTGTCCCAGGTGTGTTTAACCCTTTCCTCCCCTGTCCCAGGTGTGTTTAACCCTTCCCTCACCTGTCCCAGGTGTGTCCCAGGTGTGTTTAACCCTTTCCTCTCCATCTCTCACCTGTCCTAGGTGTGTTTAACCCTTTCCTCACCTGTCCCAGGTGTGTTTAACCCTTTCCTCTCCTGTCCCAGGTCTGTCCCAGGTGTGTTTAACCCTTTCCTTTCCTGTCCCAGGTGTGTTTAACCCTTTCTTCACCTGTCCCAGGTGTGTCCCAGGTGTGTTTAACCCCTCAGGTGTGTCCCAGGTGTGTTTAACCCTTTCCTCTCCATCTCTTACTTGTCCCAGGTGTGTTTAACCCTTTCCTCTCCTGTCCCAGGTGTGTCCCAGGTGTGTTTAACCCTTTCCTCTCCATCTCTCACCTGTCCCAGGTGTGTTTAACCCTTTCCTCTCCTGTCCCAGGTGTGTCCCAGGTGTGTTTAACCCCTCAGGTGTGTCCCAGGTGTGTTTAACCCTTTCCTCTCCATCTCTCACCTGTCCCAGGTGTGTTTAACCCTTTCCTCTCCCTCCCTTGCCCCAGGACGCCCCCCCGGCCTCACCGGCACCGTGGAAGTGGAGTGTGAGGAGGAGGAGGAGGGCCCCGCGCACACAGGTGAGGCACAGGGGGACAGGTGAGGAAAGGGTTAAACAGGTGAGGAAAGGTGAGGGAGGCAAAAAATCCCCAGAAAATGGAAAAAATCCCCAAGATTTTACCCCAAAATTCATGAAATTAACCCCAAAAATTCACTTAAAAATTCACTGAATTGGGCACTGTGAGGGACACCAGAAACCCAAAAAAAAATCCCCCAAAAAATCCCAAAAAATTCCCAAAAAATCCCAAAAAATCCCCCAAGAAATCCCCAAAATGAATCCCCAAAATCCTGAAGATTTTACCCCAAAATTCATTAAATTGACCCCAAAAATTCATTTAAAAATTCACTGAATTGGGCACAGTGAGGGACACCAGAAACCCAAAAAAAAATTCCCCAAAAATCCCAAAAAATTCCTAAAAAATCCACAAAAATGCCAAAAAATCCCCCAAAAAATCCCCCAAATCCTGAAGATTTTACCCCAAAATTCTCTGAATTGCACCCAAAAATTCACTTAAAAATTCACTGAATTGGGCACAGTGAGGGACACCAGAAACCCAAAAAAAATCCCCCCAAAATTCCCAAAAAATCCCAAAAAATCCCCCAAAAAATTCCCAAAACATCCAAAAAATTCCCAAAAAATCCCAAAATATCCCCCAAGAAATCCCCAAAATCCCGAAGATTCAACCTCAAAATTCATTAAATTGACCCCAAAAATTCATTTAAAAATTCACTGAATTGGGCACAGTGAGGGACACCAGAAACCCAAAAAAAAAAATCCCCCCAAAAATCCCAAAAAATTCCTAAAAAATCCCAAAAAATTCCCAAAAAATCCACAAAAAAAAAAAAAAAAAAAAAAAAAATCCCCAAAATCCCCCAAAAAATTCCCAAAACATCCAAAAAATCCCAAAAAATCCCCCAAGAAATCCCCCAAAAAATCCCCAAAACCCTGAAGATTTTACCTCAAAATTCATTAAATTAACCCCAAAAATTCATTTAAAAGTTCACTGAATTTGGCACAGTGAGGGACACCAGAAACCCAAAAAAAAAAATCCTCCAAAAAATCCCAAAAAATTCCTAAAAAATCCCCCAAGAAATCCCCAAAAAAATCCCCAAAATCCTGAAGATTTTACCCCAAAATTCCCCAAATTGGTCTCAGTGAGGGAGACTAAAAAACACTCCAAAAAAATAAAAAAAAAAATCCAAAAAAATCCCCAAAATTGTGAAGATTTTACCCCAAAATTCCCCAAATTGGTCCCAGTGAGGGACAGGTGAGGAAGACCAAAAACCCCAAAAAATTAAAAAAAAAAATCCCAAAAACCCCCAAAATTGTGAAGATTTTACCTCAAAATTCCCCAAATTGGTCCCAGTGAGGGAGACTGAAAAACCCTCCAAAAAATCCTAAAAAAATCCCCCAAAAACCCCCAAAATTGTGAAGATTTTGCCCCAAAATTCCCCAAATTGGTCCCAGTGAGGGAGACTGAAAAACCCTCCAAAAAAATCCAAAAAATATCTAAAAAACCCCAAAATTGTGAAGATTTGACCCCAAAATTCCCCAAATTTGTCCCAGTGAGGGACACCAAAAAACCCCCAAAAAATCCTAAAAAGATCCCAAAAAAACCCCAAAATTGTGAAGATTTTACCCCAAAATCCCCCAAATTGGTCTCAGTGAGGGAGACTGAGAAACCCTCCAAAAAATCCTAAAAAAATCTCCAAAAAATCCCCAAAATTGTGAAGATTTTGCCCCAAAATTCCCCAAATTGGTCCCAGTGAGGGACAGGTGAGGGACACCAAAAAACCCCCCAAAAATCCTAAAAAAATCCCCCAAAAAACCCCAAAATTGTGAAGATTTTATCTCCAAATTCCCCAAATTGCTCTCAGTGAGGGACAGGTGAGAGAGACTGAAAAACCCAAAAAAATCTTAAAAAAATCTCCAAAAACCCCCAAAATTGTGAAGATTTTGCCCCAAAATTCCCCAGATTGCTCCCAGTGAGGGACAGGTGAGGGAGACCAAAAACCCCAAAAAAATAAAAAAAAAATCCCAAAAAAAAACCCAAATTGTGAAGATTTTGCCTCAAAAATTCCCCAAATTGGTCACAGTGAGGGAGACTGAAAAACCCCCCAAAAATCCCAAAAAAATCCCCAAAAAACCTCAAAATTGTTAAGATTTTACCCCAAAATTCTCCAAATTGGTCCCAGTGAGGGACGGGTGAGGGCGACCAAAAATCCCAAAAAAACCCCAAAAAAATCCCAAAAACCCCAAAATTGTGAAGATTTTACCCCAAAATTCCCCAAATTGGTCCCAAAAAATCCCGAAGATTTGACCCCAAAATTCACTGACTTGACCCCAAAATTTGACTTAAAAATTCACTGAATTGGTCCCAGTGAGGGACAGGGGAGGGACACCAAAAACCCCAAAACATCCCCAAAAAATCCCCAAAATTCCGGAGATTTCAGCCCAAAATTCCCAGAATTGATCCCGGTGAGGGACGGGGGAGGGGGAGGGTCCTGCACACACAGGTGGGACACAGGGACAGGTGAGGGACAGGGGGGACAGGGGGGACACAGGGACAGGTGGGGGACAGGGGGGACAGGTGGGACACAGGGACAGGTGAGGGACAGGTGGGACACAGGGACAGGTGAGGGACAGGGGGGACAGGGGGGACACAGGGCACAGGTGAGGGACAGGTGGGACACAGGGGACAGGTGAGGGACAGGGGGGACAGGGGGGACACAGGGACAGGTGGGGGACAGGTGGGACACAGGGACAGGTGGGGGACAGGTGGGACACAGGGACAGGTGAGACACAGGGGACAGGTGGGACACAGGGACAGGTGGGGGACAGGTGGGACACAGGGACAGGTGGGGGACGGGGACAGGTGGGACACAGGGGACAGGTGAGGGGACAGGTGAGGGGACAGGGGGGACACAGGGCACAGGTGACAGGTGGGGGACAGGTGGGACACAGGGACAGGTGGAGGACAGGGGGGACAGGTGGGACACAGGGACAGGTGAGGGGACAGGTGAGGGGACAGGGGGGACACAGGTGACAGGTGAGGGACAGGTGGGACACAGGGACAGGTGACAGGTGGGGGACAGGTGGGACAGGAGGGACACGGGACAGGTGACAGGTGAGGGACAGGTGGGACAGGAGGGACACGGGACAGGTGGGGGACAGGGGGGACACGGGACAGGTGAGGGGACAGGTGGGACACAGGGCACAGGTGAGGGACAGGGGTGACACAGGGCACAGGTGACAGGTGAGGGACAGGTGGGACACAGGGACAGGTGAGGGACAGGGGGGACAGGTGGGACACAGGGGACAGGTGAGGGACAGGGGGGATACCTGGGGAAGGTGAGGGGACAGGTGAGGGAGAGGTGAGACACAGGTGAGACACAGGTGAGACACAGGTGAGATACAGGTGAGAGACAGGTGAGAGACAGGTGAGAGACAGGTGAGACAGGTGGGACACAGGGACAGGTGGGGGAGGAGGACAGGTGGGACACAGGGACAGGTGGGACACAGGGGACAGGTGACAGGTGAGGGACAGGGGGGACAGGTGGGACACAGGGGACAGGTGGGGGACAGGTGGGACACAGGGGACAGGTGAGACACAGGTGGGACACGGGGACAGGTGAGACAGGTGAAGGGACAGGTGAGACACAGGGACAGGTGAGGCACAGACAGGTGGGACAGGGACAGGTGAGACACAGGTGGGACACGGGGACAGGTGGGACACAGGTGGGACAGGGACAGGTGAGACACAGGTGGGACACAGGTGGGACAGGGACAGGTGAGACACAGGTGGGACACAGGTGGGACAGGGACAGGTGAGACACAGGTGGGACACAGGTGGGACAGGGACAGGTGAGACACAGGTGGGACACAGGTGGGACAGGGACAGGTGAGGTACAGGTGGGACACAGGTGGGACAGGGACAGGTGAGACACAGGTGGGACACAGGTGGGACAGGGACAGGTGAGACACAGGTGGGACACAGGTGGGACAGGGACAGGTGAGACACAGATGGGACACGGACAGGTGAGACACAGGTGGGACAGAGGTGGGACAGGTGAATGGGAGGGGCTCAGCTGAGCTGGGACAGGTAAAGGGGACGCTCAGGTGAGGCCGGGGAGGCTCAGGTGTAACCCAGGTGTATCCCAGGTGTGCTCCAGGTGTATCTGAGGTGTGTCCCAAGTGTATCTCAGGTGTAACCCAGGTGTATCCCAGGTGTGTCCCAGGTGTATTTCAGGTGTGTCCCAGGTGTATCCCAGGTGTGCTCCAGGTGTATCTGAGGTGTATCTCAGGTGTGTCCCAGGTGTAACCCAGGTGTATCCCAGGTGTGTCTCAGGTGTGTCCCAGGTGTATCTCAGGTGTGTCTCAGGTGTATTTCAGGTGTGTCTCAGGTGTGTCCCAGGTGTGTCCCAGGTGTGTCCCAGGTGTATCTCAGGTGTATCTCAGGTGTAACCCAGGTGTATCTCAGGTGTGTCTCAGGTGTGTCCCAGGTGCATCTCAGGTGTGTCCCAGGTGTATCTCAGGTGTAACCCAGGTGTATCTCAGGTGTATCTCAGGTGTGTCCCAGGTGTGTCCCAGGTGTGTAATTCCCTCTCTCACCTGCACAGGTGCTGTGGCTCAGGTGAGGCTGGGGGGGGCTCAGGTGTGTCCCAGGTATCTCAGGGGTATCGGGTGTATCCCAGGTGTATCCCAGGTGTAACCGCGGTGTAACCCCGGTGTATTCCCTGTGCAGGTGCCGCGGCTCAGGTGAGGCTGGGGTTGCTCAGGTGTATTTCAGGTGTAACCCAGGTGTATCTCAGGTGTAACCCAGGTATATCTCAGGTGTAACCGCGGTGTAACCCAGGTGTATTCCCCGTGCAGGTGCCGCGGCTCAGGTGAGGCTGGGGTTGCTCAGGTGTATCTGAGGTGTAACCCAGGTGTAACCCCGGTGTAACCGCGGTGTAACCCAGGTGTATCCCTTGTGCAGGTGCCGCGGCTCAGGTGAGGCTGGGGTTGCTCAGGTGTATCTCAGGTGTAACCCAGGTGTATCTCAGGTATCTCAGGTGTAACCCCGGTGTAACCCAGGTGTATCTCAGGTGTAACCCCGGTGTAACCCCGGTGTAACCCAGGTGTATCCCTTGTGCAGGTGCCGCAGCTCAGGTGAGGCTGGGGTTGCTCAGGTGTATCTCAGGTGTAACCCAGGTGTATCTCAGGTGTAACCCAGGTGTATCTCAGGTGTAACCCAGGTATATCTCAGGTGTAACCGCGGTGTAACCCAGGTGTATTCCCCGTGCAGGTGCCGCGGCTCAGGTGAGGCTGGGGTTGCTCAGGTGTATCTGAGGTGTAACCCAGGTGTAACCCCGGTGTAACCCCGGTGTAACCGCGGTGTAACCCAGGTGTATCCCTTGTGCAGGTGCCGCGGCTCAGGTGAGGCTGGGGTTGCTCAGGTGTATCTCAGGTGTAACCCTGGTGTATCTCAGGTATCTCAGGTGTATCTCAGGTAACCCAGGTGTAACCCCGGTGTAACCGCGGTGTAACCCAGGTGTATTCCCCGTGCAGGTGCCGCGGCTCAGGTGAGGCTGGGGTTGCTCAGGTGTATCTGAGGTGTAACCCAGGTGTAACCCCGGTGTAACCGCGGTGTAACCTAGGTGTATCCCTTGTGCAGGTGCCGCGGCTCAGGTGAGGCTGGGGTTGCTCAGGTGTATCTCAGGTGTAACCCAGGTGTATCTCAGGTATCTCAGGTGTAACCCCGGTGTAACCCAGGTGTATCTCAGGTGTAACCCCGGTGTAACCGCGGTGTAACCCAGGTGTATCCCTTGTGCAGGTGCCGCGGCTCAGGTGAGGCTGGGGTTGCTCAGGTGTATCCCAGGTGTAACCCAGGTGTATCTCAGGTATCTCAGGTGTATCTCAGGTAACCCAGGTGTAACCCCGGTGTAACCCCGGTGTAACCCAGGTGTATTCCCCGTGCAGGTGCCGCGGCTCAGGTGAGGCTGGGCCGCCCGGGCGCCCCCCCCCCAGCATGAGGCGCCCCCTACCCAGCAGCCCCTGCGGCCGGGGGGGGGGGGGCGGCCCCGGGGCCCCCCCGCCCCACCCCCACCCTCCTCTGCACCCACAGGTGAGCGGGGGACGGGCGGGGGAGGGGGGGACCCAAAAACGACCCGAAATGACCCAAAAAGGGCTCAAAAATCTGGCGCAAAATGAGCCCAAAACGGCCCAAAAATAACCCAAAAAATGGCCTCAAAACAGCTCCAAAATCCCCCCAAAATTCTCACAAAATGGCCCAAAAATCTCCCCAAAAAATGGCTCCTAAATCCCCCCAAATGGCTTCAAAATTAACAAAAAACGGCCCCAAAATCCTCTCAGAAATGGCCCAAAAATACCCCAAAATTTCCCCAAAATCCCCCCAGAAAGGGTCCTAAAATCCCCCCGAAACGGCCCCAAAATTCTCTAAAAATGGCCCCAAAACAGCCCTAAAATCCCCCTTAAAATGACTCCAAAACAGCCCCAAAATCCCCCCAAAATTCTCACAAAATGGCCCCAAAAATCTCCCCAAAAATGGCTCCTAAATTCCCCTAAATGGCTTCAAAATTAACAAAAAACGGCCCCAAAACGGCCCCAAAATCCTCTCAGAAATGGGCCAAAAATACCCCTAAATTTCCCTGAAATTGCCCCAAAAAGGGCCCTAAAATCCCCCCTAAACGGCCCCAAAATTCTCTAAAAATGGCCCCAAAACAGCCCTAAAATCCCCCTTAAAATGACTCCAAAACAGCCCCAAAATCCCCCCAAAATTCTCACAAAATGGCCCCAAAAATCTCCCCAAAAATGGCTCCTAAATCCCCCCAAATGGCTTCAAAATTAACAAAAAACGGCCCCAAAACGGCCCCAAAATCCTCTCAGAAATGGGCCAAAAATACCCCAAAATTTCCCCAAAATCGCCCCAAAAAGGGCCCTAAAATCCTCCCGAAACGGCCCCAAAATTCTCTAAAAATGGCCCCAAAACAGCCCTAAAATCCCCCTTAAAATGACTTCAAAACAGCCCCAAAATCCCCCCAAAAGTGACCTTAAAATTCTCACAAAATGGCCCCAAAAATCTCCCCAAAAATGGCTCCTAAATCCCTCCAAATGGCCTCAAAATTAACAAAAAACGGCCCCAAAATCCTCTCAGAAATGGCCCAAAAATACCCCAAAATTTCCCTGAAATCGCCCCAAAAAGGGCCCTAAAATCCCCCCTAAACGGCCCCAAAATTCTCTAAAAATGGCCCCAAAACAGCCCTAAAATCCCCCTTAAAATGACTCCAAAACAGCCCCAAAATCCCCCCAAAATTCTCACAAAATGGCCCCAAAAATCTCCCCAAAAATGGCTCCTAAATCCCCCCAAATGGCCTCAAAATTAACAAAAAACGGCCCCAAAATCCTCTCAGAAATAGCCCATAAGTACCCCCAAAATTTCCCCCCTAAAATCCCCCCTTAAAAACCCCAAATTTTCCCCTAAAAACCCCAAATTTTCGCCGGAAAACCCCCAAATTTTGCCCCAAAATTGTGAAATTTTTTTTTTTTTTTTGTAATTTTCCCAAAACCCTCTGATTTTTATTTTTGTTTTTATTTTTTTTTCTCTCCCCCCCCCCCCCCAGGTGCCCTCGGGCAGGATGACCGGCTCCAGCCCCGTCTCCCCCTCCTCGTCCTCGGGGGGCTCCCCCGGCAGCCCCTCCCCCCCCCGGGGCCCCCCCCGAGGCCCCGCCCCCGCCCCTCCCCCCCCCTCCGAGGGCCCCCCCGAGGGCCCCCCCGGCCCCCCCGAGCCCCCCTGGCTGTGGGAGAGGAGCCCGGCCGAGATCGCGGAGCAAGCCAAGCACGTAAGGGTTCATTTATACTGGTTTGTACTGGTTTGTACTGGTTTGTACTGGGAGAGCATTGGGGACGTGTTGGGAGTGCATTAGGAATGGTTATACTGGTTTATACTGGGTTATACTGGTTTATACTGGGCTATACTGGGAGAGGAGCCCGGCCGAGATCGCGGAGCAAGCCAAGCACGTAAGGGTTAATTTATACTGGTTTGTACTGGTTTGTACTGGTTTGTACTGGGAGAGCATTGGGAATACATTGGGAGTGCATTAGGAATGGTTATACTGGTTTATACTGGTTTATACTGGGTTATACTGGGAGAGGAGCCCGGCCGAGATCACGGAGCAAGCCAAGCACGTAAGGGTTCATTTATACTGGTTTGTACTGGTTTGTACTGGTTTGTACTGGGAGAGCATTGGGAACGCGTTGGGAGTGCATTAGGAATGGTTATACTGGTTTATACTGGGTTATACTGGTTTATACTGGGCTATACTGGGAGAGGAGCCCGGCCGAGATCACGGAGCAAGCCAAGCACGTAAGGGTTAATTTATACTGGTTTATACTGGTTTGTACTGGTTTGTACTGGGAGAGCATTGGGAATACATTGGGAGTGCATTAGGAATGGTTTTACTGGTTTATATTGGTTTATACTGGGTTATACTGGGCTATACTGGGAGAGGAGCCCGGCCGAGATCGCGGAGCAAGCCAAGCACGTAAGGGTTCATTTATACTGGTTTGTACTGGTTTGTACTGGTTTGTACTGGTCTGTACTGGTTTGTACTGGTTTGTACTGGGAGAGCATTGGGAACGCGTTGGGAGCGCATTAGGAATGGTTATACTGGTTTATACTGGTTTATACTGGGTCATATTGGGTTATACTGGGAGAGGAGCCCGGCCGAGATCACAGAGCAACCAAAACACGTAAGGGTTCGTTTATACTGGTCTGTACTGGTTTGTACTGGTTTGTACTGGGAGAGCATTGGGAATACATTGGGAGTGCATTAGGAATGGTTTTACTGGTTTATACTGGTTTATACTGGGTTATACTGGGAGAGGAGCCCGGCCGAGATCGCGGAGCAAGCCAAGCACGTAAGGGTTCATTTATACTGGTTTGTACTGGTTTGTACTGGTTTGTACTGGGAGAGCATTGGGGACGTGTTGCGAGTGCAGTAGGAATGGTTATACTGGTTTATACTGGTTTATACTGGGTTATACTGGGTTATACTGGGTTATACTGGGAGAGGAGCCCGGCCGAGATCGCGGAGCAAGCAAAACACGTAAGGGTTCATTTATACTGGTTTGTACTGGTTTGTACTGGTTTGTACTGGTTTGTACTGGTTTGTACTGGTTTGTACTGGTTTGTACTGGTTTTCGCGGGGTTTTTTGCCCTAATTCCCTTTTTTTTCCCATTTTTTCTCACCCGTCCTGTCCCCGCCCCCTGCAGGAGGCCGAGGTGGAATTGCTGTGAAATCAATGCGATTTGCTGTAATATATTCAAATTAATTCAAAATAATTCAAATTTTCGTATAAAAAACCCAAATTTTTTGCGATTTTCGCGGGGTTTTTTGCCTTAATTCCCAATTTTTTTCCTATTTTTTTTCCTCCCCTCACCCTTTACCCATGCAGGAAGCGGAAGTGGATTTGCTGTGATATCAGTGCCATTTACTCTAATATATTCAAAATTAATTCAAATTTTCGTATAAAAACCCCAAATTTCTTGCGATTTTCGCGGGGTTTTTTGCCTTTATTCCCTTTTTTTTCCTATTTTTTCTCACCTGCCGAGGTGGAATTGCTGTGAAATCAATGCAATTTGCTGTAATATATTCAAAATTAATATATTCAAAATTAATTCAAAATATATTCAAATTAATTCAAAATAATTCAAATTTTCGTATAAAAACCCCAAATTTTTTGCGATTTTCGCGGGGTATTTTGCCTTAATTCCCGTTTTTTTCCTTTTTCTTTGTCTCACCTCTCCCTTTACCTGTGCAGGAAGCAGAGATGGATTTGCTGTGAAATCAATGCAATTTAATATATTCAAATTAATTCAAAATAATTCAAATTTTGAGATAAAAAACCCAAATTTCTTGCGATTTTCGCGGGGTTTTTTGCCTTAATTCCCTTTTTTTTCCTATTTTTTCTCACCCGTCCTGTCCCCGCCCCCTGCAGGAGGCCGAGGTGGAATTGCTGTGAAATCAATGGGATTTGCTGTAATATATTCAAATTAATTCAAAATAATTCAAATTTTCGTATAAAAAACCCAAATTTTTTGCGATTTTCGCGGGGTTTTTTGCCTTTATTCCCAATTTTTTTCCTATTTTTTTTCCTCCCCTCACCCTTTACCCTTGCAGGAAGCGGAAGTGGATTTGCTGTGATATCAGTGCCATTTACTCTAATATATTCAAAATTAATTCAAATTTTCGTATAAAAAACCCAAATTTCTTGCGATTTTCGCGGGGTTTTTTGCCTTTATTCCCTTTTTTTTCCTATTTTTTCTCACCTGCCGAGGTGGAATTGCTGTGAAATCAATGCAATTTGCTGTAATATATTCAAAATTAATATATTCAAAATTAATTCAAAATATATTCAAATTAATTCAAAATAATTCAAATTTTCGTATAAAAACCCCAAATTTTTTGCGATTTTCGCGGGGTGTTTTGCCTTAATTCCCGTTTTTTTCCTTTTTCTTTGTCTCACCTCTCCCTTTACTTGTGCAGGAAGCAGAGATGGATTTGCTGTGAAATCAATGCAATTTAATATATTCAAATTAATTCAAAATAATTCAAATTTTGAGATAAAAAACCCAAATTTTTTGCGATTTTCGCGGGGTTTTTTGCCTTAATTCCCTTTTTTTTCCTATTTTTTCTCACCCGTCCTGTCCCCGCCCCGTGCAGGAGGCCGAGGTGGAATTGCTGTGAAATCAATGGGATTTGCTGTAATATATTCAAATTAATTCAAAATAATTCAAATTTTCGTATAAAAAACCCAAATTTTTTGCGATTTTCGCGGGGTTTTTTGCCTTTATTCCCAATTTTTTTCCTATTTTTTTTCCTCCCCTCACCCTTTACCCATGCAGGAAGCGGAAGTGGATTTGCTGTGATATCAGTGCCATTTACTCTAATATATTCAAAATTAATTCAAATTTTCGTATAAAAACCCCAAATTTCTTGCGATTTTCGCGGGGTTTTTTGCCTTTATTCCCTTTTTTTTCCTATTTTTTCTCACCTGCCGTGGTGGAATTGCTGTGAAATCAATGCAATTTGCTGTAATATATTCAAAATTAATATATTCAAAATTAATTCAAAATATATTCAAATTAATTCAAAATAATTCAAATTTTCGTATAAAAACCCCAAATTTTTTGCGATTTTCGCGGGGTGTTTTGCCTTAATTCCCGTTTTTTTCCTTTTTCTTTGTCTCACCTCTCCCTTTACCTGTGCAGGAAGCAGAGATGGATTTGCTGTGAAATCAATGCAATTTAATATATTCAAATTAATTCAAAATAATTCAAATTTTGAGATAAAAAACCCAAATTTTTTGCGATTTTTGCGGGGTTTTTTGCCTTAATTCCCTTTTTTTTCCCATTTTTTTCTCACCTGTCCTGTCCCCGCCCCCTGCAGGAGGCCGAGGTGGAATTGCTGTGAAATCAATGGGATTTGCTGTAATATATTCAAATTAATTCAAATTTTGACATAAAAACCCAAATTTCTTGCAATTTTCACGGGGTTTTTTGCCTTAATTCCCAATTTTTTTCCTATTTTTTTGTCTCCCCTCACCCTTTACCCATGCAGGAAGCGGAGGTGGATTTGCTGTGACATCAGTGCCATTTACTCTAATATATTCAAAAATAATTCAAATTTTGACATAAAAACCCCAAATTTTTTGCGATTTTCGCGGGGTTTTTTGCCTTAATTCTCTTTTTTTTCCTATTTTTTCTCACCCGTCCTGTCCCCGCCCCGTGCAGGAGGCCGAGGTGGAGCACCGCGTGGCCGAGATGAAGCGCGAGGGCTTCTGGTCGCTGCGGCGCCTGCCCAAGGTGCCGGAGCCGGCGCGGCCCAAGGTGCACTGGGATTACCTGTGCGAGGAGATGCAGTGGCTGGCGGCCGACTTCGCCCAGGAGCGCCGCTGGAAGAGAGGCGTGGCCCGCAAGGTGACGTCGGGTGAAATTTGGGTGAAATTCGGGTGAAAATCGGGTGAAATTTGGGTGAAAATCAGGCGAAATTTGGGTGAAATTTGGGTGAAATTCGGGTGAAATTTGGGTGAAAATCGGGTGAAATTTGGGTGAAATTTGGGTGAAAATCAGGTGAAAATCGGGTGAAATTCGGGTGAAATTCGGGTGAAATTCGGGTGAAATTTGGGTGAAATTTGGGTGAAATTTGGGTGAAATTTGGGTGAAAATCAGGTGAAAATCGGGTGAAAATCGGGTGAAATTCGGGTGAAATTTGGGTGAAATTTGGGTGAAATTCGGGTGAAATTCGGGTGAAATTTTGGTGAAAATCGGGTGAAATTTGGGTGAAATTTGGGTGAAATTCGGGTGAAATTCGGGTGAAAATCGGGCGAAATTTGGCGAAATTTCGGTGAAAACGCGACAAAATTTGGGCGAGTTTTGGGCGTTTTTTTTTGTCGCTGGGAACGCTTGTGGTGGCATCTCGGGTGGGTTTGGGCATGTGGAGAACCTGGCTCCTGACCCTGGGAACACCTGGGTGGAATTTGGGTGAAATTCGGGTGAAAATTGGGTGAAATTTGGGTGAAATTTCGGTGAAATCTGGGTGAAAATCGGGTGAAATTTGGGTGAAAATCAGGCGAAATTTGGGTGAAATTTGGGTGAAATTCGGGTGAAATTTGGGTGAAAATCGGGTGAAAATCGGGTGAAATTTGGGTGAAAATCAGGTGAAAATCGGGTGAAATTCGGGTGAAATTTGGGTGAAATTTGGGTGAAATTCGGGTGAAATTTGGGTGAAATTCGGGTGAAATTTTGGTGAAAATCGGGTGAAATTTGGGTGAAATTTGGGTGAAATTCGGGGGAAATTTGGGTGAAATTCGGGTGAAAATCGGGCGAAAATGGGGCGAAATTTGGCGAAATTTCGGTGAAAACGCGACAAAATTTGGGCGAGTTTTGGGCGTTTTTTTTGTCGCTGGGAACGCTTGTGGTGGCATCTCGGGTGGGTTGGCATCACCTGGAGAAGCTCAGGTGACACTTGGGCAAAAATTGGGCAAAATTTAGTTGAAATCGGAAGAAATTTTGGGGTTTTTTGGGTGGTTTTGGGGTTTTTTTTGGGGTGATTTTTGCCTATTTGTGAGGTTGTGGTGGCATCTCGGGTGGGTTTGGGCATGTGGAGAACCTGGCTCCTGACCCTGGGAACACCTGGGTGGAATTTGGGTGAAATTCGGGTGAAATTTGGGTGAAAATCGGGTGAAAATCGGGTGAAATTTGGGTGAAAATCAGGTGAAAATCGGGTGAAATTCGGGTGAAATTTGGGTGAAATTTGGGTGAAATTCGGGTGAAATTTGGGTGAAATTCGGGTGAAATTTTGGTGAAAATCGGGTGAAATTCGGGTGAAATTTGGGTGAAATTTGGGTGAAATTCGGGTGAAAATCAGGTGAAAATCGGGTGAAATTCGGGTGAAATTCGGGTGAAATTTGGGTGAAATTTGGGTGAAATTTGGGTGAAAATCAGGTGAAAATCGGGTGAAATTCGGGTGAAATTTGGGTGAAATTTGGGTGAAATTTGGGTGAAATTCGGGTGAAATTTTGGTGAAAATCGGGTGAAATTTGGGTGAAATTTGGGTGAAATTCGGGGGAAATTTGGGTGAAATTCTGGTGAAATTTGGGTGAAATTCGGGTGAAATTTGGCGAAATTTTGGTGAAAATGCGACAAAATTTGGGCGAGTTTTGGGCGGTTTTTTTGTCGCTGGGAACGCTTGTGGTGGCATCTCGGGTGGGTTTGGACATGTGGAGAACCTGGCTCCTGACCCTGGGAACACCTGGGTGGAATTTGGGTGAAATTCGGGTGAAAATTGGGTGAAATTTGGGTGCCATTTGGGTGAAATTTCGGTGAAATCTGGGTGAAAATCGGGTGAAATTTGGGTGAAAATCAGGCGAAATTTGGGTGAAATTTGGGTGAAATTCGGGTGAAAATCGGGTGAAAATCGGGTGAAATTTGGGTGAAAATCAGGTGAAATTCGGGTGAAATTTTGGTGAAATTCGGGTGAAATTCGGGCGAAATTTGGGTGAAATTTGGGTGAAATTCAGGTGAAAATCGGGTGAAATTCGGGTGAAATTCAGGTGAAATTCGGGCGCAATTTGGGTGAAATTTGGGTGAAATTCAGGTGAAAATCGGGTGAAATTTGGGTGAAATTCGGGTGAAATTCGGGCGCAATTTGGGTGAAATTTGGGTGAAATTCGGGTGAAATTTGGGTGAAATTCGGGTGAAATTCGGGCGCAATTTGGGTGAAATTTGGGTGAAATTCGGGTGAAATTCGGGTGAAATTTGGGTGAAATTCGGGTGAAAATCGGGCGAAATTTGGCTCCTGACCCTGGGTGGAATTTGGGCGAAATTTGGGCAAAAATGGGGCAAAAATTTTGGAGACTTTTTTTGTGAAGTTTTTTTTTGGGGTTTTCCGTGAATTTTAGGGGGATTTTTTTGGGGGGGTTAAATTTGTGAATTTTTTGGGGGTTTTTGGGGATAATTTTGGGGATTTTTTGGGGGATAATTTTTTTTTTTTTGGAATCTTTAAGTGAAGTTTTGGGCTCAATTTCGCGAATTTTGGGGTGAAATCTCCGGAATTTCGTTGAAGTTTTTGGTGAATTTTTTTTGGAACTTTCAGTGAATTTTTGTGGGATTTTTTTGTGAAATTTTTTTTTTTGATTTTGGAGATTTTCTTGTGAACTTTTTTTGGGATTTTCTGTGAATATTAGGGGAATTTTTTTTGAGGGGATAATTTTGTGAATTTCTTGGGCGATTTTGGGGATAATTTTGGGGATTTTTTTTTTGGAATCTTTAAGTGAAATTTTGAGCTCAATTTCACGAATTTTGGGGTGAAGTCTCCAGAATTCCGGTGAAGTTTTGGGTGAATTGTTTTTGTAACTTTCAGTGAATTTTTCTGGGATTTTTTTGTGAATTTTTTTGGTTTTTTGTTTTTATTTTGGAGAATTTTTGCAAAGTTTTTTTGAGAATTTTTCATGAATTTTAGGGGGATGCTTTTTGGGGGGAGATAATTTTGTGAATTTTTTGGAGCATTTTTTTGGTGGGATAATTTTGTGAATTTTTTGGGGGGATTTTGGGGATAATTTTGTGAATTTTTTGGGGAATTTTGGGGATAATTTTGTGAATGTTTTGGGGGGATTTTTGTTTTTGGAATCCTTAAGCGAAGTTTTGGGGCCAATTTAGCGAACTTTGGGGTGAAATTTAGCGAATTCCGAATTGAAACCTTTGGGGGATTTTCGCGATTTTTCCTGGGATTTTTTTGTGAATTTTGTTTTTTTTTTTGATTTTGGAGATTTTTTTGTGAATTTTTTTTGAGAGCTTTCCATGAATTTTAGGGGGATTTTTTTTGGGGGGGGGGGGAAATTTGTGAATTTTTTTGGCGGTGTTTTGGGGCCAATTTACCAAACTTTGGGGTGAAATTTAGCGAATTACAAATTAAAACCTTTGGGGATTTTCGCGAGTTTTTCTGGGATTTTTTTGCGAATTTTTTTTTTTTTTTTTTTTGATTTTGTAGATTTTTTTGTGAGTTTTTTTGGCGTTTCTCGTGAATTTTAGGGGCATTTTTTTGGGGGGGATATTTTGTGAATTTTTTGGGCGATTTTGGGGATAATTTTGGGGATTTTTTTTTGCAATCTTTAAGTGAAATTTTGGGCTCAATTTTGCGAATTTTGGGGTGAAACCTCCGGAATTTCGTTGAAGTTTTTAGTGAAATTTTTTTGTAACTTTCAGTGAATTTTTCTGGGATTTTTTTGTGAATTTGGGGCCAATTTACCAAACTTTGGGGTGAAATTCAGCGAATTCCGAATTAAAACCTTTGGGGATTTTCGCGAGTTTTTCTGGGATTTTTTTGTGAATTTTTTTTGAGGATTTTCCGTGAACTTTAGGGGGATTTTTTGGGGGGGGGGGGAATAATTTCGTGAATTTTTTTGGGGGTGTTTTGGGGCCAATTTACCGAACTGTGGGGAGAAATTTAGCGAATTCCGAATTAAAACCTTTGGGGATTTTTGCAAGTTTTTTAGGGATTTTTTTGTGATTTTTTTTTTTTTTTTTTTTTTATTTTGGAGATTTTTTGTGAAGGTTTTTTGGCATTTCTCGTGAATTTTAGGGGGATTTTTTTTTGGGGGGGGGAACAATTTCGTGAATTTTTTTGGGGGGGTAGAATTTTTTTTGGTTTGTTTTGGAATCCTTAAGTGAAGTTTTGGGGCCAATTTAGCGAATTAGGAATTAAAACCTTTAGGGGGGATTTTCGTGATTTTTTCTGGGATTTTTTTGTGACTTTTTTTTTTTTTTTTTTTGATTTTGGAGATTTTTTTGCGAACTTTTTTTGGGATTTTCCGTGAATTTTAGGGGGATTTTTTTGAGGGGGGGGGGGGGATAATTTCGTGAATTTTGGGGGGATTTTTTTTGTTTTTTTGTGGAATCCTTAAGCGCAGCTTTGGGGCCAATTTACCGAACTTTGGGGTGAAATTCAGCGAATTCCGAATTAAAACCTTTGGGGGGGATTTTCGCGGTTTTTCCTGGGATTTTTTTGCGAATTTTGTTTTTTTTTTGATTTTGCAGATTTTCTTGCGAACTTTTTTTGGGATTTTCCGTGAATTTTAGGGGGATTTTTTTGAGGGGGGGGGGGATAATTTCGTGAATTTTGGGGGGATTTTTTTTGTTTTTTGTGGAATCCTTAAGCGCAGCTTTGGGGCCAATTTACCGAACTTTGGGGTGAAATGCAGCGAATTCCGAATTAAAACCTTTGGGGGGGATTTTCGCGGTTTTTCCTGGGATTTTTTCGCGGGATTTTTTTTTTTTTTTTTTCTTTTTCCTGAATTTTTCCCTCAATTTTTTTTTTTTTTTTTTTTTTTTTTTTGGTTTTTATTTTTTTTTGTTTTTTCATTCCCCGTCGCCTCACCTGCGTCGTCCCACCTGTGCGCAGGTGGTGCGGATGGTGATGCGGCACCACGAGGAGCAGCGGCAGCGCCAGGAGCGCGCCAAGCGCGAGGAGCAGGCCAAGCTGCGCCGCGTGGCCGCCGCCATCGCCCGCGAGGTGCGCCACTTCTGGAGCAGCGTCGAGAAGGTACCCGGGCACACCTGGGCACACCTGGGCACACCTGGGCACGGCTGGGAGGGGATAAACAGAAAAAACCCCGCGGAAATCTGGGTGAAAAATGGGGATTTTGGGGTGAAAAACGGGGATTTGGCATTACCTGGGCACACCTGGGCACGGCTGGGCACACCTGGGCACGGCTGGGAGGGGATAAACAGAAAAAACCCCGTGAAACTTGGGTGAAAAATGGGGATTTTGGGGTGGAAAATGGGGATTTGGCGTTACCTTGGCACACCTGGGCACACCTGGGCACACCTGGGCAGGGCTGGGAGGGGATAAACAGAAAAAACCCCGCGGAATTTGGGTGAAAAATGGGGATTTTGGGGTTACCTGTGCACACCTGGGCACAGCTGGGCACGGCTGGGAGGGGATAGAGCAAAAAAACCCCGTGAAATTTGGGTGAGAAATGGGGATTTTGAGGTGAAAAATGGGGATTTTGAGGTTACCTTGGCACACCTGGGCACACCTGG
Organism: Ammospiza caudacuta; assembly: GCF_027887145.1. NCBI lineage: Eukaryota > Metazoa > Chordata > Aves > Passeriformes > Passerellidae > Ammospiza > Ammospiza caudacuta. The sequence continues at coordinate 207,215 of NC_080629.1, read as the reverse complement.
GCACGGCTGGGAGGGGATAAACAGAAAAAACCCCGTGAAACTTGGGTGAAAAATGGGGATTTTGGGGAGAAAAATGGGGATTTTGGGGTGAAAAATGGGGATTTTGGGGTTAATGGGGATTTGGGGTGAAAAATGGGGATTTGGGGTTACCTGGGTACACCTGGGCACGGCTGGGAGGGGATAAACAGAAAAAACCCCGCGGAATTTGGGTGAAAAATGGGGATTTGGGGTTACCTGGGCACAGCTGGCACAGCCAGGCACACCTGGGCACACCTGGGCACACTTGGACACAACTGGGAGGGGGTAAACAGAAAAAACCCCGCAGAATTTGGGTGAAAAATGGGGATTTTGGGGTTACCTGTGCACACCTGTGCACACCTGGGCACACCTGGGCACGGCTGGGAGGGGATACAGCAAAAAAACCCCGTGAAACTTGGGTGAAAAATGGGGATTTTGGGGTGAAAAATGGGGATTTGGCGTTACCTTGGCACACCTGGGCACACCTGGGCACGACTGGGAGGGGGTAAACAGAAAAAACCCCGTGAAATTGGGGTGAAAAATGGGGATTTTGGGGTGAAAAATGGGAATTTTGGGGTGAAAAATGGGGATTTTGACGTTACCTTGGCACACCTGGGCACACCTGGGCACACCTGGGCACGGCTGGGAGGGGGTAAACAGAAAAAACCCCGTGAAATTGGGGTGAAAAATGGGGATTTTGGGGTGAAATTGGGGATTTGGGGTCACCTGGGCACAGCTGGGCACGGCTGGGAGGAGTTAAACAGAAAAAACCCCGGGAAATTGGGGTGAGAAATGGGGATTTGGGGGTGAAAAATGGGAATTTGGTCGATCAACGACCACCAATGAGAATCAGTGACCATCAGTGACCATCAGTGACCATAACTTCTGCTCCCCACCCCCACACCCTCCCCAGATGTTCCCCAGATGTTCCCCAGATGTTCTTCACCTGTTCCTCACCGGTTCCTCACCGGTTCCTCATCCATTCCTCATTGATTCCTCACCGGTTCCTCACCCATTCCTCACCGGTTCCTCACGGGTTCCTCATTGGTTCCTCACTGGTTCCTCAGCGGTTCCTCACCCATTCCTCGCCGGTTCCTCATTGGTTCCTCACTGGTTCCTCAGCGGTTCCTCACCAGTTCCTCACCCGTTCCGCATTGGTTCCTCACCCATTCCTGACTGGTTCCTCGCCCGTTCCTCACCCGTTCCTCATTGGTTCCTCACCCATTCCTCACTGGTTCCTCACGGGTTCCTCACGGGTTTCTCACCGGTTCCTCATTGGTTCCTCATGGGTTCTTCGCTGGTTCCTCACTGGTTCCTCGCTGGTTTCTCACCCATTCCTCATTGGTTCCTCACCTGTTCCTCACCAGTTCCTCACTGGTTCCTCACTGGTTCCTCATTGGTTCCTCACCAGTTCCTCACTGGTTCCTCACTGGTTCCTCACCCATTCCTCACCCGTTCCTCATTGGTTCCTCACCCGTTCCTCACCTGTTCCTCACCCGTTCCTCACCGGTTCCTCATTGGCTCCTCACCGGTTCCTCACCCGTTCCTCACGGGTTCCTCATTGGTTCCTCACGGGTTCCTCATTGGTTCCTCACGGGTTCCTCGCCGGTTCCTCACGGGTTCCTCACGGGTTCCTCATTGGTTCTTCACCGGTTCCTCATGGGTTCCTCACGGGTTCCTCACCCGTTCCTCACGGGTTCCTCGCCGGTTCCTCACGGGTTCCTCACGGGTTCCTGGCCGGTTCCTCATGGGTTCCTCACAGGTTCCTCGTTGGTTCCTCACGGGTTCCTCGCCGGTTCCTCGCCGGTTCCTCACGGGTTCCTCACGGGCTCCTGGCCGTGTCCCGTGCAGGTGGTGCAGTTCAAGCAGCAGTCGCGGCTGGAGGAGAAGCGCAAGAAGGCGCTGGACCTGCAGCTGGACTTCATCGTGGGCCAGACCGAGCGCTACTCGCACCTGCTCAGCCGCAGCCTCAACGCGCCCCGGCCGCGCCCCGGCGCCCTCGCCCGCCCAGGTGGGACCTCCAAAACCCCCACGAGGGGTCTGGGGGCATCTCAGAGGGGTTTGGTGGCATCTCAGGGGGTTTGGGGTCATCTCAATGGGGTTTGGTGGGATCTCGGGGGGCTTTGGTGGCATGTCAGGGGGTTTGGTGGCATCTCAATGGGGTTTGGTGGCATCTCAGGGGGTTTGGTGGCATCTCAATGGGGTTTGGTGGGATCTCGGGGGGGTTTGGTGGCATCTCAGAGGGGTTTGGTGGCATCTCAATGGGGTTTGGTGGGATCTCATTGGGGTTTGGTGGGATCTCAATTTGGTTTGGTGGCTTTTCAGAGGGATTTGGGGACGTCTCGGGGAGTCTGGGGGCATCTCAGAGGGGTTTGGTGGGGTCTCAATGGGGTTTGGGGGCATCTCAGAGGGGTTTGGTGGGATCTCAGGGGGGTTTGGTGGGATCTCAATGGGGTTTGGTGGGGTCTCAGAGGGTTTGGTGGCATCTCGGGGGGGTTTGGTGGGATCTCAATGGGGTCCAGTGGCATCTCAGAGGGTTTGGTGGGATCTCAATGGGGTTTGGTGGGATCTCAATGGGGTTTGGTGGCATCTCAGGGGGGTTTGGTGGCATCTCGGGGGGGTTTGGGGTCACCTGTGGAGGTTCTGAGAGGTTCTGGGTCACCTGGGGGGCTTTGGGAAGGGTTTGGGGTCACCTGAAGGAGTTTGGGGTCACCTGGGGGGATTTGGGGGTGTCTGGGAGGGGTTCGGGGTCACCTGGGCGGGTCAGGGAGGGGTTCAGGTGTCCCCCAGGTGTGCCCAGGTGTGCCCAGGTGTGCCAGGTGTCCCCTCCCCCCTGACCGTTCCCTTTTCTCGCAGCCTCGGCCCCGAGCCCCCCCCGGCCCCTGGGCGACCTCCTGGGGGCGCTGCCCCCGCAGGTAAACCCCGGCCACGCCCCCGAACCCCGGCCACGCCCCCAAACCCACCTGGCCACGCCCCCAAACACATCTGGCCATGCCCCCAAAGTCATCTGACCACGCCCCCAAACTCATCTGGCCACGCCCCCAAAACCACCCAGGCACGCCCCCAAACCCAACCGGCCACGCCCCCAAAGTCATCTGACCACGCCCCCAAACTCACCTGGCCACGCCCCCAAAACCACCCAGCCACGCCGCCAAACTCATCTGGCCACGCCCCCAAACCCACCTGGCCACGCCCCCAAAAACACCTGGCCACGCCCCCAAACTCACCTGACCACGCCCCCAAAACCACCCGGCCATGCCCCCAAACTCACCCAGCCACGCCCCCAAAAACACCTGGCCACGCCCCCAAACACATCTGGCCATGCCCCAAAGCTGACCTGGCCACGCCCCCAAACTCATCTGGCCACGCCCCCAAAACCACACAGCCACGCCCCCCAAACCACCTGGCCACGCCCCCAAACACATCTGGCCACGCCCCCCAAAACACCTGGCCACGCCCCCAAAATTACCTGGCCACGCCCCCAAACTCACCTGTCCATGCCCCCAAACTCACCTGACCACGCCCCCAAAACCACCCGGTCATGCCCCCAAACCCACCTGGCCACGCCCCCAAACTCACCTGGCCACGCCCCCAAATTCACCTGGCCACGCCCCCAAAACCAACTGTCCACGCCCCCAAAACCAACTGTCCACGCCCCCAAACTCACCTGGCCACGCCCCCAAACTCACCTGACCACGCCCCCAAAACCACCCGGCCATGCCCCCAAACTCACCCAGCCACGCCCCCAAAACCACCTGGCCACGCCCCCAAACCCTCCTGGCCATGCCCCCAAGTTCACCTGGCCATGCCCCCTAACCCACCTGGCCACGCCCCCATTCAAGTTTGGCTCCGCCCCTATCCTCACCTTGCCACGCCCCCATCGAAACCCGGCCACGCCCCCACTTGAGTTTGGCTCCGCCCTTATCCTCACCTGGCCCTGCCCCTATCCTCACCTGGCCCCACCCCCATTGAAATTTGGCTCCGCCCCCATCCTCACCTTGCCGCGCCCCCATTCTCACCTGGCCACGCCCCCACTCAAATTTGGCTCCACCCCTATCCTCACCTGGCCCTGCCCCATTCTCACCTGGCCACGCCCCCACTAAAATTTGGCTCCTCCACCTCACCCAAATCTGGCCCCGCCCCCACCACATCACCACGCCCCCAAGCTCACCCGGCCCCGCCCACATCCAAACACGGCCACACCCCCATCCGAATTTTGCTCCTTCCACCCAAATTTGGCCCCGCCCCAGCAACAAATGGCCCCTCCCCCAGCCAAAAATGGCCCCGCCCTCACCCTCAGCTGGCTCCGCCCCCACCCTCAGCCGGCCCCGCCCCCCTGACGTGGCCCCGCCCCCCTGACGTGGCCCCGCCCCCAGGTGCTGCGTCGGGGCCGTGAGCCGGCCCCGCCCTGGGCACCGCGCGACGACGACGACGAGTTCGAGGCCGAGGAGGAGGAGGGTGAGCGCCCAAAATGTGCCCGGTCTGCCCCTGTGTGCCCCCTTCTGCCCCGTTCTGCCCCTCCGGGCCCCCTTCTGCCCCTCTGGGCCCCCTTCTGCCCCTCTGTTCTGCCCCTCCGGGCCCCGTTCTGCCCCTCCGGGCCCCCTTCTGCCCCTCTGTTCCGCCCCTCCGGGCCCCGTTCTGCCCCTCCGGGCCCCGTTCTGCCCCTCTGTGCCCCGTTCTGCCCCTCTGTGCCGGTTCTGCCCCTCTGTGCCAGTTCTGCCCCTCTGTTCTGCCCTCTGTGCCCTGTTCTGCCCCTCCAGGCCCCGTTCTGCCCCTCTGTTCTGCCCTCTGTGCCCTGTTCTGCCCCTCCGGGCCCCGTTCTGCCCCTCTGTTCTGCCCCTCCGTGCCCCGTTCTGCCCCTCTGTTCTGCCCCTCTGTGCCCTGTTCTGCCTCTGTGTGCCGGTTCTGCCCCTCTGTTCTGCCCCTCCATGCCCCGTTCTGCCCCTCCGTGCCCCGTTCTGCCCCTCTGTTCTGCCCCTCCGTGCCCCGTTCTGCCCCTCTGTTCTGCCCCTCCGTGCCCCGTTTTGCCCCCCCGTGCTCTGTTCTGCCCCTCTGTTCTGCCCCTCCGTGCCCCGTTTTGCCCCTCCGGTGCCCATTTCCCCCTTTCGGTGCCATTTTTGCCCATTTTGCTGCGTTTTCTCCGGTTTTGGCCCTTTTGGTTCCGTTCGGTGCCGATTTTTGGCCATTTCGGTGCCGCTTTTTGTCATTTCCCTCAATTTGGTGCCATTTTGGTGCCATCTTCTGCCCTTTCTGCCCATTTTGGTGCCAGTATTGTTGAATTTATTGCGTTTTGATGCCATTTTGGTGCCATTTTTTGCCATTTTGGTGTCATTTTGGTGCCATTTTCACCATTTTGGTGCCATTTTTTGCCGTCTTTGCCCATTTTTGTGCTCTCTGACCATTTTGGTGCCGTTTTGGGCCATTTTTTGGCCGTTTCCTTCAAGTTCCCTCAATTTGGTGCCATTTTGGTGCCATCTTCTGCTCTTTGTGCCCATTTTGGTGCCAGTCTTGTTGAATTCGTTGCAGTTTGATGCCATTTTGGTGCCATTTTCTGCCATTTTGGTGCCATTTTGGTGCCATTTTTTGCCATTTTGGTGCCATTTCCTGCCAATTTTGCTCTATTTGCTGCCATTTTGGTGCCATTTTAACCATTTTGGTGCCACTTTTTGCCGTCTTTGCCCATTTTTGTGCCCTCTGACCATTTTGGTGCCATTTTGGGCCAATTTTTGGCCATTTCAGTGCCATTTTTTGGCCGTTTCCTTCAAGTTCCCTCAATTTGGTGCCATTTTGGTGCCATCTTCTGCCCTTTGTGCCCATTTTGGTGCCAGTCTTGTTGAATTTGTTGCAGTTTGATGCCATTTTGGTGCCTTTTTCTGCCATTTTGGTGCCATTTTGTGCCATCTTCTGCCATTTTTTGCCATTTTTTGCCATTTTGGTGCCATTTTCTGCAATTTTTTGCCATTTTCTGCCATTTTGTGCCATTTTTGCCCTTTTTGGTGCCATTTTCACCATTTTGGTGCCATTTTTTGCCGTCTTTGCCCATTTTTGTGCCCTCTGACCATTTTGGTGCCATTTTGGGCCATTTTTTGGCCGTTTCCTTCAAGTTCCCTCAATTTGGTGCCATTTTGGTGCCATCTTCTGCCCTTTCTGCCCATTTTGGTGCCAGTCTTGTTGAATTCATTGCAGTTTGATGCCATTTTTGTGCCATTTTTTGCCATTTTGGTGCCATTTTTGCCCATTTTGGTGCCATTTTGGTAATTTCTGCCCATTTTGGGCCATTTTTGGATATTTCGCTGCCATTTTTGCCCATTTTTGCCCATTTTGGTGCCATTTTTGCCCATTTTTACCCATTTTGGTGCCATTTTTGCCCACTTTCATGCCACTTTGCCCATTTTGGTGCCATTTTGGTGCCATTTTTGCCCATTTTGGTGCCATTTCTGCCCATTTTTGCACATTTTTGCCCATTTCGGTGCCATTTTGCCCATTTTTGCCCATTTCGGTGCCATTTTTGTGCCATTTTTGCCCATTTTGCTGCCATTTTTGCCCATTTTTGCCTCTTTTGGTGCCATTTTGGTCAATTTTGCCCATTTTGGTGCGATTTTTGCCAATTTTAACCCATTTTTGCCCATTTTGCTGCCATTTTTGCCCATTTTGCTGCCATTTTGGCCAATTTTGCCCATTTTGGTGCCATTTTTGCCCATTTTGCTGCCATTTTTGCCCATTTTTACCCATTTTGGTGCCATTTTGGTAATTTTTGCCCCTTTTGGTGCCATTTTGCCCATTTTTGCCCATTTTGGTGGCATTTTTCTCATTTTTGCCCATTTTGGTGCCATTTTTGCCCCTTTTGCTGCCATTTTTGCCCATTTTGATGCCATTTTGTCAATTTTGCCCATTTTGGTGCCATTTTTGCCCATTTTTGCCCATTTTGCTGCCATTTTTTGCCCATTTTGGTGCCATTTTGCCCATTTTTGCCCATTTTGGTGCCATTTTGGTCATTTTTGCCCATTTTGCTGCCATTTTTGCCCATTTTGCTGCCATTTTTGCCCATTTTGGTGCCATTTTGGTGCCATTTTTGCCCATTTTTGCCCATTTTGCTGCCATTTTTTGCCCATTTTGGTGCCATTTTGCCCATTTTTGCCCATTTTGGTGCCATTTTGGTCATTTTTGCCCATTTTGCTGCCATTTTTGCCCATTTTGCTGCCATTTTTGCCCATTTTTGCCCCTTTTGGTGCCATTTTGGTCATTTTTGCCCCTTTTGGTGCCATTTTTTCCATTTTGCTGCCATTTTTTCCCCTTTTGGTGCCATTTTGTCAATTCTGCCCATTTTGGTGCCATTTTTTCCATTTTGCTGCCATTTTTGCCCATTTTTGCCCATTTTGCTGCCATTTTTGCCCATTTTTGCCCATTTTGCTGCCATTTTTGCCCATTTCGGTGCCATTTTTCCCCATTTTTCCCCATTTTTGCCCATTTTTGCCCATTTCGGTGCCATTTTTGCCCCTTTTGGTGCCACTTTGGTGCCACGTCTGTGTCCCCCCGCGGCAGGTGAGGATGAGGAGGACACGATCGCGGCCCAGGAGCGCCTGGAGGGCGACGTCGATCACCAGCAGGAGCTCGACGACCTGGCCAGGGAGGGTGAGTGACCCAAAATCACCCAAAATCAACCCAAAGTTACCCCAAAATAGCCAAAAATGCAAAAAAATCCTCTGAAAGTTGGAAAAAATCCCATTGAAATCACCCAAAATTCACCTGAAATGACCCAAAATGCCCCAAAAGCCTGAGCGGGAGAGGGATGAGCTGGGCAGGGAGGGTGAGTGACCCAAAATCACCCAAAATTACCCCAAATTTAACTCAAAATAGCCAAAAATGCAAAGAAAACCTCTGAATATTGGAAAAAATCCCATTAAAATCACCCAAAATTCACCCGAAATGACCCAAAATGCCCCAAAACCCTGAGCAGGAGAGGGATGAGCTGGGCAGGGAGGGTGAGTGACCCAAAATCACCCAAAATCACCCCAAAATTCACCCAAAATACAGAAAAAATGCCTGAAAGTACAAAAAAAAAGCGTTAAAATAAACAAAACCACCCAAAACGAGCCCTTAAAATCCAAAATGACCCAAAATTCACTTGAAATGACCCAAAATGCCCCAAAACCCTGAGCAGGAGGGGGATGAGTTGGGGAGGGAGGGTGAGAGACCCAAAATCACCCAAAATTACCCCGAAATACAGAAAAATTCCCCCAAAAATACAAAAAATCCCGATTAAAATAACCCAAAATGACCCAAAATTGGTCTTAAAATCCCTAAATGAGCCAAAATTGTCCCTAAAACCTCCAAATGATCCAAAATGGGCCCTGAAAATCCAAAAATGACCCAAACTCGGCTCTAAAAAATCCAAAATGAACCAAAATTGCTCATAAGAACCCAAAATGGTCCAAAATGACCCAAAATTCACCTGAAATTGCCCAAAATCACCCAAAATGCCCCAAAACCCTGAGCAGGAGAGGGACGAGCTGGGCAGGGAGGGTGAGTGACCCAAAATCACCCAAAATCACCCCAAAATTCACCCAAACTACAGAAAAATGCCAAAATGCAAAAAATTCTCTAAAAGTTGGAAAAAAATCCCATTAAAATCACCCAAAATTCACCCGAAATTGCCCAAAATCATCCGAAATCCTGAGCAGGAGAGGGATGAGCTGGGCAGGGAGGGTGAGAGACCCAAAATCACCCAAAATCACCCCAAAATTCACCCAAAATGCAGAAAAATGCCCGAAAATACAAAAAAAGGCTGTAAAAATAACCCAAAATGACTCAAAATTGGAGGTAAAAGCCCAAAACGACCCAAAATTGGTCCTTAAAGAGCCAAAATGGACCCAAAATTGCCCCTAAAATCATAAAATGGACCAAAATTGGTCCTAAAACCCCAAAATGGCCAAAAATGACCCAAAATTCACCTGAAATTGCCCAAAATTCACCTGAAATTGCCCAAAATGACTGAAAATTCACCTGAAATTGCCCAAAATCATCCAAAATCCTGAGCAGGAGAGGGATGAGCTGGGCAGGGAGGGTGAGAGACCCAAAATCACCCAAAATTACCCCAAAATACAGAAAACCATCAAAAATACAAAAAAAAAACCCATTGAAACAACCCAAAATGACCCAAAATTGGACCTAAAAACCCAAAATTGCCCCAAAATTGCCCCAAAATGACCCAAAATCGATCCTCAAAACCAAAAATGACCCAAAATTGGCCCTCAAAGACCCAAAATGACCCCAAATGGATCCTAAAAAACCCAAAATGAGCCGAAGTCATCCCTAAGAACCCAAAATGGTCCAAAATCACCCAAAATTGACCTGAAATTGCCCAAAATCACCCCAAATTACCCCAAAATTACCCCAAAATGCAGAAAAATGCCCAAAAATACAAAAAAAAAAAAAAAAAACCATTAAAATCACCCAAAATGCCTCAAAATTGGACCTAAAAACCCCAAATTGACCCAAAATTGCCCCAAAATGACCCAAAATCGATCCTCAAAACCAAAAATGACCCAAAATTGGCCCTCAAAGACCCAAAATGACCCAAAATGAGCCTTAAAAAACCCAAAATGACCCGAAGTCATCCCTAAGAACCCAAAATGGTCCAAAATCACCCAAAATTCACCTGAAATTGCCCAAAATCACCCCAAATTACCCCAAAATTAACCCAAAATGCAGAAAAATGCCCAAAAATACAAAAAAAAAATTAAAATCACCCAAAATGACCCAAAATTGGACCTAAAAACCCCAAATTGACCCAAAATTGCCCCAAAATGCCCCAAAATTGGCCCTCAAAGACCCAAAATGTCCCAAAATGGTTCCTAAAAAACCCCAAAATTAACCCAAAATGACCCTAAATTCTCCCTAAGAACCCAAAATTGCCCCAAAATGACCCAAAATTGCTCAAAATGACCCAAAATTGGACCTAAAAGACCCAAAATGACCCCAAATGGATCCTAAAAAACCCAAAATGACCCGAAGTCATCCCTAAGAACCCAAAATCGTCCAAAATCACCCAAAATTCACCTGAAATTGCCCAAAATCACCCCAAATTACCCCAAAATTAACCCAAAATGCAGAAAAATGCCCAAAAATACAAAAAAAAAAAAATTAAAATCACCCAAAATGACCCAAAATTGGACCTAAAAACCCCAAATTGACCCAGAATTGCCCCAAAATGCCCCAAAATTGGCCCTCAAAGACCCAAAATGACCCAAAATGGTCTGAAATCACCTAAAATTCACCTGAAATTAACCCAAAAATGCAGGAAAATGCCCAAAAATACAAAAAAAAATCCCCATTAAAATCACCCAAAATGACCCAAAATGACCCAAAATCGCCCAAAATGGACCCAAAGCACAGAAAAGCGACAGAAAATAGAAAAAAAAACGATAAAAATAACCCAGAATTGAGCAAAAATGACCCCAAAATCCCCGGGTGTAACCTGGGTGTAACCGGGGTGTAACCCAGGTGTAGCTCAGGTGTAACCCCGGTGTAACCCAGGTGTATCTCAGGTGTATCTTATATGTGGTTCAGGTGCTCTCAGGTGTAACCCAGGTGTAACCCAGGTGTATCCCAGGTGTATCTCAGGTGTAACCCAGGTGTATCTCAGGTGTAACCCAGGTGTAACCCAGGTGTATCTCAGGTGTATCTCTGGTGTATTTTACGTGTGGTTCAGGTGCTCTCAGGTGTAACCCAGGTGTAACTGAGGTGTATCCCAGGTGTAACCCGGGTGCAACCCAGGTGTAACCCAGGTGTGTTTAGTTGCTCAGGTGTATCTCAGGTGTATCCCAGGTGTATCCCCAGGTGTATCCCAGGTGTATCTCAGGTGTATCTCAGGTATCCCCAGGTGTAACCCCAGGTGTGTCTCAGGTGTGTTTAGTCGCTCAGGTGTAACCCAGGTGTATCCCAGGTGTCCCCAGGTGTAACTCAGGTGTATCTTACATGTGGTTCAGGTGCTCTCAGGTGTAACCCAGGTGTAACCCAGCTGTATCTCAGGTGTATCTCAGGTGTAACCCAGGTGTATCCCAGGTGTATCCCAGGTGTATCCCAGGTGTATCTCAGGTGTAACCCAGGTGTGTTCCAGCTGTATCTCAGGTGTATCCCAGGTGTATCCCAGGTGTATCTCAAGTGTAACCCAGGTGTGTTTTAGGTGTATCTCAGGTGTAACCCAGCTGTATCCCAGGTGTATCTCAGGTGTATCTCAGTTGTATCCCAGGTGTAACCCCAGGTGTGTCTCAGGTGTGTTTAGTCGCTCAGGTGTAGCCCAGGTGTATCCCAGGTGTGTCTCAGGTAACGCCAGGTGTATCTCAGGTGTCCCCAGGTGTATCCCAGGTGTGTTCCAGGTGCGCTGCCCATGGAGGAGCTGCTCCAGGTGTAACCCAGGTGTATCCCAGGTGTAACCCCAGGTGTGTCTCAGGTACCCCAGGTGTATGGCCGGTGTAACCCCAGGTGTGTTTAGTCACTCAGGTGTAACCCAGGTGTATCCCAGGTGTATCCCAGGTGTAACCCAGCTGTATTTCAGGTGAATCTCAGGTGTATCTCAGTTGTATCCCAGGTGTGTCCCAGGTGTATCTCAGGTGTATCTCAGGTATCCCCAGGTGTAACCCCAGGTGTAACCCCAGGTGTGTCTCAGGCGTGTTTAGTCGCTCAGGTGTAACCCAGGTGTAGCCCAGGTGTACCCAGGTGTGTCTCAGGTAACACCAGGTGTATCCCAGGTGTCCCCAGGTGTCCCCAGGTGTGTCCCAGGTGTAACCCAGGTGTATCCCAGGTGTGTCCCAGGTGTATCTCAGTTGTATCCCAGGTGTGTCCCAGGTGTGTCCCAGATGTCCCCAGGTGTGTTCCAGGTGCGCTGCCCATGGAGGAGCTGCTCCGGGTGTGTCTCAGGTACCCCAGGTGTAACCCCAGGTGTGTCTCAGGTACCCCAGGTGTATCTCAGGTGTATCTCAGGCGTGTTTAGTCGCTCAGGTGTATCCCAGGTGTATCTCAGGTGTAACCCAGGTGTAACCCAGGTGTAACCCAGGTGTAACCCAGGTGTATCCCAGGTGTGTTTAGTCGCTCAGGTGTATCTCAGGTGTGTCTGAGGTGTATCTCAGGTGTACCCCAGGTGTATCCCAGGTGTATCTCAGGTGTAGCCCAGGTGTACCCAGGTGTGTCTCAGGTAACGCCAGGTGTATCCCAGGTGTCCCCAGGTGTAACCCAGGTGTATCCCAGGTGTCCCCAGGTGTATCTCAGTTGTATCCCAGGTGTCCCCAGGTGTGACCCAGGTGTGACCCAGGTGTGTTGCAGGTGCGCTGCCCATGGAGGAGCTGCTCCAGGTGTGTCTCAGGTACCCCAGGTGTATCTCAGGTGTGTCCCAGGTGTATCCCAGGTGTAACCCAGGTGTATCCCAGGTGTATCTCAGGTGTATCCCAGGTGTCCCCAGGTGTCCCCAGGTGTCCCCAGGTGTCCCAGGTGTATCCCAGGTGTGTCCCAGGTGTGTCCCAGGTGTCCCCAGGTGTCCCCAGGTGTGACCCAGGTGTGTTGCAGGTGCGCTGCCCATGGAGGAGCTGCTCCAGCGTTACCGCGGCGCCTTCGCCGACTCCGACTGCGACTCCGCCCCCGGCGCCAGCAGCACCCGCTCAGGTGAGACAGGTGAGGGTGCGCCTGTGCAGGTGTGACTGTACCTGTGCTGGTGAGACTGTACCTGGACAGGTGAGACTGTACCTGTGCAGGTGTGACTGTACCTGTGCAGGTGAGACAGGTGAGGGTGCGCCTGTGCAGGTGTGACTGTACCTGTGCTGGTGTGACTGTACCTGTGCAGGTGAGACTGTACCTGGACAGGTGAGACAGGTGTGACTGTACCTGTGCAGGTGTGACTGTACCTGTGCAGGTGTGACTGTACCTGGACAGGTGAGACTGTACCTGGACAGGTGAGACAGGTGTGACTGTACCTGTGCAGGTGAGCTCAGGTGTGACTGTACCTGTGCAGGTGTGACTGTACCTGGACAGGTGAGCACAGGTGTGACTGTACCTGTGCAGGTGTGACTGTACCTGTGCAGGTGTGACAGGTGTGACTGTACCTCTACAGGTGTGTCTGTACCGCTACAGGTGTGACAGGGACCCTGCACAGGTGTGTCTGTACCTGAATGGGTGTGGCTGTACCTGCTCAGGTGAGCTCAGGTGTGGCTGTACCCGCTCAGGTGAGCTCAGGTGTGGCTGTACGTGAACGGGTGCGGCTGTACCTGTACAGGTGAGCTCAGGTGTGGCTGTACCCGCTCAGGTGAGCTCAGGTGTGGCTGTACCCGCTCAGGTGAGCTCAGGTGTGACTGTACCTGTTCAGGTGTAGCTGTACCCGCTCAGGTGTGACTGTACCCGCTCAGGTGAGCTCAGGTGTGGTTGTACCTGCTCAGGTGTGACTGTACCCGCTCAGGTGAGCTCAGGTGTAGCTGTACTCGCTCAGGTGTGGCTGTACCTGTACAGGTGAGCTCAGGTGTGACTGTACCTGCTCAGGTGTGGCTGTGCCCGCTCAGGTGTGGCTGTACTTGCTCAGGTGAGCTCAGGTGTGGCTGTACCTGTACAGGTGAGCTCAGGTGTGGCTGTACCTGCTCAGGTGAGCTCAGGTGTGGCTGTACCCGCTCAGGTGTGACTGTACCCGCTCAGGTGAGCTCAGGTGTGGCTGTACCTGCTCAGGTGTGGCTGTACCCGCGCAGGTGTGGCTGTACCGCTCAGGTGAGCTCAGGTGTGTCTGTACCTGAATGGGTGTGGCTGTACCTGCTCAGGTGAGCCCAGGTGTGGCTGTACGTGCTCAGGTGTGTCTGTACCCGCTCAGGTGTGACTGTACCCGCTCAGGTGAGCTCAGGTGTGTCTGTACCCGCTCAGGTGTGACTGTACCCGCTCAGGTGAGCTCAGGTGTGGCTGTACCCGCTCAGGTGTGACTGTACCCGCTCAGGTGTGGCTGTACCCGCTCAGGCTCCTCCCACCCCCGTCCAGGTGTGCCGGGAGCTCCTCCCGGGTGTGTCCTGAACCCCTCCCAGGTGCGTCACACCTGTCCGGGCCTCCCTCGTACCCGTCCGGGTGCGCTTTGAGCCCCTCCCCGGTGCCCCACCCCCGTCCAGGTGTGCCCCACCCCCCCCCCAGGTACCCCAACCCCCCCCGAGGCCCCTCCCCCACCCGCCCTGACCTCACCTGTCCGTTCCAGACTCACCTGGCAGCGACGACGACGACGACAACGACGACGACGACGACGACGACGACGACGAAGCCGACGACGAGGACGAGGAGGAGGAGGGGGAGGGGCACGAGGGGGGCGTGGCCGCGGCCCCGGGCGAGCCGGGCGAGGTGGGCGTGGCCGCCCCGCCCGCACCTGCCCAGGCGGGCGCGGCCGAGGGGGCGGAGCCGGCGGCGCCGGGGGAGGGAGGCCCCGCCCCCAAGAAGGAGATCAGCGACATCGCGGCGGCGGCCGAGAGCCTCCAGCCCAAGGGGTACACGCTGGCAACCACGCAGGTGAGGGCACCTGGGCACACCTGGGCACACCTGGGCACGCCTGGGCACGCCTGGGCACGGCTGGGAGGGGGTAAAGGGAAAAAACCCCGTGAAATTTGGGTGAAAAATGGGGATTTTGGGGTGAAAAATGGGGATTTTGGGGTGAAAAATGGGGATTTGGGGTGAAAAATGGGGATTTTGGGGTTTACCTGGGCACACCTGGGCACACCTGGGCACGGCTGGGAGGGGATAAAGGGAAAAAACCCCGTGAAATTTGGGTGAAAAATGGGGATTTTGGGGAGAAAAATGGGGATTTTGGGGTGAAAAATGGGGATTTTGGGGTTAATGGGGATTTGGGGTGAAAAATGGGGATTTGGGGTTTACCTGGGCACACCTGGGCACACCTGGGCACGGCTGGGAGGGGGTAAAGGGAAAAAAACCCGTGAAATTTGGGTGAAAAATGGGGATTTTGGGGTGAAAAATGGGGATTTTGGGGAGAAAAATGGGGATTTTGGGGTGAAAAATGGGGATTTTGGGGTTAATGGGGATTTGGGGTGAAAAATGGGGATTTGGGGTTACCTGGGCACACCTGGGCACGGCTGGGAGGTGACAGACCCAAAAACACCCATGAATTTTGGGTGAAAAATGGGGATTTTGGGGTTAATGGGGATTTTGGGGTGAAAAATGGGGATTTTGGGTTTACCTGGGCACACCTGGGCACGGCTGGGAGACGACAGACCCAAAAACACCCATGAAATTTGGGTGGAAAACGAGGGTTTTTGGGGTTAAAAACGTGGATTTTGGGGTGGAAAACGGGGATTTTGGGGTGAAAAAATGGGGATTTGGGGTGAAAAATGGGGATTTTGGGTGGGAAATGAGGATTTTGGGGTGAAGAATGGGGATTTTGGGTGAAAAATGGGGATTTTGGGTGAAAAATGGGGATTTTGGGGTGAAAAATGGGGATTTTGGGGTTACCTGGGCACAGCTGGGCACATACAGAGCCTCCAGCCCAAGGGGTACACGCTGGCAACCACACAGGTGAGGGCACACCTGGGCACACCTGGGCACGGCTGGGAGGCGACAGACCCAAAAACACCCACGAAACTTGCGTTAAAAACGAGGATTTTTGGGGTGAAAAACGTGGATTTTGGGGTGGAAAACGGGGATTTTGGGGTCACCCGCGCGCCGACGCACCTGTGCCTCACCTGGGCAGGTGAAGACGCCGATCCCGCACCTGCTGCGGGGCACCCTGCGCGAGTACCAGCACATCGGGCTGGACTGGCTGGTGACCATGTACGAGAAGAAGCTCAACGGGATCCTGGCCGACGAGATGGGGCTGGGCAAAACCATCCAGACGATCTCGCTGCTGGCTCACCTGGCCTGCGAGAAAGGTAACTGCACACCTGGGCACACCTGGGAGTCACAACACACACCCGAGAGTCATTATATACACCTGGGTATGGCTGGGATACACCTGGGAGTGATCGTACACACCTGGCACGGGGCTGGGCAAAACCATCCAGACGATCTCGCTGCTGGCTCACCTGGCGTGTGAGAAAGGTAACTCACCTGTGGGGCACACCTGGGAGTCGTTCTACACACCTGGGTATGGCTGGGATACACCTGGGTACAGGTACAGTCCCTGCACACACCTGGCACGGGGCTGGGCAAAACCATCCAGACCATATCCCTGCTGGCTCACCTGGCCTGCGAGAAAGGTAACTGCACACCTGGGCACACCTGGGCACAGCTGGGATACACCTGGGAGTCGTTATACACACCTGGGAGTCACTACACGCACCTGGGTACAGGTACAGTCCCTGCACACACCTGGCACGGGGCTGGGCAAAACCATCTCGCTGCTGGCACACCTGGCGTGTGAGAAAGGTAACTGCACACCTGGGCACACCTGGGAGTCACAACACACACCTGGGAGTCATTATATACACCTGGGTATGGCTGGGATACACCTGGGTACAGGTACAGTCAGTGCACACACCTGGCACAGGGCTGGGCAAAACCATCCAGACCATATCCCTGCTGGCTCACCTGGCCTGCGAGAAAGGTAATTGCACACCTGGGCACACCTGGGAGTCACAACACACACCCGAGAGTCATTATACACACCTGGGTATGGCTGGGATACACCTGGGTACAGGTACAGTCCCTGCACACACCTGGCACGGGGCTGGGCAAAACCATCCAGACAATCTCGCTGCTGGCTCACCTGGCCTGCGAGAAAGGTAACTGCACACCTGGGCACACCTGGGCACAGCTGGGATAGACCTGAGAGTGGTTGTACACACCTGGGTATGGCTGGGATACACCTGGGTACAGGTACAGTCAGTGCACACACCTGGCACGGGGCTGGGCAAAACCATCCAGACCATATCCCTGCTGGCTCACCTGGCCTGCGAGAAAGGTAACTGCACACCTGGGCACACCTGGGAGTCACAACACACACCTGGGAGTCATTATATACACCTGGGTATGGCTGGGATACACCTGGGTACAGGTACAGTCCCTGCACACACCTGGCACGGGGCTGGGCGAAACCATCTCGCTGCTGGCACACCTGGCGTGTGAGAAAGGTAACTGCACACCTGGGCACACCTGGGCACAGCTGGGATACACCTGAGAGTGGTTGTATACACCTGGGTATGGCTGGGATACACCTGGGTACAGGTACAGTCAGTGCACACACCTGGGATGGGGCTGGGCAAAACCATCCAGACGATCTCGCTGTTGGCTCACCTGGCCTGCGAGAAAGGTAACTGCACACCTGGGCACACCTGGGAGTCATTATACACACCTGGGAGTCATTATATACACCTGGGTATGGCTGGGATACACCTGGGTACAGGTACAGTCAGTGCACACACCTGGCACGGGGCTGGGCAAAACCATCCAGACCATATCCCTGCTCGCGCACCTGGCCTGCGAGAAAGGTAACTGCACACCTGGGCACACCTGGGAGTCATTATACACACCTGGGAGTCATTACACACACCTGGGTATGGCTGGGTACAGGTACAGTCCCTGCACACACCTGGCACGGGGCTGGGCGAAACCATCTCGCTCCTGGCTCACCTGGCGTGTGAGAAAGGTAACTACACACCTGGGCACACCTGGGCACAGCTGGGAATCGTCACACACACCTGGGTGTGGCTGGGGTACGCCTGGGCGCACCTGGGCACACCTGGGCAGGCTTGGGGGTTCCAGGAGTCACCTGAGCCCCTTTGGATCACACCTGGGCAGGTTTGGGGGTTCTCAGTCACACCTGGTCAGGTTTGGGGTATCTCACCTGTCCCTCACCTGCGCACAGGTAACTGTGGCTCTCACCTGAGCCCCTTTGGGCGGTTCTCAGTCACACCTGGGCAGGTTTTGGGGTTCCCAGGACTCACCTGGGCAGGTTTGGGGGTGTCTCACTTGTCTCTCACCTGTGCACAGGTAGCTGGGGTCTCACCTGAGCCCCTTTTGGGGGTTCTGAGTGACACCTGGGCAGGTTTGGGGGGGTTTGAGCCACACCTGGGCAGGCTTGGGGGTTCCAGGACTCACCTGAGCCCCTTTGGATCACACCTGGGCAGGTTTGGGGGTTCTCAGTCACACCTGGGCAGGTTTTGGGGTTCCCAGGGCTCACCTGGGCAGGTTTGGGGGCGTCTCACCTGTCCCTCACCTGCGCACAGGTAGCTGGGGTCTCACCTGAGCCCCTTTTGGGGGTTCTGAGTCACACCTGGGCAGGTTTGGGGTTCCCAGGACTCACCTGAGCCCCATTTCGGGTGTCTCACCTGGTCACAGGTAACTGGGCCCTCACCTGGGCAGGTTTGGGGGGGTTTGAGTCACACCTGGGCAGGTTTGGAGGTTCCCAGGACTCACCTGAGCCCCATTTCGGGTGTCTCACCTGGTCACAGGTAACTGGGCCCTCACCTGGGCAGGTTTGGAGGTTCCCAGGACTCACCTGAGCCCCATTTCGGGTGTCTCACCTGGTCACAGGTAACTGGGCCCTCACCTGGGCAGGTTTGGGGGTGCCCAGGACTCACCTGGGCAGGTTTTGAGGAGTCTCACCTGTCCCTCACCTGCGCACAGGTAACTGGGGCCTCACCTGGGCAGGTTTGGGGGTTCTCAGTCACACCTGGGCAGGTTTGGGGGTGCCCAGGACTCACCTGGGCAGGTTTGGGGTGTCTCACCTGTCCCTCACCTGTGCACAGGTAACTGGGGCCTCACCTGGGCAGGTTTGGGGGTTCCCAGGACTCACCTGGGCAGGTTTTGGGGTGTCTCACCTGTGTCTCACCTGTGCACAGGTAACTGGGCCCTCACCTGGGCAGGTTTGGGGGTTCCCAGGACTCACCTGGGCAGGTTTTGGGGAGTCTCACGTGTGTCTCACCTGCACACAGGTAACTGGGGCCCTCACCTGGGCAGGTTTGGGGGTTCCCAGGGCTCACCTGGGCAGGTTTTGGGGTGTCTCATCTGTGTCTCACGTGTGTCTCACCTGCGCACAGGTAACTGGGGCCTCACCTGGGCAGGTTTGGGGGTTCCCAGGGCTCACCTGGGCAGGTTTTGGGGTGTCTCACGTGTGTCTCACCTGCGCACAGGTAACTGGGCCCTCACCTGGGCAGGTTTGGGGGTGTCTCACCTGTCCCTCACCTGTGCACAGGTAACGGGGGCCTCACTGAGCCCCTTTAAGAGGGCTTGAGTCGCACCTGGGCAGGTTTGGGGGTTCCTGAGCCCATTTTGGGGTGTCTCACCTGTGTCTCACCTGCGCACAGGTAGCTGGGGCCCTCACCTGGGCAGGTTTGGGGGTTCCCAGGGCTCACCTGGGCAGGTTTTGGGGTGTCTCACCTGTGTCTCACCTGCGCACAGGTAACTGGGGCCTCACCTGGGCAGGTTTGGGGGTTCCCAGGGCTCACCTGGGCAGGTTTTGGGGTGTCTCACGTGTGTCTCACCTGCGCACAGGTAGCTGGGGCCCTCACCTGATCATCGTGCCCACCTCGGTGATGCTCAACTGGGAGATGGAGCTCAAGCGTTGGTGCCCCAGCTTCAAGATCCTCACCTACTACGGGGCGCAGAAGGAGCGGCGCCTCAAGAGACAGGTGAGGGCACACCTGGGCACACCTGGGCACACCTGGGCACGGCTGGGCGGGGACAAACCAAAAAAACCCCGGGAAATTTGGGTGAAAAATGGGGATTTTGGGGTGAAAATGGGGATTTTTGGGTGAAAAATGGGGATTTTGGGGCTACCTGGGCACACCTGGGCACAGCTGGGCACACCTGGGAGGGGACAAACCAAAAAAACCCCGGGAAATTTGGGTGAAAAATGGGGATTTTGGGGTGAAAAATTGGGATTTTGGGTTAAAAATGGGGATTTTGGGGCGAAAAATGGGGATTTTGGGTTAAAAATGGGGATTTTGGGGCGAAAAATGGTGATTTTGGGTTATAAATGGGTGTTTTGGGGCTACCTGGGCACACCTGGGCACACCTGGGAGGGGATAAACAAAAAAAAACCCTGTGGAATTTGGGTGAAAAATGGGGATTTTGGGGGTGAAAAATGGGGATTTTAGGGTGAAAAATGGGGATTTGGGTCACCTGGGCACACCTGGGAGTAGAAAAAGGAGAAAAAATGGTGAAAATTGGGAGAAAATTGCTGAAATTTGGGAGATAAACTGAAAATTGGGGGTTTAGGGACACCTGGGCACACCTGGCCTGATTTTTTAGATTTTTTTTTTTCGTTGTTTTTTGACGTTTTGTGGCGTTTTTGGGCCAAATTTTCATGGGGATTTTTGCTTCGCCGGTCTCACCTGTGCGGGGCTGGAGCGAGCCCAGCGCTGGTGCTGCACACCTGGGCACACCTGGGCACACCTGGGCACACCTGGGCACACCTGGGCACACCTGGGCTGGATTTTTCGGGATTTTTGGCGTTTTTGGGCCGTTTTTGATGGGGATTTTTTCCTCACCTGTCTCACCTGTCAGGGCTGGACCGAGCCCAACGTTGGTGCTGCACACCTGGGCACACCTGGGCACACCTGGGCTGGATTTTTGAGGTTTTTTGGAGTTTTTTTGAGGTTTTTTGGAGTTTTTTGGGTGTTTTTGGGCCAATTTTCACAGGGATTTTTTCCTCACCTGTCTCACCTGTCTCACCTGTGCAGGGCTGGACCGAGCCCAACGCGTTCCACGTGTGCATCACCTCGTACAAGCTGCTGCTGCACACCTGGGCACACCTGGGCTGTTGTTTTTTGGTTTTTTTGTGATTTTTGGGCGGTTTTTGATGGGGATTTTTTCCTCACCTGTCTCACCTGTCAGGGCTGGACCAAGCCCAGCGCTGGTGCTGCACACCTGGGCTCACCTGGGCACACCTGGGCTGGAGTTTTGAGGTTTTTTGGAGTTTTTTTTGAGGTTTTTTGGAGTTTTTCAGGTGTTTTTGGGCCATTTTTTGGGTGTTTTTGGGCCAATTTTCACCGGAATTTTTTCCTCACCTGTCTCACCTGTCTCACCTGTCAGGGCTGGACCGAGCCCAGCGCGTTCCACGTGGGCATCACCTCCTACAAGCTGGTGCTGCACACCTGGGCACACCTGGGCACACCTGGGCACACCTGGGCACACCTGGGCACACCTGGGCTGGATTTTTCGGGATTTTTGGCGTTTTTGGGCCGTTTTTAATGGGGATTTTTTCCTCACCTGTCTCACCTGTCAGGGCTGGACCGAGCCCAACGTTGGTGCTGCACACCTGGGCACACCTGGGCACACCTGGGCACACCTGGGCACACCTGGGCACACCTGGGCACACCTGGGCTGGATTTTTTGGGGATTTTTGGCGTTTTTGGGCCATTTTGGATGGGGATTTTTTCCTCACCGGTCTCACCTGTCTCACCTGTCAGGGCTGGACCGAGCCCAACGTTGGTGCTGCACACCTGGGCACACCTGGGCACACCTGGGCTGGATTTTTGAGGTTTTTTGGAGTTTTTTTGAGGTTTTTTGGAGTTTTTTGGGTGTTTTTGGGCCAATTTTCACAGGGATTTTTTCCTCACCTGTCTCACCTGTCTCACCTGTGCAGGGCTGGACCGAGCCCAAC
The DNA here is from genome assembly GCF_027887145.1 of Ammospiza caudacuta. NCBI lineage: Eukaryota > Metazoa > Chordata > Aves > Passeriformes > Passerellidae > Ammospiza > Ammospiza caudacuta. The sequence continues at coordinate 185,635 of NC_080629.1, read as the reverse complement.
GCGTTCCACGTGTGCATCACCTCGTACAAGCTGCTGCTGCACACCTGGGCACACCTGGGCTGTTGTTTTTTGGTTTTTTTGTGATTTTTGGGCGGTTTTTGATGGGGATTTTTTCCTCACCTGTCTCACCTGTCAGGGCTGGACCAAGCCCAGCGCTGGTGCTGCACACCTGGGCTCACCTGGGCACACCTGGGCTGGAGTTTTGAGGTTTTTTGGAGTTTTTTTTGAGGTTTTTTGGAGTTTTTCAGGTGTTTTTGGGCCATTTTTTGGGTGTTTTTGGGCCAATTTTCACCGGAATTTTTTCCTCACCTGTCTCACCTGTCTCACCTGTCAGGGCTGGACCGAGCCCAGCGCGTTCCACGTGGGCATCACCTCCTACAAGCTGGTGCTGCACACCTGGGCACACCTGGGCACACCTGGGCACACCTGGGCACACCTGGGCTGGATTTTTCGGGATTTTTGGCGTTTTTGGGCCGTTTTTGATGGGGATTTTTTCCTCACCTGTCTCACCTGTCAGGGCTGGACCGAGCCCAACGTTGGTGCTGCACACCTGGGCACACCTGGGCACACCTGGGCTGGATTTTTGAGGTTTTTTGGAGTTTTTTTGAGGTTTTTTGGAGTTTTTTGGGTGTTTTTGGGCCAATTTTCACAGGGATTTTTTCCTCACCTGTCTCACCTGTCTCACCTGTGCAGGGCTGGACCGAGCCCAACGCGTTCCACGTGTGCATCACCTCGTACAAGCTGCTGCTGCACACCTGGGCACACCTGGGCTGTTGTTTTTTGGTTTTTTTGTGATTTTTGGGCGGTTTTTGATGGGGATTTTTTCCTCACCTGTCTCACCTGTCAGGGCTGGACCAAGCCCAGCGCTGGTGCTGCACACCTGGGCTCACCTGGGCACACCTGGGCTGGAGTTTTGAGGTTTTTTGGAGTTTTTTTTGAGGTTTTTTGGAGTTTTTCAGGTGTTTTTGGGCCATTTTTTGGGTGTTTTTGGGCCAATTTTCACCGGAATTTTTTCCTCACCTGTCTCACCTGTCTCACCTGTCAGGGCTGGACCGAGCCCAGCGCGTTCCACGTGGGCATCACCTCCTACAAGCTGGTGCTGCACACCTGGGCACACCTGGGCACACCTGGGCACACCTGGGCACACCTGGGCACACCTGGGCTGGATTTTTCGGGATTTTTGGCGTTTTTGGGCCGTTTTTAATGGGGATTTTTTCCTCACCTGTCTCACCTGTCAGGGCTGGACCGAGCCCAACGTTGGTGCTGCACACCTGGGCACACCTGGGCACACCTGGGCACACCTGGGCACACCTGGGCACACCTGGGCACACCTGGGCTGGATTTTTTGGGGATTTTTGGCGTTTTTGGGCCATTTTGGATGGGGATTTTTTCCTCACCGGTCTCACCTGTCTCACCTGTCAGGGCTGGACCGAGCCCAACGTTGGTGCTGCACACCTGGGCACACCTGGGCACACCTGGGCTGGATTTTTGAGGTTTTTTGGAGTTTTTTTGAGGTTTTTTGGAGTTTTTTGGGTGTTTTTGGGCCAATTTTCACAGGGATTTTTTCCTCACCTGTCTCACCTGTCTCACCTGTGCAGGGCTGGACCGAGCCCAGCGCGTTCCACGTGTGCATCACCTCCTACGAGCTGCTGCTGCACACCTGGGCACACCTGGGCTGTTGTTTTTTGGTTTTTTTGTGATTTTTGGGCGGTTTTTGATGGGGATTTTTTCCTCACCTGTCTCACCTGTCAGGGCTGGACCAAGCCCAGCGCTGGTGCTGCACACCAGGGCTCACCTGGGCACACCTGGGCTGGAGTTTTGAGGTTTTTTGGAGTTTTTTTTGAGGTTTTTTGGAGTTTTTCAGGTGTTTTTGGGCCAATTTTGGGGCGTTTTTGGGCCAATTTTCACAGGGATTTTTTCCTCACCCGTCTCACCTGTCTCACCTGTCAGGGCTGGACCGAGCCCAGCGCGTTCCACGTGTGCATCAGCTCCTACAAGCTGGTGCTGCACACCTGGGCACACCTGGGCACACCTGGGCTGGATTTTTTGGGGATTTTTGGCGTTTTTGGGCCATTTTGGATGGGGATTTTTTCCTCACCTGTCTCACCTGTCTCACCTGTGCAGGGCTGGAGCAAGCCCAACGCGTTCCACGTGTGCATCACCTCGTACAAGCTGCTGCTGCACACCTGGGCACACCTGGGCTGTTGTTTTTTGGTTTTTTTGTGATTTTTGGGCGGTTTTTGATGGGGATTTTTTCCTCACCTGTCTCACCTGTCTCACCTGTGCAGGGCTGGACCAAGCCCAACGCGTTCCACGTGTGCATCACCTCGTACAAGCTGGTGCTGCAGGACCACCAGGCGTTCCGCAGGAAGAACTGGAAGTACCTGATCCTGGACGAGGCGCAGAACATCAAAAACTTCAAATCCCAGCGCTGGCAGTCCCTGCTCAACTTCAACAGGTGAGGGTGGGCACACCTGGGCACACCTGGGCACAGCTGGGCACGGCTGGGAGGGGGTGGAGCGAAAAAACCCCGTGGAATTTGGGTGGGAAACGGGGATTTTGGGGTGAGAAATGGGGATTTTGGGGTGAAAAATGGGGATTTTGGGTTACCTGGGCACACCTGGGCACACCTGGGCACACCTGGGATATTTGCAGAATCACTTTGGGCTATGCCTGGGTGCAGCCGGGTTATCTGGGATACACCTGGGCACACTTGGGCACACCTGGGATATACCTGGGCACACCTGGGCACACCTGGGATATACCTGGGCACACCTGGGCACACCTGGGATAGACCTGGGATATACCTGGGCACACCTGAGACGCACCTGAGGCACGGCTGGGTACGCCTGGGTACAGCTGGGCACACCTTCGGCACACCTGAGTTACCTGGGTCACACCTGGGGTACACCTGAGCACAACTGAGTACACGGAGGCACACCTGGGCACACCTGGGCACACCTGAGCAGGTGTAGGTGCACCTAGGATGTACCTTGGCACACCTGGGCACACCTGGGCACACCTGTACCTGTCCACACTGGTTCTTACCTGGCTGGACCTGTGCTCAGCTCTGTTTAGCTACTCCTGCCTGTCCTTACCTGTCCTTACCTGTCTCACCTGTCCTTACCTGTCCATACCTGTGTGTACCTGTCCATACCTGTCCATACCTGTGTGTACCTGTCCGTACCTGTGTGTACCTGTCCATACCTGTCCATACCTGTCCATACCTGTGTGTACCTGTCCGTACCTGTCCATACCTGTCCTTACCTGTGTGTACCTGTCCGTACCTGTCCATACCTGTGTGTACCTGTCCTTACCTGTCCATACCTGTCCATACCTGTCCATACCTGTGTGTACTTGTCTGTACCTGTCCATACCTGTCCTTACCTGTCCATACCTGCGTGTACCTGTCCATACCTGCCCTTACCTGTGTATATTTCTGTGTGCCTGTGCGTGTTTGTCCTTACCTGTCTGTGCGTGTCTCACCTGTGTGTGTGTGTCTGTGTGTGTCTCACCTCTGTGTGTGTCTCACCTGTGTCTCACCTGTGTGTGTGTGTGTCTTACCTGTGTGTGTCTCACCTGTGTGCATGTGTCTCACCTGTGTCTCACCTGTGCACGTGTGTGCGCGTCTCATCTGTGTCTCACCTGTGTGTGTGTGTGTGTGTGTGTGTCACCTGTGTGTGCATGTCTCACCTGTGTGTGTGTGTCTCACCTGTGTCTCACCTGTGTGTGTGTGTGTCTCACCTGTGTCTCACCTGTGTGTGTCTCACTTGTGTGCGTGTCTCACCTGTGTCTCACCTGTGCATGTGTGTGTCTTACCTCTGTGTGTGTGTGTGTGTGCGTCTCACCTGTGTGTGCATGTCTCACCTTGTCTCACCTGTGTGTGTGTGTGTCTCACCTGTCTCATCTGTGCCTCACCTGTGTCTCTCACCTGTGTGTGTGTCTCACCTGTCTCACCTGTGTCTCACCTGTGTGTGTGTGTGTGTGTGTCTCACCTGTCTCACCTGTATCTCACCTGTGTCTCACCTGTGTCTCACCTGTGTGTGTGTGTCTCATCTGTCTCACCTGTCTCACCTGTATCTCACCTGTGTCTCACCTGTGTCTCACCTGTGTGTGTGTGTCTCACCTGTGTCTCACCTGTGTGTGTGTGTGTCTCATCTGTCTCACCTGTCTCACCTGTATCTCACCTGTGTCTCACCTGTGTCTCACCTGTGTGTGTGTGTCTCACCTGTGTCTCACCTGTGTGTGTGTGTGTCTCATCTGTCTCACCTGTCTCACCTGTATCTCACCTGTGTCTCACCTGTGCCTCACCTGTGTGTGTGTGTCTCACCTGTGCCTCACCTGTGTGTGTGTGTCTCACCTGTGTCTCATCTGTGTCTCACCTGTGTCTCACCTGTGTCTCACCTGTGCATGTGTGTGTATGTGTGTGTCTCACCTGTGTCTCACCTGTGTCTCACCTGTGCAGGATCTTCTCCACGTCTGGAGCTGCCGCCATTTTGTGACCTCCAAAATTCCCATTTCCAACCCCAAAACCTCCAAATTTTTCACCCCAAGATCGGCAGGTTTTGCCCCAAAATTTCTTCACTCGTCCCCACAGGTGCCTCACCTGTGTCTCACCTGTGCATGTGTGTGTATGTGTGTGTCTCACCTGTGTCTCACCTGTGTGTGTGTGTCTCACCTGTGTCTCACCTGTGTGTGTGTGTCTCACCTGTGTCTCACCTGTGTCTCGCCTTCCCAGGATCATCTCCAGATCTGGAGGTGCCGCCATTTTGTGACCTCCAAAATTTCCATTTCCTGCCCCAAAACCTCCAAATTTTTTGCTCGAAATCGGCATTTTTTGCCCCAAAATTTTGTGACTCGTGCCCAGAGGTGCCTGACCTGTGTCTCACCTGTGTCTCACCTGTGTCTCACCTGTGTCTCACCTGCTCAGGATCTTCTCCAGATCTGGAGGTGCCGCCGCCATTTTGTGACCTCCAAAATTCCCATTTCCAGCCATAAAAATCCCATTTTTGACCCTAAAAACTTCGAAATTTTTTCCCCAAAATCGGCGTTTTTCGCCCCAAAATCTTGTCGCGTGTCCCCAGAGGTGTCTCACCTTCTTCTCACCTGTGTCTCACCTGTGTCTCACCTGCCCAGGATCTTCTCCAGATCTGGATGTGCCGCCGCCATTTTGTGACCTCCAAAATTTCCATTTCCAGCCATAAAGTTCCCATTTTTGACCCTAAAAACTTCAAATTTTTTCCCCAAAATCGGCGTTTTTTGCCCCAAAATCTTGTCGCGTGTCCCCAGAGGTGTCTCACTTCTTCTCACCTGTGTCTCACCTGTGTCTCACCTGCCCAGGATCTTCTCCAGATCTGGATGTGCCGCCGCCATTTTGTGACCTCCAAAATTCCCATTTCCAGCCATAAAATTCCCATTTTTGACCCTAAAAACTTCAAATTTTTTCCCCAAAATCGGCGTTTTTTGCCCCAAAATCTTGTCGCGTGTCCCCAGAGGTGTCTCACCTTCTTCTCACCTGTGTCTCACCTGTGTCTCACCTGCCCAGGATCTTCTCCAGATCTGGATGTGCCGCCGCCATTTTGTGACCTCCAAAATTCCCATTTCCAGCCATAAAGTTCCCATTTTTGACCCTAAAAACTTCAAATTTTTTCCCCAAAATCGGCGTTTTTTGCCCCAAAATCTTGTCGCGTGTCCCCAGAGGTGTCTCACCTTCTTCTCACCTGTGTCTCACCTGTGTCTCACCTGCCCAGGATCTTCTCCAGATCTGGATGTGCCGCCGCCATTTTGTGACCTCCAAAATTCCCATTTCCAGCCATAAAATTCCCATTTTTGACCCTAAAAACTTCAAAATTTTTTCCCCAAAATCGGCGTTTTTCGCCCCAAAATCTTGTCGCGTGTCCCCAGAGGTGTCTCACCTTCTTCTCACCTGTGTCTCACCTGTGTCTCACCTGCCCAGGATCTTCTCCAGATCTGGAGGTGCCGCCGCCATTTTGTGACCTCCAAAATTCCCATTTTCAGCCATAAAAATCCCATTTTTGACCCTAAAAACTTCAAAATTTTTTCCCCAAAATCGGCGTTTTTCGCCCCAAAATCTTGTCGCGTGTCCCCAGAGGTGTCTCACCTTCTTCTCACCTGTGTCTCACCTGTGTCTCACCTGCCCAGGATCTTCTCCAGATCTGGATGTGCCGCCGCCATTTTGTGACCTCCAAAATTCCCATTTCCAGCCATAAAATTCCCATTTTTGACCCTAAAAACTTCAAATTTTTTCCCCAAAATCGGCGTTTTTTGCCCCAAAATCTTGTCGCGTGTCCCCAGAGGTGTCTCACTTCTTCTCACCTGTGTCTCACCTGTGTCTCACCTGCCCAGGATCTTCTCCAGATCTGGATGTGCCGCCGCCATTTTGTGACCTCCAAAATTCCCATTTTCAGCCATAAAAATCCCATTTTTGACCCTAAAAACTTCAAAATTTTTTCCCCAAAATCGGCGTTTTTCGCCCCAAAATCTTGTCGCGTGTCCCCAGAGGTGTCTCACCTTCTTCTCACTTGTGTCTCACCTGTGTCTCACCTGCCCAGGATCTTCTCCAGATCTGGAGGTGCCGCCGCCATTTTGTGACCTCCAAAATTCCCATTTCCAGCCATAAAATTCCCATTTTTGACGCTAAAAACTTCGAAATTTTTTCCCCAAAATCGGCGTTTTTCGCCCCAAAATTTTGCCGCTCGCCCCCAGAGGTGCCTGACCTGTGTCTCGCCCGTGTTCTCACCCGCAGCCAGCGCCGGCTGCTGCTCACAGGTACGCCGCTGCAGAACTCGCTGATGGAGCTCTGGTCGCTGATGCACTTCCTCATGCCCAGCGTGTTCCAGTCGCACCGCGAGTTCCGCGAGTGGTTCCACAACCCCCTGACGGGCATGATCGAGGGCAGCCAGGAGTACAACGAGAGCCTCGTCAAACGGCTCCACAAGGTAACGCACCTGGGCACACCTGGATACACCTGGGTTATGTGGGGTAGGAGTGGGTTATAGCGGGATATATCACCCGGGTCACACCTGGGTTCCACAGCCCCTGACGGGCACGATCGAGGGCAGCCAGGAGTACAGCGAGAGCCTTGTCAAGAGATTGCACAAGGTAACGCACCTGGGCACACCTGGGCACACCTGTGATACACCTGGATACACCTGGGTATGGGTACATACACATGGGGTACACCTGGGTCACACCTGGGTTCCACAACCCCCTGACGGGCACGATCGAGGGCAGCCAGGAGTACAACGAGAGCCTCGTCAAACGGCTCCACAAGGTAACGCACCTGGGCACACCTGGGGCACATACAGACACACCTGTGACACACCTGTGACACACCTGTGACACACCTGACCAGGTGTTCCCCCCCTCCCAGGTGCTGCGGCCGTTCCTGCTGCGGGATTAAACACACCTGGGCACACCTGGGCACACACAGACACACCTGTGACACACCTGTGCCCACCTGTGACACACCTGACCAGGTGTTTCCCCTCCCCCCCAGGTGCTGCAGGAACTAAACACACCTGGGCACACTCGGGCCCACACAGACACACCTGTGACACACCTGTGACACACCTGTGCCCACCTGTGACACACCTATGACACACCCGGGACACACCTGTGCCCACCTGACCAGGTGTGTTTGTCCCCCCCCAGGTGCTGCAGGAACCAAGCACACCTGGGCACACTGGGGCACACTGGGGCCCACACACACACACCTGTGACACACCTGTGACACACCTGACCAGGTGTTTCCCCCCCAGGTGCTGCGGCCGTTTCTGCTGTGGGATTAAACACACCTGGGGCACACCTGGGCACACACAGACACACCTGTGCCCACCTGTGACACACCTGTGACACACCTGTGCCCACCTGTGACACACCTGTGCCCACCTGTGACACACCTGTGACACACCTGTGCCCACCTGTGCCCACCTGACCAGGTGTGTTTGTCCCCCCCCAGGTGCTGCAGGAACTAAACACACCTGGGGCACACCTGGGGCACACTGGGGCCCGCACAGACACACCTGTGGCACACCTGTGACACACCTGTGACACACCTGTGCCCGCCTGTGACACACCTGTGACACACCTGTGACACACCTGACCAGGTGTTTCTCCTCCCCCCCAGGTGCTGCAGGAACTAAACACACCTGGGCACACTTGGGCCCACACAGACACACCTGTGACACACCTGTGACACACCTGTGCCCACCTGTGCCCACCTGACCAGGTGTGTTTGTCCCCCCCCAGGTGCTGCAGGAACTAAGCACACCTGGGGCACACCTGGGGCACACTGGGGCCCGCACAGACACACCTGTGGCACACCTGTGACACACCTGTGACACACCTGTGCCCGCCTGTGACACACCTGTGACACACCTGACCAGGTGTTTCCCCTCCCCCCCAGGTGCTGCAGGAACTAAACACACCTGGGCACACTCGGGCCCACACAGACACACCTGTGACACACCTGTGACACACCTGTGCCACACCTGTGCCCACCTGACCAGGTGTGTTTGTCCCCCCTAGTTGCTGCAGGAACTAAACACACCTGGGCACACCTGGGGCACACTGGGGCCTGCGCAGACACACCTGTGACACACCTGTGACACACCTGTGACACACCTGTGCCCACCTGTGCCCACCTGACCAGGTGTGTTTGTGCCCCCCCAGGTGCTGCGGCCGTTCCTGCTGCGCCGCCTCAAGGTGGACGTGGAGAAGCAGATGCCCAAGAAGTACGAGCACGTGCTGCGGTGCCGCCTCTCCAAGCGCCAGCGGTTCCTCTACGACGACTTCATGGGCCAGGCCAGGTGAGCCGGGCACACCTGGGCACACCTGGGCACACCTGGGCGCCAAAAAATCCCCAGATTCCCGTTAAATTCTACCCAAATTTGATCAAATTGTGCCCAAACTTACCAAATGTGGCCCCGAAATTCACCATTGGGGGTCCTTGATGACGTCATGGACTTGGCCAGGTGAGGCTGGCACACCTGGGCACACCTGGGCACACCTGGGCACACCTGGGGGCAAAAAAATCCCCAAATTCCCGTTAAATTCTGCCCAAATTTGATCAAATTGTGCCCAAATTTACCAAATGTGGCCCCAAAATTCACCATTTGGGGTCTTTGATGACGTCATGGCCAGGCCAGGTGAGGCTGGCACACCTGGGCACACCTGGGCACACCTGGAAGCCACAAAATCACAAAATTCCTGTGTAATTTTACCCAAATTTGATCAAATTGTGCCCCGGTGTGCCCAGGTGAGCTCAGGTGAATTTCCCACCCCAATTTCGGCACCTGGAGCCCCAAAACCCCCAAATTTCTGCAGGAAATGCCCCAAAATTCCCCTTTAAATCCATCCTAAATTTCTCAGGTGAGCTCAGGTGAGTCCCAGGTGAATTTCCCACCTCCAAAATCCCCAAATTTCCTCTTTAAACCCCAAAATTTCCCCTTTAAATCTCTCCCAAATTCCCCCAAATTTCTCAGGTGAGCTCAGGTGAATTTTCCATCCCAATTTCCGCACCTGGAGCCCCAAAACCCCCAAATTTTTGCCTAAAATCCCCCAAAATTCCTTTTTAAATCCCTCCCAAATTCCTCAGGTGAGGTCCAGGTGTTCTCAGGTGAGTTCAGGTGAGCCCCAGGTGATCTTTTCATGTATTTTTTTGGCAGCTGGAGCCCCAGAATCCCCAAATTTTCCCCTTTAAATCCCTCCCAAATTGCCCCAAATTTCTCAGGTGAGCTCAGGTGAGTCCCAGGTGATCTCAGGTGATTTTCCTACGAAGGTTTTGGCGCTGAGAACCCCCAAATTTTTCCCTAAAATCCCCAAAATTTCCCCTTTAAATCTCTCTAAAATTCCCCCAAATTTCTCAGGTGAGCTCAGGTGAGTCCCAGGTGAATTTCCCACCTCCAAAATCCCCGAATTTTCTCTTTAAACCCCACAATTTCCTCTTTAAATTCCTCCCAAATTCCCCCAAATTTCCCAGGTGAGCTCAGGTGAATTTCCCACCCCAATTTCAGCACCTGGAGCCCGAAAACCCCCAAATTTTTTCAGGAAATCCCCCAAAATTCCCTTTCCAAGCCCTCCCAAATTTCTCAGGTGAGCTCAGGTGAGTCCCAGGTGAATTTCCCACCTCCAAAATCCCAAAATTTCCCCTTTAAACCCCAAAATTTCCCCTTTAAATCTCTCCCAAATTCCCCCAAATTTCTCAGGTGAGCTCAGGTGAATTTCCCATCCCAATTTCAGCACCTGGAGCCCCAAAACCCCCAAATTTTTGCCAAAAACCCCCCAAATTTCCCCTCTAAATTCCTCCCAAAATCCTCCAGATTTCTCAGGTGTGCCCAGGTGTGCCCAGGTGAGCTCAGGTGTTCTCAGGTGCTTTCTCTGTCCTGCTTTTGGCATCTGGAACCCCAAAATTCCCCTTTAAACCCCCAAATTTCCCCTTTACATCCCTCCCAAATTCCCCCAAATTTCTCAGGTGATTCCCAGGTGTGCCCAGGTGTGCCCAGGTACCATTTAACCCCTCGTTTCCACCACCAAGGTCAGCGTGGAGCCCCAAAACCCCCAAATTTTTGCCAAAAATCCCCAAAATTTCCCCTTTAAATCCCTCCCAAAATCCCACAAATTTCTCAGGTGGTCTCAGGTGTGCCCAGGTGTGCCCAGGTGTGCCCGGGTGTGCCCAGGTGTGCCCGGGTGACCTCCACACGAATTTCCCACCCCAATTTCAGCACCTGGAGCCCCAAAACCCCCAAATTTTTGCCTAAAATCCCCCAAATTTCCCCTCTAAATTCCTCCCAAAATCCTCCAGATTTCTCAGGTGAGTTCCAGGTGTGCCCAGGTGAGCTCAGGTGTTCTCAGGTGGTTTCTCTGTCCTGCTTTTGGCATCTGGAACCCCAAAATTCCGCTTTAAACCCCCAAACTTCCCCTTTAAATCCCTCCCAAAATCCCCCAAATTTCTCAGATGATCTCAGGTAATTCCCAGGTGTGCCCAGGTGTGCCCAGGTGTGCCCGGGTAACATTTAACCCCTTCATTCCCAGTACCAAGGTCAGCGTGGAGCCCCAAAATCCCCAAATTTTTGCCTAAAATCCCCAAAATTTCCCCTTTAAATGCCTTTCGAATTCCCCCAAATTTCTCAGGTGATCTCAGGTGTGCCCAGGTGTGCCCAGGTGTGCCCAGGTGACCTCCACACGGATTTCCCACCCCAATTTCAGTACCTGGTGCCCCAAAAATCCCCAAATTTTTGCCTAAAATCCCCGAAATTTCCCCTTTAAATCCCTCCCAAATTCCCCCAAATTTCTCAGGTGATTCCCAGGTGTGCCCAGGTGTGCCCAGGTGTGCCCAGGTACCATTTAACCCCTCGTTTCCAGCTCCAAGGTCAGCGTGGAGCCCCAAAATCCCCAAATTTTTGCCTAAAATCCCCCAAATTTCCCCTTTAAATCCCTCCCAAATTCCCCCAAATTTCCCAGGTGATTCCCAGGTGTGCCCAGGTGTGCCCAGGTACCATTTAACCCCTCGTTTCCACCACCAAGGTCAGCGTGGAACCCCAAAATCCCCAAATTTTTGCCTAAAATCCCCCAAATTTCCCCTTTAAATCCCTCCCAAAATCCCACAAATTTCTGAGATGGTCTCAGGTGTGCCCAGGTGTGCCCAGGTGTGCCCGGGTGTGCCCAGGTGTGCCCGGGTGACCTCCACACGAATTTCCCACCCCAATTTCAGCACCTGGAGCCCCAAAACCCCCAAATTTTTGCCTAAAATCCCCCAAATTTCCCCCTCTAAATCCCTCCCAAAATCCCCCAAATTTCTCAGGTGTGCCCAGGTGTGCCCAGGTGAGCTCAGGTGTTCTCAGGTGCTTTCTTTGTCCTGCTTTTGGCATCTAGAGCCCCAAAATCCCCGAATTTTTACCTAAAATCCCCAAGTTTTTGTCAAAAATCCCCAAATTTTTACCTTAAATCCCTCCCAAATTTCCCCAAATTTCTCGAGTAATGCCCAGGTGTGCCCAGGTGTGCCCGGGTGTGCCCAGGTAACGTTTAACCCCTTCGTTCCCAGCACCAAGGCGACGCTGGCCAGCGGCCATTTCATGAGCGTCATCAACGTGCTGATGCAGCTGCGCAAGGTGTGCAACCACCCCGACCTGTTCGAGCCCCGCCCCGTGACGTCACCGCTGGTCACGCCCGGCCTCAGCCTGGGCGCCCCCGCCCTCGTGCTCAGGGCGCTGGAGCCACACCCCTTCCAGGTAAGACACGCCCACTTTTTGGGGGGGGACACGCCTCTTTTCAGTGGGACACGCCTCCTTTTTGGGTGGGACACGCCCCTTTTTTTGGGGTGGGACACGCCCCTTTTTGGGTGGTCACGCCCCCTTTTGGGTGGGACACGCCCCTTTTTGGGTGGGACACGCCCCCTTTTTGGTGGGACACGCCCCCTTTTTTTGGTAGGACATATCTAGACAGGTGAGAGAGCCACACCCCTTCCAGGTGAGACACGCCCACTTTTTTTGGGGGGGGGACACGCCTCTTTTCAGTGGGACACGCCCCCTTTTTGGGTGGGACACGCCCCTTTTTTGGGGTGGGACACGCCCCTTTTTGGGTGGTCACGCCCCCTTCGGGTGGGACACGCCCCCTTTCAGGTGGGACACTCCCTTGTTAGGGTGGGACACGCCCCCTTTTTTTTGGTGGGACACGCCCCCTTTTTTTGGTAGGACATATCTAGACAGGTGAGAGAGCCACACCCCTTCCAGGTGAGACACGCCCACTTTTTTGGGGGGACACGCCCCCTTTTGGGTGGGACACACCCCCTTCCAGGTGAGACATGCCCCCTTCCAGGTGGGACACACCCCCTTTTGGGTGGGACACGCCCCCTTTTTTGGGTGGGACACGCCCCTTTTTGGGTGGTCACGCCCCCTTCGGGTGGGACACGCCCCCTTTCAGGTGGGACACTCCCTTGTTAGGGTGGGACACGCCCCCTTTTTTTGGTGGGACACGCCCCCTTTTTGGTGGGACACGCCCCGTTTTTTTGGCAGGACATATCTAGACAGGTGAGAGAGCCACACCCCTTCCAGGTGAGACACGCCCACTTTTTTGGGGGGACACGCCCCCTTTTGGGTGGGACACGCCCCTTTTTCGGGGTGGGACACGCCCCTTTTTGGGTGGTCACGCGCCCTTTTGGGTGGAACACGCCCCTTTTTGGGGTGGGACACGCCCCCTTTTGGGTGGTCACGCCCCCTTCGGGTGGGACACGCCCCCTTTCAGGTGGGACACTCCCTTGTTAGGGTGGGACACGCCCCCTTTTTTGGTGGGACACGCCCCCTTTTTGGTGGGACACGCCCCCTTTTTTTGGTAGGACATATCTAGACAGGTGAGAGAGCCACACCCCTTCCAGGTAAGACACGCCCACTTTTTTTGGGGGGGACACGCCTCTTTTCAGTGGGGCACGCCCCCTTTTTGGGTGGGACACGCCCCTTTTTTGGGGTGGGACACGCCCCTTTTTGGGTGGTCACGCCCCCTTTTGGGTGGGACACGCCCCTTTTTGGGTGGGACACGCCCCCTTTTTGGTGGGACACGCCCCCTTTTTTTGGTAGGACATATCTAGACAGGTGAGAGAGCCACACCCCTTCCAGGTGAGACACGCCCACTTTTTTTGGGGGGGGGACACGCCTCTTTTCAGTGGGACACGCCCCCTTTTTGGGTGGGACACGCCCCTTTTTTTGGGGTGGGACACGCCCCTTTTTGGGTGGTCACGCCCCCTTCGGGTGGGACACGCCCCCTTTCATGTGGGACACTCCCTTGTTAGGGTGGGACACGCCCCCTTTTTTTTGGTGGGACACGCCCCCTTTTTGGTGGGACACGCCCCCTTTTTTTGGTAGGACATATCTAGACAGGTGAGAGAGCCACACCCCTTCCAGGTGAGACACGCCCACTTTTTTGGTGGGGGGGACATGCCTCTTTTCAGTGGGACACGCCCCCTTTTTGGGTGGGACACGCCCCTTTTTTGGGGTGGGACACGCCCCTTTTTGGGTGGTCACGCCCCCTTCGGGTGGGACACGCCCCCTTTCGGGTGGGACACGCCCCCTTTTTTGGTGGGACACGCCCCCTTTTTGGTGGGACACGCCCCCTTTTTTTGGTAGGACATATCTAGACAGGTGAGAGAGCCACACCCCTTCCAGGTGAGACACGCCCACTTTTTTGGGGGGACACGCCCCCTTTTGGGTGGGACACACCCCCTTCCAGGTGAGACATGCCCCCTTCCAGGTGGGACACACCCCCTTTTGGGTGGGACACGCCCCCTTTTTTTGGGTGGGACACGCCCCTTTGGGGTGGGGCACGCCCCGTTTCAGTGGGACACGCCCCGTTTCAGTGGGACACGCCCCCTTTTTGGGTGGGACACGCCCCCTTTTTGGGTGGGACACGCCCCTTTTTGGGTGGGACACACCTGTACAGGTGAGAGAGACACACCCCTTCCACGCGAGACACGCCCCTTTTGGGGTGGGACACACCCCCTATTTGGGGGGGCGACACACCTGGACAGGTGAGAGAGCCACGCCCCCTTTTTGAGACACGGCCCTCCTGGGTGAGTGACACACCTGTGCAGGTGAGGGAGACACGCCCCCTCCAGGTGGAACACGCCCCCTTTTGGGGTGGGACACGCCCCTTTTCAGTGGGACACACCTGGGACAGGTGAGACACGGCTGGGGATGGGTGTGATGCACACCTGGGGATCGGTGACACACGCCTGGGACAGGTGAGACACACCTGTGATAGGTGACACAAACCTGGGACAGGTGAGACACATACGGGGACAGGTGAGGTACACCTGGGCATGGCTGACACACACCTGGGACAGGTGAGACAGAGGCGAGGCAGGTGAGAGTTCACACACCTGGGACAGGTGAGACACACCTGAGACAGGTGAGGTACACCTGGGGATGGGTGTGATACACACCTGGGACAGGTGAGACGCACCTGGGGATGGGTGGGACTCAGGTGAGACACACCTGAGACAGGTGAGACACACGTGAGATGGGTGAGACACACCTGGGGATCGGTGACACACACCTGGGACAGGTGAGACACACCTGGGGATGGGTGGGACACGGGTAGGACACACCTGGGGATCGGTGACACACACCTGGGACAGGTGAGACACACCTGGGGGCGGGTGGGACACAGGTGAGACACATATAGGGACAGGTAAGACACACCTGGGACAGGTGAGACACACGTGAGATGAGTGACACACACCTGGGGATGGGCTGACACACACCTGGACAGGTGAGACACACCTGGGGACGGGCGGGACACAGGTGAGACACACCTGGGGCACAGATAGAGACAGGTGAGGCACTTTTGGGACAGGTGGGAGATACTGAGGGGTGAGACACACCTGAGACACACCTGGGACAGGCGAGACACACCTGGGGATGGGTGGGACACACCTGAGACACCTGGGACAGGTGAGACACACCTGGGGATGGGTGTGATACACACCTGGGACAGGTGAGACGCACCTGGGGATGGGCGGGACACAGGTGACACACACCTGAGACAGGTGAGACACACGTGAGATGGGTGAGACACACCTGGGGATCGGTGACACACACCTGGACTGGTGAGACACACCTGCAATACGTGAGGTACACCTGAGACAGGTGAGACTCACCTGCAATAGGTGAGGTACACCTGGGGATGGGTGGGACACGGGTAGGACACACCTGGGGATGGGTGACACACACCTGGACAGGTGAGACACACCTGGGGACGGGCGGGACACACCTGAGACACACCTGGACAGGTGAGACACACCTGGGGATGGGTGACACACACCTGGACAGGTGAGACACACCTGGGGATGGGTGACACACACCTGGACAGGTGAGACACACCTGGGGATGGGTGACACACACCTGGGACAGGTGAGACACACCTGGGGACGGGCGGGACACAGGTGAGACACACCTGGGGCACAGATAGAGACAGGTGAGGCACTTTTGGGACAGGTGAGAGACACTAAGGGAGGGGTGGGACACACCTGAGACACACCTGGGGACAGGTGAGACACACCTGCGGATGGGTGTGACACAGGTGAGACACACCTGAAACAGGTGAGACACACCTGAGATAAGTGAGGTACACCTGGGGATCGGTGACACACACCTGGTACAGGTGAAACACACCTGGGATGGGTGACACACACCTGGACAGGTGAGACACACCTGGGGATGGGTGGGACACACCTGAGACACACCTGGGGCAGGTGAGACACACCTGGGGATGGGTGACACACACCTGGACAGGTGAGACACACCTGGGGATGGGCAGGACACAGGTGAGACACACCTGGGACAGGTGAGACATGAGTGAGACACACCTGGGGATGCGTGTGACACACACCTGGACAGGTGAGACACACCTGGGGATGGGCGGGACACACCTGAGACACACCTGGACAGGTGACACACACCTGAGGATGGGTGGGACACGGGTGGGACACACCTGGGACAGGTGAGACCCTGGAGAGGTTGGGGAGTACTGGGAGGTGACGCAGGCGTCACCCAGGTGTGTCACACAGGTGTGTCACAGGTGTGTCCCAGGTGTCACTCAGGTGTGTCCCAGGTGTCACCCAGGTGTGTCACTCATGTGTTCCAGGTGTGTCCCAGGTGTCACTCAGGTGTGTCACAGGTGTCCCAGGTGTGTCACAGGTGTCACCCAGGTGTGTCACTCAGGTGTGTCACAGGTGTCACACAGGTGTGTCACACAGGTGTCACCCAGGTGTCACACAGGTGTGTCACAGGTGTGTCACACAGGTGTCACCCAGGTGTCACACAGGTGTGTCACAGGTGTGTCCCAGATGTGTCCCAGGTGTCACCCAGGTGTGTCGTGGATCGGTCAGGTGTGTCACAGGTGTACCAAATGTCACTCAGGTGTCGCCCAGGTGTATCACAGATTGTTGAGGTGTGCCACAGGTGTGTCAAATGTCACTCAGGTGTCACCCAGGTGTGTCAGGTGTCACTCAGGTGTGTCATAGATTGGTCAGGTGTGTCTCAGGTGTCCCAAATGTCACTCAGGTGTCACTCAAGTGTGTCAGGTGTGTCACAGATTGCTCAGTTGTCACTCAGGTGTCACTCAGGTGTGTCAGAGACTGCTCAGGTGTGTCACAGGTGTGACGCCGGTGTCACTCAGACGTATCATAGTTGGATACAGGTGTGTCACAGGTGTGTCCCAGGTGTCACACAGGTGTAGCACAGATTGCTCAGGTGTGTCACAGGTGTGTCGCAGGTGTCACTCAGGTGTATCACAGATTGCTCAGGTGCGTCACAGGTGTGTCAGGTGTGACTCAGGTGTATCACAGTTGCACTCAGGTGTGTTCCAGGTGTGTCCCAGGTGTGTCCCAGGTGTCACTCAGGTGTAGCACAGATTGCTCAGGTGCGTCACAGGTGTGTCAGGTGTCATGCAGGTAGCCTAGCTGTCACTCAGGTGTATCCCAGTTGAACACAGGTGTGTCCCAGGTGTGTCCCAGGTGTCCCAGGTGTGTCCCGGGCGTGTCCCGGGTGTGTCAGCTGTCACTCAGGTGTATCCTAGTCGCGCACAGGTGTGTCAGCTGTCACTCAGGTGTGTCAGGTGTATCCCAGTTGCACACAGGTGTGTCCCAGGTGTTTCAGGTGTGTCCCAGTTGCACACAGGTGTGTCCCAGGTGTGTCAGGTGTGTCCCAGTTGCACACAGGTGTGTCCCAGGTGTTTCAGGTGTGTCCCAGTTGCACACAGGTGTGTCCCAGGTGTTTCAGGTGTGTCCCAGTTGCACACAGGTGTGTCCCAGGTGTGTCCCAGGTGTGTCAGGTGTGTCCCAGGTGTCTCAGGTGTCACGCAGGTGTGTCAGATGTGACTCAGGTGTGTCCCAGGTGTGTCCCAGTTGCACACAGGTATCCCCCAAGTGTGTCCCAGGTGTGTCCCAAGTGTGTCAGCTGTCACTCAGGTGTGTCCCAGTTGCGCACAGGTGTGTCCCAGGCGTGTCCCAACTGTGTCAGGTGTGTCCCAGGTGTGTCCCAGTCGTGCACAGGTGTGTCCCAGCTGTGTCCCAGGTGTCTCAGCTGTGACTCAGGTGTATCACACTTACGCACAGGTGTGTCCCAGGTGTGTCAGGTGTGTCCCAGTTGCACACAGGTGTGTCAGGTGTGTCCCAGCTGTCACTCAGGTGTGTCCCAGTTGCGCACAGGTGTGTCAGGTGTGACTCAGGTGTGTCCCAGGTGTGTCCCGGGCGTGTCCCAGGTGTGAGCCGGGTGTGTCCCAGCTGTCACCCGGGCGTGTCCCAGGTGTGTCCCAGGTGTGTCCCAGTTGCACTCAGGCGTGTCCCGGGCGCGTCCCAGGTGTGTCAGGTGTGTCCCAGGTGTGTCCCAGGTATGTCCCGGGCGTGTCCCAGGTGTGTCCCAGGTGTGTCAGGTGTGTCCCAGGCGTGTCCCAGCTGTGTCACTCAGGTGTGTCCCAGTTGCACCCGGGCGTGTCCCAGGTGTGTCCCAGGTGTGTCCCAGTGGCACTCAGGCGTGTCCCAGGTGTGTCCCGGGCGTGTCCCAGGTGTGTCCCAGCTGTGTCACTCAGGTGTGTCCCAGTTGCACCCGGGCATGTCCCAGGCGTGTCCCGGTTGTGTCCCAGGTGTGTCAGGTGTGTCCCAGGTGTGTCCCAGGTGTCCCAGGCGTGTCCCAGGCGTGTCCCAGGCGTGTCCCAGGTGTGTCCCAGGTGTGTCAGGTGTGTCCCAGGTGTGTCCCAGCTGTGTCACTCAGGTGTGTCCCAGTTGCACCCGGGCGTGTCCCAGGCGCGTCCCAGGCGTGTCCCAGGCGTGTCCCAGGCGTGTCCCAGGCGTGTCCCAGGTGTGTCCCAGGTGTGTCCCAGTTGCACCCGGGCGTGTCCCAGGTGTGTCCCAGGTGTCCCAGGTGTGTCCCAGGCGTGTCCCGGGTGTGTCAGGTGTGTCCCAGTTGCACCCGGGCGTGTCCCAGGCGTGTCCCGGGTGTGTCAGGTGTGTCCCAGTTGCACCCGGGCATGTCCCAGGTGTGTCCCAGGTGTGTCAGGTGTGTCCCAGTTGCACCCGGGCGTGTCCCAGGCGTGTCCCAGGTGTGTCCCAGGTGTCCCAGGTGTGTCCCGGGCGTGTCCCGGGTGTGTCAGGTGTGTCCCAGGTGTGTCCCAGTGGCACCCGGGCGTGTCCCAGGCGTGTCCCGGGTGTGTCAGGTGTGTCCCAGGCATGTCCCAGGTGTGTCCCAGGCGTGTCCCAGGTGTGTCCCGGGTGTGCCAGGTGTGTCCCAGGCGTGTCCCAGTGGCGCCCGGGCGTGTCCCAGGTGTGACGCGGGTGTGCCCGCAGCAGGTGGACCTGTCTCCGTTCGAGCTGGCGTCGCTGGAGCTGCACCTGTCGCGCTACGCCTGCGATTGGTTCCTGCCGCGCTTCCGCGTCACGCGCCGCCACCTGGAGGACGTGGCCGCCGCCCCCGAGCCGCCGCCCCGCCCCAAGCCCGTGCGCATGAAGGTGAACAGGTGAGTGCGGGGCCGCGCCCGGGCACACCTGGGCACACCCGGGCGCGCCCGGGAGGGGGTAAAGCAAAAAAAACCCCGGGAAATTGGGGTGAGAAATGGGGGTTTTGGGGTGAGAAATGGGGATTTTGGGTGAGAAATGGGGATTTTGGGGTTACCTGGGCACACCTGGGCACACCTGGGAGGGGATGGGCGCAAAAAAACCCCGGGAAATTGGGGTGAGAAATGGGGATTTTGGGTGAGAAATGGGGATTTTGGGTGAAAAATGGGGATTTTGGGGTTACCTGGGCACACCTGGGCATGGCTGGGAGGGGATGGGCGCAAAAAAACCCCGTGAAATTGGGGTGAGAAATGGGGATTTTGGGGTGAAAATCGGGGATTTTTGGGTGAAAAGTAGGGATTTTGGGGTTACCTGAGCACACCTGGGCACAGCTGGGAGGGGATAAAGGAAAAAAACCCCGGGAAATTGGGTGAAAAATGGGGATTTTGGGGTGAAAAATGGGGATTTTGGGGTTACCTGGGCACACCTGGGCACACCTGGGCACACCTGGGCACACCTGGGCACGCCCGGGAGGGGGTAAAGGAAAAAAACCCCGGGAAATTCGGGTGAGAAATGGGGATTTTGGAGAGAAAATCAGGGATTTTGGGGTTACCTGGGCACACCTGGGCACACCTGGGCACACCTGGGAGGGGATGGGCACAAAAAGCCCCGGGAAGTTGGGGTGAGAAATGGGGATTTTGGGGTGAAAAATGGGGATTTTGGGGTTACCTGTGCACACCTGGGCACATCTGGGCACAGCTGGGCACGGCCGGGAGGGGATAAAGGAAAAAAACCCTGGGAAATTGGGGTGAAAAATGGGGATTTGGGGTGAGAAATGGGGATTTTGGGGTTACCTGGGTACCCCTGGGCACACCTGGGCACGGCCGGGAGGGGATAAAAGAAAAAAACTCTGTGAAATTTGGATGAAAAATGGGGATTTTGGGGTGAAAAATGGGGATTTTGGGGTGAAAATCGGGGATTTTGGGGTTACCTGCGCACAGCTGGGAGAGAAAAATGGGGGAAAACAGCGAAAATTGGGATAAAATAGGTGAAAATTGGGGGTTTTGGCACAGCTGAGCACACCTGGGGGAGATCTGGGCAGTCCTGGGCACACCTGGGGCAGCTAAAACACAAAAATTTGGGGTTAAAAGGGGCAAAATTGGGATTTTGGGCACACCTGGGCACACCTGGGGGGGTTTTGGCACACCTGGGCACACCTGGGCGGGGTTGGGCACACCTGGGTGAGGTTAGGCACACCTGGGCACACCTGGGCGCCATTATGGGCTTGTGCCAGGTGTTTATGCCCATCTACAGCCACACCCGTGGGCGTGTCCGTGCCCAAACATGGCGGCTCAGTGGGCGTGTCCGTGCCCAAACATGGCGGCTCAGTGGGCGTGTCCCGCCCTGACCCCGCCCCTTTCCCCCAGGATGCTGCAGCCGGTGCCGAAGGCGGAGCCTCGCGCCGTTCTGCTCCTCCCCGCCCCTCGCCCCGCCCCCGGGGGCGTGGCCTCGCCGAGCCCCGCCCCCTCCGCGCCGAGCCCCGCCCTCTCCGCGCCGAGCCCCGCCCCCTTGCTGGTGCAGGCCCCGCCTCTCGTCACGCTAAGCCACGCCCCCGGCGCTGGCCCCGCCCCCCTGGTGGCGACGCAGGGGGCGGGGCTGAACCTGGGGCTGGGGTTGGCGCTGGCCCCGCCCCGGGCCACGCCCACTCTGCTGGCTCCGCCCCCCGGAGGGCCCGCGCACGGTGAGGGGGCGGGGCTTAATTAATGAATGGATAATTGATTGGGGCGGGGTTTGTTAATTAGGGGTGGGGCTAATTGATTCATTGGGGTGGGGCTAATTAATTATGGGCGGGGTTTCCTATTTAGGGGTGGGGTTAATTAGGGCTTGGCCTAATTAGGCTTAAGCGTTAATTGGGTGGGGTTAATTAGGGCTGGGGTTTATTAAAAGTTATTTTTAATTGTGTGGGGCTAATTAGTGCTGAGCTTAATTAGGGGTTAGATTATTAGGCCTGGGAGTTAATTAAGCGGCGTTAATTACGGCTCTAGTAATTTAGAGGTTAGTTTAATTAATTATTAGGGGAGGGGTTAATTATTATTATTAATTATTAATTGGTGGGGCCAATAGTTAGTGGTGAGGTTAATTAGTGGTGGGGTGAATTAATTAATTAGGGGTAGGGTAATTAATTTGGGAGGTGGCGCTAATTTAGAGACAGGGGCTCGATTAGAATGGGGTGGGGCTTTATTAGGAAGGGGCGGGGCTTAATTAAGCATGGTTTAATTAAGAGGTGTTTAATTAAAGGTTGGGAAAACGGTGGGCGGGGCCTAATTAGGGCTGGAACTTTATATTTAAATGAGGTGGGTGTGGCCTGATTGATTTATTTCTCCCCCAGCTCTCCCGGCTGCTTCGTTGGCCACGCCCACCCCGGCAGGAGGCCCCGCCCCCGCGGCCACGCCCACACCAAATATGGGCAAAGGGGCGGGGCCGGCCCCGCCCCCTCCCGTGGGGGGCGTGGCCACGTTTGCGCTGCCCCAGCGGCTCCTGCTGGCCCCGGACATGCAGGCCCGGCTGCCCTGTAAGCCACGCCCCCCTCGTTTGCATCTCATTTGCATGAGCGCTCTGTTCAAGCCTTCTCAAACCCTAAATTAATTATGCGAATTTTTTTCCCTAAATTGTCTCAGATTTTATCAAAATTTCTCCCAAATATTTTTCAAATTCTTTCAACTCAAAAATCTTTTTTCATTTGCATCTCATTTGCATGAGTGTTCTTTGTAAGCTTTCTCGAACCCTAAAATAATTACGTAAAATTTTTACCTTTAGTTACCCCAAATATTATGAAAAATTTTCCCAATATTTTCCAAACCGCTTCCCAAGAATCCTTTTTTATTTGCATGTAATTTGCATATGATTTGCGTGCACACCTTTTAAAAACCTTTACTTAAATTTCTAAAACAATTAGGGAAATTATCTTCTTAAATTTGCACGAATTCTGTCAAAATTTGTCTCAAATTCACTCCAAACATCTCTCCCTTTTTTCTTTCTTATTTGCATCTCATTTGCATATGATTAGCATACAGAGAGTTAATACCTTTATTTAATGCTTTTATTTATTTCCATTTTTTCCCCCAAAACCCCCCCAAAAAATCCCCAAAATTCATTCATTACTCCCCTAATTAGGCCCTAATTTGCATAATTAAGCCGGGATTTTTGGGGGGAATTTTTCTGGGACCCCCTCCCCCACCTTCCCCACACCCCAATTAACAATTTTCAATTAAAATTTTTACCAAAATTTCCATTTTTTCCTCCAAAATCCCCCCCCAAAAAACTTCTCCGAAAATCCCCAAAATTAATTTATTTCCCCCTTAATTAGCACCTAGTTTGCATAATTAAGATGGGATGTTGGGGGGGAATTTTTCTGAGAACCCCTCCCCCACCTTCCCCACACCCCAATTAACAATTTTCAATTAAAATTTTACCCAAAATTTCCATTTTTCCCCCAAACCCCCCCCCCCCGGAAAACCTCCCAAAAAATCCCCAAAATTCATTCATTACTCCCCTAATTAGGCCCTAATTTGCATAATTAAGCCGGGATTTTTGGGGGGAATTTTTCTGGGACCCCCTCCCCCACCTTCCCCGCACCCCAATTAACAATTTTCAATTAAAATTTTTACCAAAATTTCCATTTTTTCCTCCAAAATCCCCCCCCAAAAAACTTCTCCGAAAATCCCCAAAATTAATTTATTTCCCCCTTAATTAGCACCTAGTTTGCATAATTAAGATGGGATGTTGGGGGGGAATTTTTCTGAGAACCCCTCCCCCACCTTCCCCACACCCCAATTAACAATTTTTAATTAAAAACTTGCTCAAAGTTTTTATTTTTTCCCTCCAAATCCCCCCAAAAATCCTCCCAAAAAATCGCTAAAATTAATGGTTTTTTTCTCTTTAATTAGCACCTAATTTGCATAATCAGCCGGGGATTTTTTCAGCAATCCTTCCCCCACCTCCCCCACCCCCCAAGTAACGATTTTCAATTCCAAATTTGCATAAGATTTGCATATTTTTTCCCCTTAAATGTCCAGCGGGAGAAGTCGTCAGCCTCGGCCAATTGGCGGCCCTGGCCCAGCATCGCCCCGCCCCTCCGGGGGGCGTGGCCAAAACCTCGCCCCTCCCCGCCGCCGCCGTGGCCACGCCCCCTCCGCCCTCGGCCCCGCCCCCTCTGACGCTGCAGCTCCAGGGCAGCAAAGTCACGCTTGGCCCCGCCCCCCCATTACGTCATCTGGCCTTGGCCCCGCCCCCCGGCCGGGGGCTCGCACGTGAGTCCAAAATTTGGGGGAATTTTGGGAATTTTTGGGGTTTTTTGGGGGAAATTTGGGGATTTTGAGGGAAAACCTTGGGATTGGAGGAAAAATTTGGGGGTTTGGGCAAAAATTTGGGGATTTTGGGCAAAAATTTGGGGATTTTGGGGAAAAATTTGGGGATTTTCGGGGTGATTTTTGGGCTTTTATTTGAATTTTTTTGGGAATATTTTGGGGTTTCATTGGGGGGATTTGGGGGGAAATTTGGGGATTTTTGGGGTTTGGAGGGAGAATTTGGGGGTTTTGGGGAGTTTTGGGCAAAAATTTGGGGGTTTTGGGCAAAAATTTGGGGATTTTTGGGGTGGTTTTTGGGGTTTTATTGGAATTTTTCGAGGGGAAATTCAAGAATTTTGGGGGATTTTTTTGGGGTTTTTTTTTGAAATTTGAGAATTTTTTGGGATTTTTGGGGTTTGGAGGGAAAATTTGGGGGTTTGGGGGAGGTTTGGCAAAAATTTGGGGTTTTTTGGGCAAAAATTTGGGGATTTTGGGCAAAAATTTGGGGATTTTGGGGGCGGTTTTTGGGGTTTTATTGGAATTTTTCGGGGGGAAATTCAAGAATTTTGGGGGATTTTTTGGGGGGGTTTTTTTTGAAATTTGGGGAATTTTGGGGATTTTTGGGGTTTGGAGGGAAAATTTGGGGGTTTGGGGGAGGTTTGGCAAAAATTTGGGGGTTTTTGGGCAAAAATTTGGGGATTTTGGGGGCGGTTTTTGAGGTTTTATTGGAATTTTTTGGGGCGGAATTCAAGAATTTGGGGGCATTTTTTGGGGGGGTTTTTTGAAATTTGGGGAATTTTTGGGGATTTTTGGGGTTTGGAGGGAAAATTTGGGGGTTTGGGGGAGGTTTGGCAAAAATTTGGGGGTTTTTGGGGAGATTTTTGGGTTTTTATTTGAAATTTTTGGGAATATTTTGGGGTTTTATTGGGGGGATTTGGGGAGAAATTTGGGGATTTTTGGGGTTTATGGGGAAATTTGGGGATTTTAGGAAAAAAAAATTGGGGACTTTTTGGGGAGATATTTGGGGTTTTATTTTAATTTTTGGGGGATTTTTTTGTGGGTTTTTTTTGGGAATTTTTTAGGATTTTTTGGAAGGTTTTTGGGGATTTTTTGGGGTTTGGAGAGAAAAATTTGGGGATTTTGGGAAATAATTGGGGGAAAAATGGGGTAAAAAATCAAAAAAAAAGGGGGAAAAAATTGAAAAAATGGGAAAAAATTTGGGAAAAATTGGGGGGAAAAATGGGTAAAAAGTAGGGGCAAAATGTGGGAAAAAATTGGGGAAAAAAATGAGAAAAAAAATGGTAAAAAAGTGGGAAGAATTGGGGGAAAAAAGGTGGGGAAAATTTGGGGGAAAAAATGAGAAAAAAATGAGGAAAAAATGAGAAAAAATTGGGAAAAAAATGAGAAAAAAAATAGGAAAAAATTGGGGGAAAAATGGGGAAAAAAATTAGGGAAAAGCATGAGAAAAAAATGGGGAAAATTGGGGGATAAGAGTGGGGAAATTGGGCTAAAAAATGGGAAAAAATTGGGGGAAAAATGGGAAAAAAATTGGGAAAAACATGGGAAAAAATTTGGGAAAAAAACATGGAAAAAACATGGGAAAAATTGGGGGAAAAATTGGGAAAAAAATGTGGAAAAAATGAGAAAAAAATGGGAAAAATTGGGAAAAAAACGAGAAAAAATGGGAAAAAAATTGGGAAAAAATGAGAAAAAAAATGAGAAAAAAGTGGGAAAAAAATTGGGAAAAAAACACGAGAAAAAATGGGAAAAATTGGGGGAAAAAAGTGGGAAAAAATTGGGAAAAAAATGGGAAAAAAATGGGAAAAAAATGGGAAGAAATGGGAAAAAAAATGGGAAAAAAAATGGGAAAAAAAATTGGGAAAAAACATGGGAAAAAATTGGGGGAAAAAATGGGAAAAATTGGGGGAAAAATGGGAAAAAATGGGAAAAAATTGGGAAAAAAAATGGGAAAAAAATTGGGAAAAAAAATGGGAAAAAAATGGGAAAAAGTGGGAAAAATTGGGGGAAAAAGTGGGAAAAAAATTGGGAAAAAAATGGGAAAAAATTGGGAAAAAACATGGGAAAAAATTGGGGGAAAATGGGAAAAAATGAGAAAAAAATGGGAAAAAAAAAAGGCAAAAAAAATGGGAAAAAAACGGGAAAAAAATGGGAAAAAAATGGGAAAAAAACATGGGAAAAATTGGGGTAAAAAATGGGAAAAATTGGGGGAAAATGGGAAAAAATGGGAAAAATTGGGGGAAAAATTGGGGGAAAAAAGTGGGGAAAATTGGGGGAAAATGGGAAAAAAATGGGAAAAAATTGGGAAAAAGCATGGGAAAAATTGGGGGAAAATGGGAAAAAAATGAGAAAAAAATTGGGAAAAATGGGAAAAAAAATGGGAAAAAAAATGGGAAAAATGGGAAAAAAATGGGAAAAAACATGGGAAAAAATTGGGGGAAAATGGGAAAAAATGGGAAAAATTGGGGGGAAAAAGTGGGGAAAAATTGGGGGAAAATGGGAAAAAATGAAAGGGAAAAAAATTGGGAAAAAAAAGAGAAAAAAATGAGAAAAAATGGGAAAAATTGGGGGAAAAAAGTGGGAAAATTTGGGGCAAAAAACTGGGCAAAATTGGGGGGAAAAAGTGGGCAAAAATGGGGGAAAATTGGGAAAAAATGGGAAAAAAATGGGAAAAAATTGGGAAAAAACGAGAAAAAATGGGAAAAAAATTGGGAAAAAATGAGAAAAAAAATGAGAAAAAGTGGGGAAAAAATTGGGAAAAAACACGAGAAAAAAATGGGAAAAAACACGAGAAAAAATGGGAAAAAATTGGGGGAAAAAAGTGGGAAAAATTAGGGGGGAAAAAGTGGGAAAAAATTGGGGGAAAATTGGGAATAAAATGAGAAAAAGTGGGAAAAAATTGGGAAAAAAACATGAGAAAAAATGGGAAAAATTGGGGGAAAAGTGGGAAAAAATTGGGAAAAAAATGGGAAAAAATGGGAAAAAAAATGGGAAAAAAATGGGAAAAAATTGGGAAAAAAACATGGGAAAAAATTGGGGAAAAAAAATGGGAAAAAATTGGGGGAAAATGGGAAAAAATGGGAAAAAAATTGGGGAAAAAGCATGGGAAAAATTGGGGGAAAAAAATGGGGAAAAAATTGGGGGAAAATGGGAAAAAAATGGGGAAAAAAATTGGGAAAAAAGCATGGGAAAAATTGGGGGAAAAAATGGGAAAAAATTGGGGGAAAATGGGAAAAAATGGGAAAGAATTGGGAAAAAAACATGGGAAAAATTGGGGGAAAAAAATGGGAAAAAATTGGGGGAAAATGGGAAAAAAATGGGAAAAAAATGGGAAAAAATGGGAAAAAAATGGGAAAAAACATGGGAAAAAAACATGGGAAAAAATTGGGGGAAAATGGGGAAAAATTGGAAAAATTGGGGGAAAAAGTGGGGAAAATTGGGGGAAAATGGGAAAAGAAATGGGAAAAAAATGGGAAAAAAATTGGGAAAAAGCATGGGAAAAATTGGGGGAAAATGGGAAAAAAATGAGAAAAAATTGTGAAAAAAATGGGAAAAAATTGGGAAAAAACGTGGGAAAACATGGGAAAAATTGGGGGAAAAATGTGAAAAAAATGGGTAAAATTGGGGGAAAAAATGGGGAAAAAGAGAGAAAAAAAATGGGAAAAAATTGGGAAAAAAAATGAGAAAAAAATGGGAAAAAAAATGGGAAAAAATTGGGGAAAAAAATTGGGGAAAAAATTGGGAATAAAATGAGAAAAAAAATGGGCAAAATTGGGGGAAAAAAGTGGGCAAAATTGGGGGAAGAAGTGGGGAAAAAAATAGGGAAAAAATGAGAAAAAAATTGGGAAAAAGCATGGGAAAAAATTGGGGGAAAATGGGAAAAAATGAGAAAAAATTGGGAAAAAAATGGGAAAAAATTGGGAAAAAAACGTGGGAAAAACATGGGAAAAAATTGGGGGAAAAATGGGGAAAAAGAGAGAAAAAAAATGGGAAAAATTGGGAAAAAAAATGAGAAAAAAAATGGGAAAAAAAATGGGAAAAAATTGGGGGAAAAATGGGAAAAATTGGGGGAAGAAGTGGGAAAAAAATAGGGAAAAATATGAGAAAAAGTGGGGAAAAAAATTGGGAAAAAAACATGGGAAAAATTGGGGTAAAAAATGGGAAAAATTGGGGGGAAAATGGGAAAAAATGAGAAAAAAATTGGGAAAAAAAATGGGAAAGAATTGGGAAAAAAACATGAAAAAAAAAGGGAAAAAATTGGGAAAAAATGAGAAAAAATGGGAAAAATTGGGGGTAAAAAAGTGGGGAAAAAATGGGGGGAAAAAGTGGGAAATATTGGGGTAAAAAAGCGGGGAAGAACTGGGGGGAAAAGGGGAGATATTGGTGTAAAAAGTTGATTTTGAGGCCGCGGCGCTCCCGCAGGGCCGCTGCTGCAGCTGCTGCCCGCGGCGGGGCCGCTCGTGGCGCCCCCCGGCGCCGCTGACGCTGCTCGCCCCCCGTGGGGGGAGGGGCCGCCAGCCCCGCCCCGCCCCCACCCGCGCTGGGGCTGCCCCTGGCGGCCCGCGCACGGTGAGGGGGGAGGGGAGCGGGGGGGGGGAGGGGAACGGGGGGAGGGGGGGAGGGAAAATAGATCGGGAAGTGGGGGGGGGGGGTGGGGGGATTTTGGGGGGGGGATGGGGATTGGGGGGGGAAATGGGGATTTGGGGGGAAATGGGAATTGGGGGGGAAAGGGGGAATTGGGGGGAATAATGGGGAATTGGGGGGGAAAGGGGGAATTGGGGGAAATGGGGAATTGGGGGGAAATGGGGATTTGGGGGGGAATGGGGATTGGGGGAATAATGGGGATTTGGGGGGTAAATGGGGATTTGGGGGTGAAAAATGGGGATTGGGGGGAAAATGGGGATTTGGGGTGAAAAATGGGGATTGGGGGGGGAAATGGGGAATTGGGGGGGAAATGGGGATTTGGGGTGAAAAATGGGGATTGGGGGGAAATGGGGGATTTTGGGGTGAAAAATGGGGATTGGGGGGGGAAATGGGGATTTGGGGGGAAATGGGGATATTTGGGGGAAATGGGGATTTGGGGGGAATGGGGATTTGGGGGGGAAATGGGGAATTGGGGTGAAATGGGGAATTGGGGGGGAAATGGGAATTGGGGGGGAAATGGGGAATTGGGGGGGAATGGGGATTTGGGGGGGAAATGGGGAATTGGGGGGGGAATGGGGATTTGGGGGGAAATGGGGAATTGGGGTGAAATGGGGATTTGGGGGGGAATGGGGAATTGGGGGGAAAATGGGGAATTGGGGGGAAATGGGGATTTGGGGGGAAATGGGGGATTTGGGGGAATAATGGGGATTTGGGGGAAATGGGGCATTGGGGGTGAAAAATGGGGAATTGGGGGGAAATGGGGATTTGGGGGGTGAATGGGGGAATTGGGGGGAATGGGGATTTGGGGGGGAAATGGGGATTGGGGGGGAAATGGGGAATTGGGGGGGAAAGGGGGAATTGGGGGGAAAGGGGGAATTGGGGGGGAAATGGGGATTTGGGGGGGAAATGGGATTTGGGGGGAAGGGTGAATGGGGAATTGGGGGGGAAATGGGGATTTGGGGGGAAATGGGGATTTGGGGGGAAATGGGGATTTGGGGGCAAAGGGGGATTTGGGGGGAAATGGGGATTTGGGGTGAAATGGGGATTTGGGGGGAAATGGGGAATTGGGGGGAAATGGGGATTGGGGGGGAAATGGGGAATTGGGGGGGAAATGAGGAATTGGGGGGAAATGGGGAATTGGGGGGAATGGGGATTGGGGGAATAATGGGGATTTGGGGGGGGAAATGGGGCATTGGGGGTGAAAAAATGGGGAATTGGGGGGAAAGGGGGATTTGGGGGGGGAAATGGGAATTGGGGGAGAAATGGGGAATTGGGGGGGAAATGGGGATTTTGGGGGCAAAGGGGGATTTTGGGGGGAAATGGGGAATTGGGGGGGAAATGGGGATTGGGGGGGAAATGGGGATTTGGGGTGAAATGGGGAATTGGGGGGAAATGGGGATTTGGGGGCAAAGGGGGATTTGGGGGGAAATGGGGAATTGGGGGGAAATGGGGATTTGGGGGGGAAATGGGATTTGGGGTGGAAATGGGGATTTGGGGGAAATGGGGAATTGGGGGGAAATGGGGAATTGGGGGGGGAAATGGGGAATTGGGGGGAAATGGGGATTTGGGGGAAATGGGGGAATTGGGGGGCAAAATGGGGATTTGGGGGGAAATGGGGATTGGGGGGAAATGGGGATTTGGGGGGGAAAGGGGGATTTTGGGGGGGGAAATGGGAATTGGGGGGAAATGGGGAATTGGGGGGAAATGGGGATTTGGGGGGCAAAGGGGGATTTGGGGGGAAATGGGGAATTGGGGGGGAAATGGGGAATTGGGGGGAATGGGGATTTGGGGGGTGAATGGGGGAATTGGGGGGGAAATGGGGAATTGGGGGGAAATGGGGATTTGGGGGGGAAAATGGGGAATTGGGGGGAAGTGGGGGATTTGGGGGGAAATGGGGAAATTGGGGGGGAAATGAGGATTTTGGGGGTTACCTGGGCACGGCTGGGAGAGGATAAAGCAAAAAAAGCCCCGGGAAATTGAGGGGAAATGGGAAATTTAATGATAATTTGGGGGTATTTTTGGGGGGTCCTGAGCCCATTTTTCTCTGTTAGTTTTGTGATAATTTAGTGATAATTTCGGGGTATTTTGGGGGGTCCTGAGCCCATTTTTCTCTGGTAGTTTTGTGATAATTTAATGATAATTTTGGGGGTATTTTTGGGGGGTCCTGATCCCATTTTTTCTCTGGTAATTTAATGATATTTTGGGGGTATTTTGGGGGGGTCCTGACCCCATTTTTTCTCTGGTAATTTTGTGATAATTTGTGGGTTCTTTTCGGGGGGTCCTGACCCCGTTTTTTCCCCCCCCTTTTTCGCAGTTTCCGGCGCCGCTGGTGAACAGCGGGGGGGGTGGTGAAGATCGTGGTGCGCCAGGCCCCGCCCCCCCGCCCCTCCCCCAAGTCCCCAGGCCCCACCCCCCTCCCCTCAGCCCCGCCCCCCCGTTGCTGCGGGTGCTGCCGGCCGCCCCTCCCCCCACCCCCCCCCGAGCCCCCGCCCCCATCCCCCCCCGCAGCCCCCCATGGGCGGAGCCGGCGCCGCGGCGGAGACAGGTGAGAGAAAATGCCCCAAAAAATGCTCAAAAATCGCCCCAAAAATTCCCAAAATGGCCCCAAAAAATGCCCCCAAATGGCCCCAAAAATCCCAGAAAAAGATCCCCAAAATGGCCCCAAGAAATGTCCCAAAAGTTCCAAAATAATGCGCCAAAATATTCCCCAAATGGCCCCAAAAATTCCTCAAAATGTCTTCTAATGGGTCCCAGAAAATTCCCCAAAAATGACCCCAAAAATGCTCCAAAAAATGCAAAAAAATCCCCAAAAATTCCCAAAATGGCACCAAAAAACGCCCCTAAAATGGCCCCAAAAATTCCAAAAATACGCCCCCAAAAGTTCCTGAAATGGCCCCAAAAGTGCCCTGAAATGAGCCCCAAAAAAACGCCCCAAAACGGCCCCAAAAATGGCCCCAAAAATTCCCACAATGGGCCCACAAAAATCACCCAAATAGCCCCAAAAAAACGCACCAAAATGGGGCCCCCAAAATTCGCCAGAACGGCCCCAAAATTTTCCCAAAGTGATTCCAAAAAATGTCCCCAAACAGCCCCAAAAAATCCCAGAAAAAGATCCCCAAAATGGCCCCAAGAAATGTCCCAGAAGTTCCAAAAAAATGCGCCAAAAATATTCCCCAAATGGCCCCAAAAAATGCCTCAAAATCGCCCCAAAAAATTCCCCAACAATTCCAAAAATAAGCCCCAAGAAATTTCGGGAATGGGCCCCAAAAATTCCAAAAAATAAACCCCAAGAAATTCCTGAAATGGCCCCAAAAAAACGCCCCAAAACGGCCCAAAAATGGCCCCAAAAATTCCCACAATGGGCCCACAAAAAATCACCAAAATAGCCCCAAAAACCGCACCAAAATGGGCCCCCAAAATTCACCAAAACGGCCCCAAAATTTCCCAAAGTGATCCCAAAAAATGTCCCCAAACAGCCCCAAAAATCCCAGAAAAAAGATCCCCAACATGGCCCCAAGAAATGTCCCAAAAGTTCCAAAAAAAAAGCGCCAAAATACTCCTCAAATGGCCTCAAAAATGCCTCAAAATGGCCCCAAAAATGCCTCCAAATGGCCCCAAAAAATTCCCCAAAAATTCCAAAAATAAGCCCCAAGAAATTCCTGAAATGGCCCCAAAAATGCCCTGAAATGAGCCCCAAAAAACGGCCCAAAAACGGGCCCCAAAAATTCCCACAATGGGCCCACAAAAATCACCAAAATAGCCCCAAAAAAACGCCCCAAAACGGCCCCCCAAAAATTCACCAAAACGGCCCCAAAATTTTCCCAAAGTGATCCCAAAAAATGTCCCCAAACAGCCCCAAAAAATCCCAGAAAAAGATCCCCAACATGGCCCCAAGAAATGTCCCCAAAAGTTCCAAAAAAAATGCACCAAAAATATTCCCCAAATGGCCCCAAAAATGCCTCAAAATGGCCCCAAAAATGCCTCAAAATGGCCCCAAAAATGCCTCCAAATGTCTCCAAATGGGGTCCCGAAAATTCCCCAAAAATGGCCCCAAAAAATGCTCCGAAAATTGCAAAAAAAAAGCCCCAAAAATTTTCCAAGATGGCCCCAAAAATTCCTGAATTGACCTCAAAATGGCCCCCAAAAACTGTCCCAAAATGGTCCCAAAACTTCACCAAAATGGCCCTCAAAAATGGCCCCAAAATGGCCCCAAAAATGTCCCTAAAACGACCCCAAAAATGGTCCCTTAAAATGCCACAGAATGACCCCCAAAATGGCCCCCCAAATGCCCCCAAAATGGTCCAAAAAAAATTCCCCCCAAAATTCTCAAATCTGTTCCCAAAATGGCCCCAAAAATCCCTGAAGTGGCCCCAAAAAAATTCCACCAGATGGCGCCGAGAATGCCACGGAACGACCCCAAAAATGGCCCCCAAAAATGACCCCAAAAACTTTCCGCAAAAATACCCAAAATGTTCAAAAAAACGGCCCCAAAAAATGTCGCCGAAATGGCCCCAAGAAATGCCCCCAAAAGTTCCCAAAAAAATGCGACAAAAATATTCCCCAAATGATCCCAAAAATGCCTCAAAATGTTTCCAAATGGGTCCCCCAAAATTCCCCCAAAATGGCGCCAAAAATGCTCCAAAAATTGTAAAAAGTTGCCTCAAAAAAATTCCTGAGATGACCTCAAAATGGCCCCAAAAAATTGCCCCAAAATGATCCCAAAAAATTCACCAAAATGGCCCCAAAATGAGCCAAAATTGGCCCCAGAAATTTTCCCCAAATGGTCCCAAAAACTTCACCAAAATGGCCTCAAAAATGGCCCCAAAATGGCCCCAAAAATGTCCCTAAAACGACCCCATAATGGTCCCTAAAAAATGCCACAGAATGACCCCAAAACTTCCCCAAAATTGCCCCAAAAATGCTTGAAAATGGCCCCAAAAATGCCTTAAAATGTTTTCAAATGGGTCCCCAAAAATTCCCCCAAAATGGCCCCAAAAACGCCCCAAAAATTGCAAAAAAAAAGCCCCAAAAATTTCCCAAGATGGCCCCAAAAAATTCCTGAATTGACCTCAAAATGGCCCCAAAAACTGCCCCAAAATGGTCCCAAAAAATTCACCGAAATGGCCCCAAAATGACC